>NC_133047.1:3175384-3486153 GCF_048771995.1 Taeniopygia guttata | reverse complement strand
AAGAGAAATGTCAAGAACTGTAATTTGGAGTCCTGCCTTGCTTGCTATGGATCATCCCCACCCCAAAATGTGTGGATAGGCAATGTGCTCCCAATTCCCTCTGGAGAGAAGGAATAGTCTGACTTTTAATGGGAATTTGGACCCAGCAAAGGAGATTTGAGATCTGATTTTACCTCAGTGGTTCAGACACAGCTTGGGGAACACAGAAATAAAGGAGGGAGGGAGAAATAGCAGGAATGTAACAGGGGTGGGACTTGGATCTATTCCAGTTGAGCCCCCATTCCTAATTCAGCACCTTAATTTCCTAAAGCATCCTCAGAAAGCAAATCTGATCCATTCACTGATAAATTGCCAGGATTAGAGTGACAATATTCCTAATTTCAAGCCTTTCATTAAATAAGAATCCAGAGTTTCATTAAGCATGTAAAATTCAGCTCATCTTGGCATTAAAAACAACTAAAAAAGCAAATAAATACACAGAACATTGTGATTTTTTTTTTTTTCCTTTTAGTTCACTATTTTTCAGTCAATCCACTAGCAGCTGGTAATTCTGACAAGTTTGGGATTGGCACTGCTGGGAAAGGATGTTTTTCTGTGCTCTCCAAAATCCTTCAGCAGCAATTGTGAGCTAACCCAGGGACTTCTCCAGCACCAGGCTGCTGCCAACCAGCTGATTCCCAGGCAGCTGCCTGATCTCCCTCAAAATTATTCACAGCTTGGGGATGGAAAAAATAATAAACAGATGGAATAAGATGGTGAGAGGCTGGAGAAGAGAAGGGATAAATAAAGGTTCAAAATCTGCCAGCTGGGGAAATATGAGCCAGTAGGTACAAAGTAGGAGAAAAATGAAGTCTTGTCAGAGAGACAAGAGTGATTTGGTCAATTTTGGGAATGAAAATCCCTCTGTAATGAAGAAAATGAATGGAACAGCCACCAATCCCAGGCAGCAGTGACATTTTCAAGCAATACTGGTGTAAGTAGTGAGCTGAAAATTTCATTTTTAGGGACCTGCCAGCTGCCAATCCAAAAGACAAATCTCAATAAAAAGAATGTGTTGTGTGTCCTGGAGTTACTTTCAAAAATCAGTTTTCACAGAATCCTGGGATGGTTTGGGCGGGAAGGACCTTAAATCCCATCCAGTGCCACCCCTGCCATGGCAGGGACACCTCCCACTGTCCCAGGCTGCTCCAACCTGGCCTTGGGCACTGTCAGGGACCCAGGGGCAGCCACAGCCTCTCTGATATTCTGTTCTGGAAATTCCCATCTGGAAGCTGAACTGGGTTAAAAATGAACAAAAATCACCTGCAGCAGTAGGAATCAGAACCATGGAATGATTTGGGGTGGAAATGAGCAAAAAAGCTCCTCCAGGAACAATCCTGCCATGGGCAGGGATGCCCCTCACTGGATCAAAAGGCTCATCCCTGTTTCCATCTCCTCATCCACCTGCACAATTCTTTTAAGTGGCTTTAGTGGCTGGAATTCCACAGAAAAAAGATCAAAGCCCAGGCAGTGAGAGGAGTTTTATGGCCTGGTCATTCAAATGACCATTTTCTCACACAGATTTTTGGTTCTCATTCCCCACCAAGCCCTGCCTGAGCTTCCAAGTGCTGAGAGCCAAGGGAGACAGGATTGTAGGGATGGACAAACGAGCAGGAAAATGGATAATGGAGGCAATTCCCAAACCAGCCAAGTGCTGTGCTCCTCCAGCTCTCCAGTCTCCTGCAGTTGTGCAATTTAGAGGAAAATAATTCCCTACCAACAGCACTCCCAAACTTTTGGCCCAGAGAAGGAGCTGACGGTGATCCTGTTGGATTATTTGTGTTGAATGCTGTAACAAAAACCCTGGATCACCACTGGCAGCTTGGGAGATCTCCAGCTCCATCCCACCTCTCCCCACCCCATCCCCTCCCTGCCTGAACACAGCTCCCAGAAATCCCCGAGCAGTTCCTTGGCACCAGGGATGTGAGGGATGAAGTGACACCTGGAGTTTTTGTTCCACTGGGTTGCAGGTGTGGGGAGAAGAGTTTGATTTCCACGAGGATTTGGCACAGCCCTGCACAGGCCAGGGAGGGAGAGAGGAGCTGCCCTGGTTTCCTTTGGCTTCAGAATAACTCAGAAACCCCATGGGCCAGACCTGTGCACTGCATTCCACCCGAAAATCTCTGGATGAGAAGTTCCAATTAAATCACTGCTGCTACAGGCCTTGAAATACTTGTTAAAATTTGACTTTAATGTTAAAATTCCAGGTCTTGGGAGTTTCAGCTGTCCCAAATTGATCAGAGCAGTGCAGAAATTCAGGAGATTTTCTCTGTCCTGCAGCACATTCTTGAGACAGCTGTTCATCCCAGAATTCCATTTACAGCACAGGATTTTCACCTTTCCCTATTAAGCCCCTGCTCCACCCACCTCTCCTGAGCACAGTGACTGGGCAGAACTGGGCAGAGAGAGTGGTTAAAATTGGATTTTTTGGGATAAATACCTGGTAATACTCTAAAGCATTGTGGCATTCCTGCTGACTAAATGCAGGCTCTGTGCAGCACATTTGCTCCTCAAATATTCCTCAATCCTGGTGCAAACCAACCTACTGAGATTGCAGTGAGTGTGGGACTAAGCATTGCATTCCCATCCTCCCTAGGCAGCAGAGAGCCAGAGAAAAATCAAATATCCCTCTCCAAATATCTCAGAGCAAATCTTACAGACATGAGGATTTAAGTAGTTCAGAAAAAAAAAAAATCAAAGGGTGTTAATGGTTAATATCTTGCAAAACATATTTTCTTGCCTCTGTGCTGTCAGGAAAAGCTCTGAGAAGAAGTGGTTTGGGGAAAAAGGAAGAAAGTCTTGCAGACATGGAATAAAACAAACTGTAGGAATCTGCCAGAGTTTAATTCCAGAGGTTTTCATGCTTAGTTAAACTCCAAACTAAGGACTCCACGTTCCTGCCCACACTGGGCAAGAATAATTTCAATGCATTTACAGAAAGGTGCTGAATTCCAGTTGGTCAGAAATCCTATAATCAGGAACTTCTGGTGGGGATGGTTTTACTCCAATTATTTCAGTATTTAGGAGCTGTGCTCCAAACCACATGGATTTGGGAAAACAGCCATGGAATTTTTGCTCTGCCACAAACAAACCCCATGAATTGTTGTCCCTTGGGGTGGCACCACCTGTATTTGGGCACTTTGGGTCCAGAATTGGGTGAGGTTTTTTTTTTAATAATTTCTGAGCTCCTTAAAGAGAAATGCCAGGAACTGTAATTTGGAGTCCTGCCTTGCTTGCTATGGATCATCCCCACCCTACAATGTGTGGACTGGCAGTGTGCTCCCAGTTGCCTCAGGAGAGCAGGAATAATCTGAATTCTAATAGGAATTTGGACCAATCAAAGGAGATTTGAGATCTGATTTTACCTTATAAATGATCTTTGAAGAATGAGGAATCATCAAAATGCTCATGAGAAGCATTCCCAGATGTCGCCTCCCCCCAGGACATGGGGAACCCTCTGGGGAAACAATTCCTTGAGGCTGAGGAAATCACCTTTCCCTGCCTCTCCCAGCTCCTCCTGACTGGCAGGGCAAGGCCCCAGAGTGACATTTTAATTACCAGGGAGCTGGAATTTTTGTAGTGAGACTGATGGAGACCAGAAAAAAGGCTCGGGTCGATGTGCTCCTTGCTTGGTCTTTGCTTATTTTAAAGCACAGAATGGCAAAAGCAATTTATAAACTACAGCTGCATCAACGCTGTTGGCGTTGAGCTCCAGGTGAGAAAATTGGTTCCTCATTCCCAGTTCTGCCAGAAACCCCATCCAGGGAAAGAGCAGGGGGCCACAGGAATCCAAACCCAGCTCAAACTCTGGAATTCCCTCCTTGCACCAGCACTTTTCAGAAAAAAACCCTCCCAGTGTCAAGTGGAAATGAGGAGTTCTGGGATGGAAGATCCCTTTCTGTTTTCTGAGGGGTCTGAAGGCTGTGCCCTCTGCTGAGCAGAACAAACCAAAGCACCACAGGTTACCCAGAGAGGTTTTGGATTCCCCCTGCCTGGAATTGCCCTGGGACAGTGGGAGGTGTCTCATGACTCAAGGTGAGACTGGATGATCCTTCCAATCCAAACCATTCCAAGATTTTATCATATTTTATAGTATAATTTTCTTCATTCTGTCTGATAAATCTAGTTATCTTCCCTTTATCTAATTCATTAAGCCACAAAGCAAACAGAGAATTTCCTCACCAATTTCCGAGGGTTTAGGAAGATCCTCAGTGAGGCCAGGCAGACCCTGATTCCTGTGTTAAATCCCACTATTTATTGCCTGAACATGAACATTCTTGTCACCTGTGCACTCTAGCTGGATCAGGTCAGAGCTGATTATTCAGGGAGGTAAAGTGGAAATGTCCCTGAACAGCAGGGAGAGATAAAGGATTCACTGAACACTTGGACTGGGAAATTTTAACTTCCCAGTTACCTTTAAGCTCAGATTTTAACTTCTTTAGTTTAAATATCTGACAATTCTTACAGGCACCCCAAGTTTTACTCTCTTTTACCTTAACTGGAACTGAACCAGGTGGAGGAAAATGTGTTTGAGAATCTTCTGACCAAGAGGTCAGCACTGAGGAGCAGATGATCCCTGCAAGATCCCCAGCTGCAGAGGCTTCAGAAATGGCTCACTGACCAAATTCCCCTCTCCCAGTTCACTTTCTGGGCCTTTCCTACGTGACCAGTGCAGCAGGGGAGGTTTGGCACTGCTGCTTGAGCCTCTCCTGCCTGGAGCTTCTCCCTCACACTGCAGAACTCTCAGGCTGCTGTTTATTTATTACATCCAGAAGAGGCCCAAAAACCCCACAATTAAATCCAGTAATTCATCACTGCCCCGGTCCAGCCAGCACTACAATGACACATCCATTAGCAACCCCAAAACCAGAATTAAGTGAGAGGAGGAAACTTCCAGCACCGACTTTGAAGCTTCTTTAAAACACAAATTTGGGGCGGACGGGGCTGTTCTGAGCAGGGCCTCTGCAAGCACTTTTGAGATGGGAATTTGGCTGCAGAAGTCGTGCAGAGGTTTGGGAGGGGGGCTGCAGGCAGCTGTGCATAATGCAGGCTGGAAAATGCTCTGGGGCAGGACTGGGGCACAACAAGGCAGCAAATGCATCTGGGGAGTGGGCAGGATTCGGGGTGATTTTCCCTATTTTTATAAAAAACAAGGGTTGGAGAGCCAGGCTCTGGTTTGCAAAGGGATTTTGGGCCAAGTGAGGATTTTCCCCCTGAACAGGAAGGTAAAGGATGCACCAATGGAAAAATCCAGCACAGTCACCATTGTTAGACCTCCTTGTTTTTGCTGCAAAGGCATCGGTCAGGAAACAGCTTCTGGAAGGATTTGGGCCTCTCTCCCTGCAAATTCCATTTTCCCTGCCATCAGTGGGCCAGCACATTCACACTTTCCCCTCAGTGACACTCAGTGACCCCATCCCTCCATGTCCATTGGCACAAATAATCCCCATTAAAGCTGTGCCCATCCCAATTAAAGCTGTGCCCATCCCCATTAAAGCTGTGCCCATCTCCATTAAAGCTGTGCCCATCCCCATTTTCCCCTCAGTGGCACTGAGACCTCATCCCTCCATGTCCATTAGCATGAATAATCCTCACTAAAGCTGTACCCATCCCAATTAAAGCTGTGCCCATCCCCATTAATGCTGTGCCCATCCTCATTTTCCCCTCAGTAACACCAAAACTCCATCCCTCCATGTCCATCAGCACAAATAATCTTCATTAAAGCTGTGCCCATCCCCATTTCTCTCTCAGTGACACCAAGATGCCATCCCTCCATGTCAACTGGCACAAAAATTCCCCATTAAAGCTGTGCCCACCCTCATTAAAGCTGTGCCCATCCTCATTTTCCCCTCATTGACACCAAGACTCCATCCCTCCATGTCAATTGGCACAAAAATTCCCCATTAAATCTGTGCCCATCCCCATTTCCCTCTCAGGGACACTGAGACCCCAGCCACTGGCACAAATAATCCCCATTTATGCTGTGCCCATCCCCGTTCTCCAGGCTTCCCCTCCCAGCTCCCACCCAACTCTCTCTGAGCCAACAAAGTCACAGGGTCCCTCTCCAGCAGCTCTGGCTCATTTGCTGCTCCCAAAATGAGGATTTTCTCTTGTCCCCAGTGCTCTGAATGCAAAGCTTGGATGCAAATATGCCCAGCCCCTCCCTCCTGGAGAGAAATATGGACAACTCCAGTTATTAATTCCCCATTGTTGTTCCGACTTTAAACTGCTCTTTAAAGCCACTGCGATCCCTTTCTGGCAGTGGAGGAAAAGAACTCTTTAATCACTAAAAGTGCATTAAAAATTCAGCACTTGAATCCTGCCTAATAGATTGATATTTCCCATGAGCTGGCAGGGGAAGATTAGCTATTAAAAATTCCCCTGTCCACTGGCATGTTAAATCCACCTGAAATTGGGCCCTGCTTGTTTGCTTGTTTGTTTTTCTGGTTAAAGAGACACTTAAATTCTGACCTCCTCACACTTTAAATAAATCAGGGAAATTTATTTCTGTGTTTTTACAGGGTTTTAAGGCTGGCTTCCATTTCAAGAGCTGCAGACACTGGATCCTGCCTGTCCTTCCCAAATTCCCAAGGCTGTCTGGATGTTTGCAGGATACGGGATGAGGAGCTTGGTGCATTTAAATCCAGGTGTCATAAACTCTGCAAATTCTGCTTTGTCACCCAAACTCCATTAAGTGGGACGAGGATGAAGCTAAAGAAAACACAAACACTGCAGAGAATCAGAAAATCGAATGAAAGATTAAATCAGCCTCTGGAAATGTAAATTCCTCCCCACTGATGGATTTAGGGGCTGTAGGGAGGAGTTTATTCACAGGCTAAAACCAGGGAAAACCATCAGCTCCTTCCTCAGTTCTTCATTCCTCCCATCCATCCCTTCAGGGATCTGCCCTTCAAGAATCAGGGCTCTGGTGTTAAAATTATTATTGAGTCAGACTTGATCTTAGAGCTCTTTTCCAACCTTGTTCAACTCATGTGCAACAACCAGAGCCCTCAAAAAGGGCATAAAAACCCCTAAAATTAAACCAATCAGCACAGAAAACACTCTGAATTGGTCAAATTTGGGGTTTTTTTTGCCCTTTTTCTCATAAAAACAACACAACTGCTTTGAATTTGACCAATGCTGGACACGTCAGATCTTTATGGTTACAAAAAGTAAGAAAAAAAAATGTAATTTATAGACAAATCCACGCTGTCTGAATTCGCCAGCTGAGCAAATTCTGCTTTGACAAGATCCCGTAGATAAATTTCTGTTTCATTTCATGGTATTTCTTCCAGTGTGATGTTCCAACCAGAAACCACACTGGGAACAATTTGGGATGGAATAGAAAATGATAATGTCTAGACAGCAATGCTGCCTCAAGTATTTTCAGGGAATATAAAAAACAAGGATTAGCAGCAGCTCTAATAGCTACAAGTTAGCAATGACAATGTTAATTTTAATTTTAATGATTCGAGGTGGGCACGTAAAAAAACCCACAAAACAAACTCATTGAGCTGGAATAGGAATTTTAATTTGGAAAGCTGGACAATTATTAATCATTTGTATTATTCAATTAATAGTGACTTTTCTAATTAATAGGATGCTTTATGTCCCCATCTGGTATTTAAAGACATCATTCATTTTTATTCTTGGGAAATAAACAGCTGCAAAGGGGGTTGGTGCACTAATGGGAGAGGGAAATTAAGCACTGGATTTGCTTTTCCATTTTAGACCAAATAATTCTCTTGGAAAATAATATTTCTTTGAATGCTCCAATGATTTAATGTCCTCTATCCCCATCTACAACCCTCCCCCCTTTTTGTTTTTTCTATTCACAGAACATTTTCTGTGGAGAAACCCTTAAAATTGTGAAATCCAGAAAGTGTCTTCATGCAAATATTTGCACAGGGATCAACCCAGAGCGGAACTCAGCACTTCAGATAAAATATAAATATAAAAATATTCCTCCTAAACTTCTTCTGTGTCTCAAAAAAGGCAGCTTGGACTCAGGAGGAGCCTTTCAGGGACTTGTCACATCCAAATACTTGCAGGAGAATTTAAAATTCTGGTTTTACCGAGGTCAAATTAAGTCAAACTGGAGGTATTTAGTCATCACCTCTGTTTTGTGAAAAAAAGAAATTACATGGGTTTGGGTTTTTTTAAAGAAATAAGGAATAGAAGTATAAGAGTGGCATTAGAAAAATGATAATCAGGTTTTGTCAGAACAAAAACAACAGATTGGAGGATCTGGATCCTGTAGGGTGTGGAATAATGGGAATCTGTTCCTTTCTGTCTCAAAAAACCCATTTTGAAGAGCTCAGCTGAGTTTTGCAGCTCAGCACTCCCAGCCAAAACTGGTTCTTGGCTTTTCCAAGAGCAAGAAAGAAAAATGGGGAAAAAACCATCAAAAATTCCACACTGGATGGGGGAAAAACCTCACACAAAACACTATATATTATTATTTTTTAATTTAAAAAATATTAAATTAAAAACAGTTGGTTACTTAAATAAATATTCATTTAAAAATTATAAATGTAAAAAATGGAATCATTATAATATAAAATAGTTCTAAATTTATATTATAAAATAATAAATAACTTTTTAAACTAATAAATAATTATTATAATTTTTAATTCAGTATAATTTTTAATTCAGTAATTCCTGATCTGTATTTGTATCTGAACATGATCTGTATTTGTATTTTTAGCTGTAAATGTGGGACAGAGCCTGTCTGAGCAGCTGCAGCATCGTGGGGTCCCTCCTGAGGGTCTGGAGTTTGGAACTGGTGCTGGGTCATTGTTGCTTTGTGCACGTGGAGGTTTCATGGGTTGGATTTTTCCTCATTTCAATCCAAGGACAGCTGTTTATTTTAAGGAAATCATTCTTGACATAAAAATACTGAGATTTTCTTTTTTACCCAGAGCCCTTCCCTGACCTGGGACTGAGGTGGAGCCAGGCCCTGATTTCCTCCAGCCTGAAATGAAGGGAAGAGCTCAAGGAACAGCAGCTCTTGGATCCCACTGGTGACTTAGGCACATTTACCTCCCCAAATCTGCAAATATTCATGTACAGGTGTATTTTTATCTCAGGTGCCACAACATCAGTGCCACTAAGCCCCAAGTGAACTGATTTTTACAGATACTCACAAGACTCCCCTTAAAAAGAAAGAAATAAATAAACAGAAGGAGCTGTTGGAAGGGCAATGGATGCAAATTCAATATCTCCTGATTTTATTCCAGGCTTTTGCCAGTGAGTTAATGAACAATCACAGACAAGCCACTTCATGTTGTTTCTCAATACATTAATTAGGAATAACAACACTCATCTCCCAGGCAGCTCCACAGCTGAAGGTTCCGTGTGGCAAAGATTTCCTTTTTATTGTGGTTAAAAAACCCACCCCCACTTGGAGATGGAAACAATTTGCCAGAACTTTCCACATCAAAACAAACAGCAACTCCCCCCAAAACACCACAAGCAAGAACAACAAAGCTTTGCCAGGGGCATTGCTGAGGATCCAAATTCATTTGCCATGAAAAACCACAGATTTAGGGTCATGATCCACTAAATAAAAGGCAAAAGGCTCAGGGAATTTTGTAGCAGGTTTTTTCCATGGCTAACTACCCCATTTGGAAGAATGTATTGTATATATTCAGAAAAATAGACTTTCAAGTTGTCAGTGCTCCCACTTCTTGCTGAATTTGCTTTCCAGACGTTTTGGAGATGCCAGAGGAGGAGGAGGAGAAGCTGAAGCATCAGGACATTCCTGTGTCCACCCCTCTGGAGTGGAGAGCTCAGCAGCAGATCCTCTCCCACAGCTGGGATTCACCACAGGGCCCCTCTCACCAGGACATTGGCACAAATGATTTAATTCATTTAATTAATTCAATATCCCAACAGCTGGGAGAAGGAAAGGTTCTGCTGTGATTCCCTACGGAAGATGAGAGGCACAGAAAAATGGCTTCACTTTCCACACTGGACACACAACACCTGGGACTGGCTTTGGAATTAAAATCCAGAATGGTCTGGGCTGGAAAGGACCTTAAATCTCATCTGGATCCCACGGACAGGGAATAATTTTGCATTTGGTTTTATGTTTTATAGACAAAGTAAAGATGATTTCACTGTTGTCACATTGTTTTGGGTACTGAACTCTTGAATTCCGTGTCTGTCGGAAATTCAGGAATAGAACAGCCATGGCTGAATTGGCTCAGCATGGTGGCAGCTGCAGAGTCTGCATTGAAAAATCCCATTTTTCATTGATATTTTAGAAATCCAAACTTTCATGGACTCGCACTGGGTCAAAACCAGTTCTGAGAGCTCCAGCTTGGCTCCAGCCAAGGACAGTGCCAACATTTGCATCAGCTCCCAAAGAACCAGGTGGGATGGTGACACCTTTCTGCTAAAGCAGGAAAATTTGGGGAACTCTGAGTAAGGAAAACCTGAGTAATTTGGGTAACTTTGAGGAAATTGAGTAACTCTGAGAAATTTGAGTAACTCTGAGTAACCCCCAACACCTGTAAGAGCCACCAGGTCATAGGAAGGTTTGGCCACCCCCACGTCTCACCTTGAGTTCAGGGGTGTAGAATCAGACAGAAAGATAATGTCCTTAAAATATCTCACAGAAATGATGGAAAGAGCCAGAGTTTAATCTTAAAAGTCATCATTGATCATTTTAAGGACTCTTTGACGTCCCTCTCTTGAAACAATGTAATTCTCTGTAATTATCCCTGCAATCTGGGAGTTTGGCACAGCACACTGGGAGCGCCTGGGATAACTGCTGCAGTGAGTTCCATGTGCTTTGCAGGACTGAGCAAATAAAGGGGAGTCACCAGACTGGAAGGAAATTCACTGAATCACAGAATTACTGGGTTGGAAGAGACCTTCAAGATCATTGAACCCAACCCAGCCCCAACAGCTCCACTCAACCCTGGCACCCAGTGCCACCTCCAGGCTTTGTTAAACACACCCAGGGACGGTGACTCCACCACCTCCCTGGGAGGATGAATCCAGAACTTTATCACTCTTTCTGTAAAAAACTTTTTCCTAACATCCAACCTCTATTTCCCTTGGCACAGCTTGAGCTTTCCCAAAATCCAGGTAGGCACATCTTCAGCCTTTCCCTCACTCACTCCACAATTACCTGGCTAAGATAATTATTCCCCTCTTTCAGGTCATTTGAAGCAGATTTATTAATTGTATAGGAAAGAAAGACGTCGACAATGTTTTCCATATTTCCTTTATTAATTTTTAATTATTTTCTCTTAATTATTAGGACCCACTCTGCAATGTCCTGGATGAATGCTCGTAATTAAAGTTCAAGTATTTGCTCTAAATTAAATCTGATCTCAGCTCTTGGGCAGAGGGAGGTGTGTGGGGGGATTTTTTTTCCCTTTTGAACATGGAAAATTGAGGAAACACATTTGTTTCTGCCATCCACGGACGAGCTGCTTCTTTTCAAGACAAATATTCCCCCAAGTTAATTTGGAGGTGGTTACATAATGCAGAATATCAATTTTGGGGTGACATATGGGCAGAATAACAATTCCAACGCAGCCAGTGACCATTATTGCTCCATAAAGGACCTCGCTGGGGCCACACGTTCATTCCATTCCCTGCAGCTGACAAAAAAGCCCAAAAATGAGAAATGCTTCACATTTCCCCACATAAATACTTCCCTCAAGGCCACAATCCCTCACTTCCTGGCATGGCTCCAATTTATTAATCCAGCCCCACTGCATTAAAAAAAAAAAAATCCATTTTGGGCACCACAAAGTCCCTTTTCCTCTACCCCATCCAGCAGTTTTCACATAAAAATTGGGATGAACACCATGAAATACAGCCCTGAAAGCTCTTTGCTCCCATTTTAATAGAAGTTGCTTGAAAATACTCCCTGAAAATTCCCAGTCCAAGGGAAACAAGCCCTGAAAATTCCCAGTCCAAGGTAAACAAGCCCAAGAAATTCCCAATCCAAGGGAAATAAGTCCTCAAAATTCTTAATCCAAGGGAAACACACCCTGAAAATTTTCTATCCAAAAGAAACAAGCCCTGGAAATTCCTGATCCAAGGGGAACAAGCCCTGAAAATTCCTGATCCAAGCAAAACAAGCCCTGGAAATTCCTGATCCAAGGTGCTCTTTTGTGCTCCTGTTGGATCCCTTTTGGTTGGACAGGTTTGTGCTTTAATCCCATCAGATTGTGATTCTTCCAGGGATGTCAATGGAATTATATTGAATTCCACTGATTTAGTGGGGCTAAAACCTGTCCTGGAGAATGAATATATAAAAATAAAAATAAAATTAAGAAAATAAAAGTCAAATATAAATATAAATTTAAATTTAAATATAAATATATTTGTATCTTTGGACCTCTAATGCTGTTCATTCCTCCAGGTTTGATCCTGCAGGACTGCCCAGCCATTCCATGGCTTGGAAAGCACAGAGAACTTCATTTACATCATGAATTTCAGGGCTGCACAATTCCAGAACACAAACCCACCGCTTTCCTCCACTCATTTAATCTGATTTTGATGATTTATACAGCTCTGAATGCTGACTTGCTCTTTGGGCAGCCGAAGAATGAGCACACAATTTACATGCCTGGGCTTAGCAGTGGAACTCTGAGCTTCAGCAAGGCAAGAAACCACCCAAATTCATAATTCTATGTAAGATTTCCACTCTTCAGCCATCCTTTCTTCTTCCTATCTCACGTGAAATTCTCTTACACAGGCATCTGACACCCAAATTATTTCTCAGAGACCTTCCACAGCATGAGGGCCTCACAGCATTTGAAAACAATGGAAAATCTGGAAAAACAATCCCAAATCAGAGTGCCAAACCAAAAGTGCTTTGGGGGAGATTATCCAGAGTTAGAGATCAGTGGTAAATGCAGAAGGACTTTCTCCATGCTCCCTCCAAGCATCATTCCCGACATTTCTGGGAACTATTTTCAGCATTTGATCTGTGCTGGCGTCAGTTGTTGCTACCCAGAGTAATCTCCTTTCACAGGAAAATAAAAAGGCTCCGTGAGATTATGTAAAAGCAGCCAGGAATAGCAGGGAATATAAATACCCGGGCTGGAGGGATGGGAGCAGCCCCACCAAGGATCTTTGGGCAGCACCAACCCCTGGGTGCCCTCAGCAGGAGCTCAGCCTTTGGGAGGACCTGCAGCATCCTGAGCAGATCCTTTGGGTGTTTTGGGACTGGGATTTTGGGAGCTGGAGCAGCTTTTGATCTGTCAGGACTGGGCTTAACCACAAAGGCTGAAATCTCTCATTTCTAGCACTGGAGCAAAGCTGGGACCTGTCTAAAGATGGGACCTCTCTAAAGCTGGGATTTGGCTAAAGCTGAGGTCTAAAGCTGGGGCCTGTCTAAAGCTGAGGTGTAAAGATGAGCCAGGTCTAAAGCTGGGGCCTGTCTAAAGCTGAGTAAAGTCTAAAGTTGGGTCAGGTCTAAAACTGAGGCCTGCATAAATCTGAAGCCTGTTTAAAGCTGATTCAGGTCTAAAGCTGAGTACTGTCTAAAGCTGGGACCTGTCTAAAACTAAGACCTCTCTAAAGCTGGGACCTCTCTAAATCTGAGGCCTGAATAAATCTGAATCAGGTCTAAAGCTGAGTCAGGTCTAAAACTGAGACCCATCTAAAGCTGGGACCTGTCTAAAACTGAGACCTGTCTAAAGTCTGAGCCTGGCAGCTCCTCTGAGCCCCACGAAAATCACATTTCATGGCAGCAGAGGCCACAGCCATTCTCCAGGTGCTGCCTGTCACAAAACATCCCCTGGATGGGCCATGGCAGAGCAGGGAACACAGCAGAGCAGGGGAAAAGCAGTGCAGCAGATTAAGGAAAATCCAGAGAAGTGCTTTTCTGAGCAGAATGTGCACGAGCACTTCCCTGAGTGGCGGCTCAGGATCTCCTTAAATCCGACAGAGCTGCTGGAAGGACTCCTGGCTTTAGCTCCTGCCTGCAATCACCCCTCAGGCACTTCCCAGCTCATCTCCTGTCAATTTAGGGCTCCTGGGACCCCCAGATCTCACCAGCCTTGGGTCCCACTGTCCTGCCCTCACCTGAGATATCCCTGCCCATGCTGTGAGGTTCACAAGGCCCAGGAACTTGGGGACAACGTGGTGATTCCATTGTTCACAGGGAGCTGCCACTGGAATTCCCCATGCCAGCCCCAATCCAGGTCCTTTTCCAGTTCCTGCATCTTGCCCCGACACATCCAGGCTGCATTTTCACCCCGAGCTGCCCTGAACAGCTCAGCTCTCTGAGTGTGGCTCTGCACTAAAAATCAGTTTCATACCCCTCTGTTCAGCACAAGATCCTCCAGTGTTTACAGATTTGGCCATGAGTCACAACTGAAAATATTATCTTTTATCCCTCCTCCTCTCAAATCCCTCTCTGTCCATTAGATCCCAGCAGAAATTCCAGATAATGAATATAAAAAGTGCCAATGCCAAGCCAGTACCTAAAACCCTGCAGTTTTATTCTGAAACTCTAACGCAGAGGAGAATGGAGTTTAAAGCAGATTTCAAGACACCATAATTAAGAAATCTGTGACAGCCTGAACATGAAAGGCCAAAGGCACACTCTGCTTTTAATTCATTCCACTCCTCACAAACAATGCAGATGCTCCGGAGCCGGGAATTGCGTTCTCTCCCTGGGAGCACGGGAACAATGGGATGTGAGGATGATGAACGCCAGCCTTTACAGCTGCTCCAGCCCTGTGGGAATGCAGGGCTTCCCTCTGGCTGCCCTGGGACCCTGGCAGGGGTCAGGAACCCCCCTGGACAGAGCCCCCAGAGACACTGGCTGTGATCTCTGGCCATGGAAAAGAGTTTTCAATCTTACACGATGAATTACAAGCTCTGAGTGTTTGATATAAATAATAATTAAGTGTGGCACGGGTGCAAAAGTAAAATTTTAAGATTCTAGATTAGGGGTCCAAAGGGCACAAGATGGAGGAAATTTGGTGTGTCTTATCCTTTTTCTCCTTCTTCATGCCCTCCATGTTTCACTGTGGTGTTGGCATTTTTCTGTTGGTTTAGGCTGGGGACACACTGTCCAACGTAGGTGACAGATATTGGCACGTTATTGTAAATCCAGCACAGGTAGTTTCTGATATTTAATCTTTGTAACATCCCACTGAGGGCAGAGCCCCACACGCTGCCCTGCAGGACAGAGCTGCGGCAGGGCAGCAGAACATGTTAGAGATAAACAAAAATAAACAACCTTAAAAACCAGAACAGATGAATTATAACTTCTTCTTTAGCAACGAGGCAGAAAGACAGACTTTTTACAATCTTGGAATCATCAATACCTCAGATTCCGACACAGCCCTGTCTACCACTGCAAGCTCAAGGACTGCACTGCTCCCTGGAAAGTAATTAATCTTCTTCCTCCTTCCAGCCTCTCATCTCCCTCTGGCCTCTGCTCCAGCTCCATCGTGGCTGCTCCAAGCAGTCTGAAAGGCTGTGGCACCATGGGCAGCACAGGTGACAGAGCTGTGCCCAGGAAAAAGTGGGGTTCCACCCCGTTTCTAAAGGTGGTTTGTCACATTAAGGGTTAAAAGCTGCCAAGGGCAGCACAGTTTCCCCAGGCCAGGCTGGATCAGACCCCTGGGATAGTGGGAAATACCCAGGGGTGTCACTGGATGGGATTTAAGGTGCTTCCAACCCCAAGATTCTAAATAAACAAGCTCAGGATAAATACTGCAATTATAAATATTGCAACTGTGCTAAAGGTGCTGCCGCTTTCCTGCTGCCAAAAATCTCAGGACTCTGGGAGTCAGCCTGCTTCCTAAAGCAGGAGTGAACATTCATTGCTCATCCTACCCCTGGCCAGAGTGGGTTCCTGGAGCAGCCAGATCCTTGGGAATCACAGGGAGCAGCCAGATCCTTGGGAATCACTGCCCAGCCCAGGGAGCAGAAAAGCTTTTTGGCTGACCTGGTCCCTTCTCTTCCCTTTCTCTGCATTCTGATCCCCAGCCAGGGCTGAAACCTTGCAGAATTAAAACTCAGCTCCTGCAGCTTTCAGTTGCTCTCCCTTTTCTGTCCCAGATCATCCTGACTAATTGCTGTGAGTGGACAAAAACAAGGAGCGTTTGCCAGGCAAACAATGAGGGAATCGCAGCAGTGCCAGGGAGAGAAATCTCAATTTCAGCCCAAACAGAGCCCCCAGTGAGCCAAACCCCACCAGCAGGGAGATGAAGATCTGCCCTGCACGTCTGGGAGCTGATTCACGGTGCTTTGGTGATGTTCTCAGGGAACTGCAATAAACATATCTGCAATTCACATGTGTCTGTTCCATCCATTTATATCAGCGGGGCTTCCAAGTCTTTTATTAAGAAAGCACAGCTAATGACAGAAGGCAAATGCTAATTTTGTTTGGTGGCTCTTCCTCCATTCAAGTTCACTGATCAGGCAGACAAATTAAGAAAGATTGTGAGCTGATCCAGGAGCCATTTGTTTGACATCTCCCCGAATCAATGCCTGACACAACGAAGCATCTTTGTGCAATAGAATTTTATTTGTCATGTTGGGCCAGGAGCAGCAGTTAATAATTCACTGCACAGCTCCATGAAGCTCCCTCGCTCTCTTTCACACAACCTTGCAGTTTCACAGGCTCTTGTTAGGAGCAGCTTAAAATAGTCTGTTATCAGAGCTGCGGTGGCTGTCAGAGCCCCGGCAGAGGCACTGCTGTGATCCTTCTGACAAGGGAACAAAATAAACAAGCCAGGAACTTTGGGAAGGACATGGACACGTGGAATTCATCCCCACGGGATGGCTACTCCAGAGCTCAGAGAAAAAGGGGCAAAGCACCAACACTCAGCTGCTCTCCCAACCTCGTCACTGGAACCATGGAATGCTTTGGGTTGGAAGGGACCTTAAATCCCACCCAATCCCACTGCCATGGGAAGGGACACTGCACCAGAACAGGTTGCTCCAAGCCCTGGAGTAATTTCTGGTTCAGGTTTGGATTTTCTGCTTCCCCAGGTGTCGGAATCTAAGCTATTGATGATTCCCAGATTGTAGAAGGTCTCTGTCTTTCTGCCCCATTGCCAAAGAAGCCACAATTCGTCTGTGCTGGTTTCAAGGTTGTTTATTCTGTTTATCTCTACCATGTTCTGCTGCCCTGCCGCAGCTCTGTCCTGCAGGGCAGCGTGTGGGGCTCTGCCCTCAGTGGGATGGTACAAACATTAAATACCACAAACTACCTGTGCTGGATTTACAATAACGTGCCAATATCTGTCACCTACGTTGGACAGTGTGTCCCCAGCCTGAACCAACAGAAAAATGCCAACACCACAGTGAAACATGGAGGGCATGAAGAAGGAGAAAAAGGACAAGGCGCACCCAATTTCCTCCATCTTGTCCCCTTTGGACCCCTAATCTAGAATCCTAAAATTTTACTTTTGCACCTGTGCCACACTTAATTATTACTTCTATCAAACACTCAGAGCTTGTAATTCATCCTGTAAGATTGAAAACTCTTTTCCATGGACAGAGATCACAGCCAGTGTCTCTGGGGGCTCTGTCCAGGGGGGTTCCTGACCCCTGCCAGGGTCCCAGACCTGCCAGGGCAGCCAGAGGGATGCTCTGGATTCCCACAGCCAGGCTGCTGGCACATAATCACCTGCTCGGGGTGCCTGAGGCCAGAACAGTCAGGCACAGGTCACTGGTGCCTGGAAATAACAGAGTGAAGAACAAGAGTAAATATTCCAAGCAGCCAGGCTTGGTGATCTCTGGTCACCACAGAAACCGCAAAGGCAGCGAATAAAACTCTCAAGCAAGAGGAGAAGTTCAGGAGCGGCGCCTCCTCTGAGTGCAGCACACTGCGCTTCCTTCTGCAGGGTCAGGACATTTCCCATCCTCAATCTCCAACCTGCCACATCTGCTTTAGCTCAGCTCCCTGATTTCCAAGCTCACGGACCAGGATGGCAGCTCCAAGTGTCACCCTGGACCTCACTGCACCGCAAAAGCAGCAATTCACACCCCCCAGGTCTTCAGGACAACAAATAATATTGTTTTCTGTGGAATCAGAAAAAAGCCAGAGATGGAGCTGCTCCTCTCAGCCGTGAGCTGCTCACCCCAATCCTTCACTCAGCTCTGTGCAGGGGCTGACTCCTGCTGGGCACTCCCTGGGGAGTGAAGGTGAAGCTCAGAAAGGCTCCAACTGAAACGTAAATTTTAAGGAATTTAGATATTTTAGACGAGCTAAGATTTTAGTTAGAGATAAGCCTTACTAGAGTTAATTAAAATAAATGAGTTGGCCTTGATGAAGTTAAGAGTTAGGAGTTAACTAATAATTGATTGCTTGTCAGCACAATGTTAGTTAGCTGGGTTTATAATGAAGAATACACAAACTGACAAAGAACTTTTAGGAACATCAGACAATTGTGGGCCTCCTCTGTTCTGAAACCACCTGAAGACAAGAATGGGAGTTCTACCAAGAGTTCATTTGTCACATTGGCATTGAAAAGGTAGAAAGGTCAGAAGGAGGAAGACTTCATTGACTTCCTCATTTTGGGACCCCTCCCCATGGAAGGGACACCGACCCATTTCAAGGGACAAACCACGCCTGCTGAATGGCTTTTGAAATGAGGGATGGGATGTTCCAAAATGATGAATATGCATTTGTATTTTGGGTATTCAACACTTGTATGGATAAAAGGGTGCTGTAATCACCTGGAAGCTGCGGTGTGGATTTGGGCAGGATCCTGCTCCAGCAGAAGCACAGCTGGCACTGCAGGAGGGCTGAGCCACCCTGGGATGGGACTGCTGCCACCTCCCTGACCCACAGCGTGCCAGGGCCGGCTCTGACTCTGGCAGGGGTTTGTTTTCTTTTTTTGTACTATTGCACTTGTATTTTTAATTTTCCTAGTAAAGAACTGTTATTCCTATTCCCACATCTTTGCCTGAGAGCCCCTTAATTTTAAAATTATAATAATTCAGAGGGAGGGGGTTTGTATTTTCCTGCCTTCCTTAGCAGACACCTGTCTTGTCAAACCAAGACATAGTTTTGATGAATTCTTGAGGTTTTGATAAAAACCCAGAAGCAGGCTGGCTGATGCACAGTATGGCCAAACCCTTGCAAATGTATTGCAACACTTTTCCCTCCCTGCCCTCTCCCTCTGGATGCTCCTGGTCATGTTCCAGAGGGGCTGAGAGCTGTTCCCTCCCTGAGCATTCCCAGGGATTACCCAGAACTGGGGGATTAGAGCAATGCAGGCAGCTGGAAACCCCATCCCCCTCCTGCCTCCCCTGCGTGGGAGAGGGAAAATACAATGGAAATACCCCATTTTTGGTGGAGTGTCCCTAATTTCAGTTTTAGCCCCTGGTTTTATCTCTTTTTGGAAAAATAAGGAATAACTGATTGAATCCTGGGGTGCGAGAAGTCAGAGCTGGCTTGGGAAAGAGCTCAGGGCTCCATGCAGGGTTAACAAGGGAAATATTGCAGGGAGAGAGGAGCCTAAAGTGGATTATCTGGAGGTTCCTTCTGGCTTTGAAAACAGACAAAGAGGAATCCGTGAGCCAGCTGATTATCCCAGTGTCCTCAGCCTGAACTCGGGGCCACCAAGGGGACAATCCCACACCACCAGTTTGGGCAAGGGAAAAACAGAAATCAAACAAAGTGGAAAAGGTTTCTAATTACTTATTTTGGCCCCTGGAGATAAATTCTGCCCTTAGGGGATGCTGCATGTTCCTGCTTGCTGCCCATCCCATGGCTGGCAGCAAAGTCCCACAGGTTTAGAGCAGAAATCACCCATCGGATTCTGATCCGATCCCACTGAATTTTAGACAATTTATAATTTAAAAATCCACCAAACCCCATTAATCCTTCATGCCCAACCAGCTGGTGTTTGGTTTTTAGGCAGCTGGAGGTTTGGTATTGCTCTCTGTTGTTTCTGGATACAAAATTCTGGCAAAGGAGCGTGGATTTCACATCCCTGTAGCACCAAAGTAGCACCAAATCCCAGGAAAACACCCAGGAAAAGCCACCCCACTGCCCAGGCCCCATGGAAAACAGGGGACAGCACACAGTGTCACCTCTCTGGTGACACCAACCACCGTGGCAACACCTCCCTGACACTGATGCAAACTTTATAACAATTTCAGTGCCAAAAGAGGAAGGAAAGGGAGAATAATTCCACCAGACACAGACACAGCCACAGCCATGCCTAAATTAAAATATAAAGCCCAAGCAGGCTTAGAGAATATCCTGATTAGCCTTGAAAAACTGTTGTGCATTAAAGAGACCCTAGAATATATTTCATTTTTCTCAGTCCAGCAGAGGAACCCACTGGTGCTCTGCCATTTGTTCATTTACAGCAAATATTAACACGGGGTCCAATTTTCTGCCTGGCAAAATCATTTTAATTTTTACCAAGACGAATGTTTGGAAGGGCGAGGAATAATTAAATCATTTTCTGCTCCAAAAGAAGCCTCACGGTCTCGTCGTGGGGTTCCAGTGTTTTGTAAATCATCTAATGATTTTCTGCTCGTTTAAATATTGCCTCTCCATCCCAAACTGATTAGCCAAGGGGAAAAAATACAGGGTGCAGGCACTTGCAGGAGGGATAAAGTTCCTAAATCATCCAAAGATTTCCTGCTCCTGGGAATATCCCTCAGCCTGGGAAACTGGAATAATCAGCAGGGCCAATTTTGGAGCACCAAAGCCCTGAGCAGGACACCCAGACACCAACCTGCCCCTGTCACAGGCAGATGGAGAAAGGAGATTCATGTTTGGAACTCAAAATAAGATGATTCCCATCAGAAACTACCAAACAGCACCAGAGATCCCTGCAGTACCGATTTAAAGATTTCTTTTCCTTGCCATGATGAATCTGGAAGTCACCTCTGCTCAATGACAGAAAATCAAGTTTTAAAAGCACGAGGCTCATCCGCAGACAGAGTTTTTAAAGGACTGGAGGTTTTTTTTAGGGGGGGAGGGAAGAATATGACAAGTTAACAATGGTTGCAAATTATATTAAAATCTTATTGAAAAGAAAGGAAGACTCGCTTGCTCCTACAGGCAGAGAAACTGTAACCTTCCAAAAGCATCATTATTCTGCTGTTAAAATGACAAAAAAATAACCCTCTGCCCCCAGAGATAATGCAATTTATTAGTATTTCAGTGCTGAATGCACTTGTCAAATATTTAATTATCCGATTCTGTACATTAGAAACTCTGTGGAAGGAGTCTGCCACTGGGGAATAGTAACAATCCACAGGAGTGGGAATAGTTTTGGAGGATACTTATGGAGAAGAACTGGAGATATCAGTGGGGAAGAAGGTTCTGCTGCTGTTGTGCTCTGAGGAAAACCTCAGGAGGGGGTGGGGAATGGGAGCTGTGGGAACACCCGGGCTCGTCCTGATGCTTTTTGGGACTAGCTAAAACCAGAGTCAGACAAAATTAAGGGAATAAAAAGCATTTCTATTTATTGAAGGGCCTTCAGGTACATTTAGGGCAGATGGGGGCTGCAACCAGTTACTACACCCAAAAATGGATGGCGGGTCACGGGTTTTCACACTTTTGTAAGTTTGGTCCATTTGCATCTTGGGGTTCAATTTCCAATTCCAGCTTCAGCTCATGAAGTCACTGACCCCCAGTTTGCTGCCCCCAGCTCATTTTTGTTTCCATCTCTGGGCCCTGAGGCAGTGAGGTGTCCTTGGTTCCCAGCCTGGAGAGGAATTGTTGTGTCTGCCCAAAATGGGGAAGCAGCAGCTGACGCTGAGTGTGGAGTTCAGAGTTCTGCACTACAGAACTGCAGGATTACAGATAGATGGAAAATATAAAAGCTAAAATCCGAAGGCTTCAGTCCAGGCCTTGATTTGCTCGATGCACACCTGAGAGAAGATTTGCAACCTGGGATTTCGGGGTGTCTCACACACACAGAGCAGAGATTCCTTGTAAAGGGGCATGGGAGCAACAGGCTTGGGGAATGCTGGTCCTGAAAGTCTCCTGGGTGTGGAAACTCCAGGAAATCTGGGATCCCTGTTAATGTGGGGGGAACGACTAGAAGCTCCAGAGCCTGGTGGAGCTCCTGAGACCAGTGGAGCTCCAGAAGCCGGTGCAGCTCCAGAAGCTGATGGAGCTCCAGAGGTTGGTGGAGCTCCAGAAGCTGATGGAGCTCCAGAGGTTGGTGGAGCACCAGAAGCTGGTGCAGCTCCAGGAGCTGGTGCAGCTCCAGAGGCCAGTTCAGCTCCAGAGGTTGGTAGAGCTCCAGAGCCAGCCCTGATGGACAGGGTGAGGTGCTGGAGGCTGAGGACAGGACAGGACGGAACCTGAGTCTTACTCCTGGATTTTCCTCTGGTTCTCTGAGCACCGAGGCCTGAGCTAACTGAGGGAACAGCATTGAGTTTAACTCGGAATTTAACACAGCTGGCACAGCTTCCTTAACCCTGCACCATCCTCTGGCTCCTTCCTGCCCAGTTCCCTCAACACTTTGTTTTCACTGCTCCTCCCCATCTGCCTCCCTTCCCAGTCTGCCCATTGCCACTTTGCCTCTCGATGTAAATCATGAGTGCACAGAAAATCTCCGTGATAAAACACCTGCTCACTTCAGAACAGCCCCGGTCCTGACAAGTGACCTTTCCATCAGACTCCATCCACTGGTGCCAAGAAGAATTTCAAACCTGTCTTGCGTGAGGAACTTGGGTGCTTTAACCTGCAGAGATTTATGGCTCCAGAGAATATTTAACTTATGAATAAGCTGATTGTTGTTGGCCTCACTTTGTAACAGAGCACTTTGAGTCAGCAGTGTGGCTGAGTGAAGCTTTCCTGCAGGTGAAATGTGTTTCCATCCATCATTCCCAGGAACCAGCTCAGCACTTCCAGCAGAACCCCTGCCCTGCTCCTTCAGCTCCATTTCTCACCCTCCCCCTGCCATCAGGATCTGTGGGGACAGCTTGGACACGGCACAGAGCTGATTCCTTGACCCAGAGCAGATATTCCCAACACAAATGTGAGCCAGGAGGCAAAAACCAGACCAGGGAACGCATGGAAGTACATCCCAGCCAGTGCGAGAGCTGCCGCCAGAAAATGGAATTTCCCTCCCAGGAAAACTCTGCTGTTTCAAATTTAATTTGCTTCTAACAGGAGACCAAGGCAACACCTGTTACTTTCAGCAAAAGAGCTCTGGATTTGTTTCAACCCTGTAGACAAATGATTTTTAATGTTTCCAGGAACACAGAAACTGAGAACACCAGCACAGATTCCAGTTTTATGTACTTAACAGCCTAATAGCCACAAATGCCATGTAAATCTAGGCAATTTATACTGATTTATCTGCAGCCTGAATAACAGCAAACTACAGACAGAACTTTTCTCTTAAAGGATGTGGAATTCCAGCAGGCATCCACACTGGTTGGTTAATTATAAATTATGGTTTTGCCCCCTGAAAAAAGGCAAAGTGCTCCTGAGACATGGGCTGGGGTCTGGAATTCTTATAACTAAGCTCTTATGGTACCCAAAGCAGACCTATTAAAGCCTCCCAATAAATACCTACTTTATTCCTTACCTACTTTATTCCTTACCTACTTTATTCTTTACCTACTTTAACTCCATCTGGTCTCTGTTCTAAATCAGCCTTCACAAGGCATCGGTCAAATCCATTTTTGTTGGAATTCCAGCAGCCCCTCAACCCACAGGACTGTGGGGCAACATTCCACAATTCCATAGTCCTAGTATCACCATTCCATGGTCCCTGGTGTCACCACTCCATGGTCCCTGGTGTCACCTTTCCATGGTCCTTGGTATCACCATTCCATGGTCCTTGGTGTCACCATTCCATGGTCCCTGGTGTCACCATTCCATGGTCCTTGGTATCACCATTCCATGGTCCTTGGTGTCACCATTCCATGGTCCCTGGTGTCACCATTCTATGATCCCTAATATCACCATTCCATGATCCCTAATAACACGATTCCATGGTCCCTGGTATCACCATTCCATGGTCTTTGGTATCACCATTCCATAGTCCTGGTGTCACCATTGCATGGTCCCTGGTGTCACCATTCCATGTCCCTGGTCTCACAGCAGCAGCAGCAGTGAAATTCCATCCTGAGGGAGCTCCACACCCCCAGCAGCACCAGCCTTGCCCCCAGCAGCTCCTGGCGCTCCCACGGTGTGAAACTCCCCTGAATCAGACCCGTGTGATCCTCAGCCGCGCGGCGGGGCCGATTCACACGCTGCTAAAAGCCACATGAGCCCCCCAGATCCCCTTCCTGGAGCACAGGCATTGACTCATCCTGCCCACTCCCAAAACTCAGCTCCTCTTTCAAAACAATCTGATTTTATCTCTCAAAGTTAAATTTACTGGGCGGGGCTCTGCTGGAAGGTGTCCCTGCCCATGGCATGGTGGGGAACAAGATGGGTTTTAAGGTTTGCCCAGCCCAAACTCTTCTGGGGTTCTGGGATTATAAATTCTAGAGTCCCTCACTGCTCCTTCATTCCCAATTCACCACACACGGATTGTCACATGCAATTTATTCCCTTAAAAATTGAGGATTAAAGAACTACAAGTGTAGAATAAAAAGGGACAGAAGAGGGAAAAGGAAAAGGTTGTTGTCTCCATATGGAAAGTGTGCTAGGTAGTGAAACGGCAATATTAATATTAAAATTAATATTAACTGAACCTGAGTCACTTTGCTGTGATGAGTGCAGAGTTACTGAGCAAGGTGTGGGGGAGGCAGCAAAGGGAATGAAAAGTGACAATAAAGGCACCAATAAATCCGAGCTATCGGAGGGGAGAAGTCACACATTTCTTGTCCATATTTGCTTTACCAAATGATGGTTTGCTCTTTGTCACTGACATTTACTGTGCTAAAAGCCCGTTAAAGCTCACCTGGCAAATTCCAAAAGCCATTCCCAGCCCCATCCCCGTGTGCCCCCTGAGCTGGGGGCACAGGCCTGGAACACAGGAGCAAGGGCACGTGGGGATAATTAACCTCCCCCTCGTTTGCCTCACCCAGCACAGCCCATCCTCCCTCAGAACAGAATTTCTGTCAAAGAGTTCTGAAGGAAATGTTCCTGAACAAACCCATGGCTCAGACATCACATTCCTTCAGCTGCACTTGGAATCACAGAACCCTGGAATGCTTTGGGTGGGAAGGGATTAAATTAAATTAAATTCCATCCAGTGCCAGGACAGGGACACCTCCCACTGTCCCACTGGAGTTTAGAGTTACACACAAATGCACTGCAGGATTTGAAAAATACAAAGGCTGAAACCTTAAGGCAGCAACTCCACCAGCTACTCTCTGAGCTGACAGACAAGTGCAGGACAAATTTCCTTTTCCCTTCCCTAATCTCCGTGTGTTTGATGCGCAGGCACCCGGCGGAGGTTTAGGGGATTTATGCTCCCAATCTCTGCCCCTCCCCACACCATTAATGCTGGTTTACACTCCATTAAAAAATCAGGCCATAAAGCTGCCTTCACGGGGATGAGTCGGTCTCCAGTTGTGCGAAAGAGTGAGCGAAACTCAGCTAATTTTATTTGTGAGATTGATTTCTTGTCACTGTGCTCACATTGCTCCTGCAAACTGCTGCAGAGCTGGGCTCATCCTGCCAGCCCAGGAGAAGCAAGAAAGGGAATATTAGAGTCAGTCTGCTAAAAAAAAAAAGGGAGGAAACTAAACCAAAAATGAGGCCTGGGATGGGGAGGGGAAGGATGGAAGAAAGAAGGCAGAAGAGGGGAAAGTGATATCTGTGGGTCACCAAATGTGATCTGTTTTAAAATTGTGACAAATGTTTTTGTGGTTCGTGTCAATAGGCAATGGAAATCAGCAATTGAAGCTTTCTCACCAAATAGCCAAATAAATCATTGAAATAGAAGAAATATAGTAGAATAAAGAGATGAGGTAGCGAGACAAATGATGCTTGGAATAAAATAGAGGAAGTTGTGGTAAAGCTAAATGGATTTTCAAAAAAGCAATTAAATGCTTATGTGTAATGAAAAGCTTGATGCACTATGCAGCAGACACCAGTACAAGGCCTCCCTTCAGACAACCACAAGCAGGACAGAAAGCCAACAACCACCTGGAAAGATGATGGAATTGCTGATCCCAGCTTATTGATATCTGCTGGTTCAGACTGACACAAGCACACTGGAAAATGCTTGGTAGGCTTAAAAACAGTATATATATATATAATAACAACAACAATTATATAATAATAATAATAATAATAATAATAATAATAATAATAATAATAATAATAATAATAACAACCATTTACAAGTAAATAAAGAGGTGGGGATAAAATCATTTCAGGGAAAATCCAAGCTGGGAATTCAGCTGGTGGCTGCTATGTCAGACACAAGGAATACTGAGATTATCCAAATCCTGTGGGTTTTGGTGCTCTTCCAGCTCTGTCTGATTGTTTGAGTCACCTCGTTATTGACTTCTCTAAAGGGGGTTGGAAAACACACAGCAAACCCAAACAACTCAAACACACAGAACAATCCCAAAGAGCTGAACTCCAACCTCAGCTCAGGAAAATGTTTTTCTCCTCTTAAATTTCTTTTCAATTTCTCTTAAAAGACAGAAAGCCACATAATGTCTCTGACTTTCAAATCTGCATAAATAACCTGAATAATTGATGAATTTTGCACTTTATAACCATTCTGCACTGAATATGAATTATTCTTTAAAATACAAGAATAAAGTTGAGAAAAATAATGGATACATTAAGAGCATTTTTGAAGGATGAGAAACAGAATTGGCATAGAAATGTGGAATGCTTTGGCTTGGAAGGACCTCAAATCCCACCCAGTGCCACCCCTGCCATGGCAGGGACACCTCCCACTGTCCCAGGTGGCTCCAACCTGGCCAGGGACACTTCCAGGGATGCAGGTGCAGCCACAGCTGCTCTGGGAATTCCATCCCAGCCCCTCCCCACCCTCACAGGCAGGAATTCCTTCCCAAAATCTCATGAAATCCTACTCTCCATAACTTTGAAGCCATTCCCTGGGTCCTGTCCCTCCATCCCTTGTCTCCAGTCCCTCTCCAGCTCTCCTGGAGCCCCTTCAGGCCCTGGAATGTGCTGGAAGCTCTCCCTGGATCCTTCCCTTCTCCAGGGGAACATTCCCAGCTCTCCCAGCCTGGCTCAGCTGCTCCCACATAATCCCACTAGGTTGATTCTGGTTCTAACTGGTCTAAGATAAATTCCCAGATTGGTTTAGTTGCAACAATTCCTGTTTTAGGAGGACCCCAGCCTTTCACTGCTGCCAAGCTGGAGTGAGGCACAAATGCTGACTCTGCTTTATTCTGTCTGTGCAAGCCTCTAATTCCTTGAACTCTGTATTTTTTGTGTGTCCAGCACAGCCCAGACTGCTCCAAATTCCCCACCTGCATCCCCAAAAACTGTGACCAAGGGCTGGAATTCCCTGCAGGCTGCCGGTGTGTGTTTCAGAGACAGGCTGGAATGAGGTGCTTTGTCATCCCTTTCAGCCAAACACAAACCAAATCTGTTTTATGGGGTAAACTTTCAAAAATAAACCCCCACATGATCAGAGCAATGTGTTCATTTAATATAAACACTGAATGAATTCACTGTAAATGGTAAAACAAAATTAGTCCATCTCAACACCACCAAATATCAGGATATTCTCAGAACGAAGTGGGAACCCTTGAAGAAGATGTTTTGAGTTATAAAGTTGCTCTGCCAGCAGAGAAATGTTTCCATGAAATGCTTGAAGTTTTAATGAAATTGCACATTGTGACAGAAAACTGTTCCCCAGAACATGTGTGCTCATTCCCACTCTGCAGCGATGGCTTTGAGGAGCCAGGATTGGGATATGTAGAATGATTTTATTTCAAGTATGTGCTGTAAAGCACAGCCTGCCACCTTCAGATCCGCAGCTCCTGATAAAAGCAAGGTCCTGTCAGTAATTAAGCGAAGGGAAAAGGTTCCTGGAGCTGCCTGGGGTCTGTGTGCTGTGGTTGGAAATGGGGATGTGCATTCTGTGCCATCTGTCAGAGGTGGGGCAGTTCTCTCCTGTTCATTGGGCAGTTTTTCTTTATCTCTTCTACAACCAATCCTCCCTCCAGGAGATCTCTGCTGTTATTAGGCCATTAATTATCAATTATCTTCTGTCCATGGGCCACTGAGTGTCCCTGCATGGCTGAGAAAATTCCATCATCCCATGGGGAGATGCTCAGCCCAGGGGGAGGAGCCAAACATTCCTACCTGGATACAATCTGAGATTTTGGGATACCACAGCAGCTTTTTTCCCCCTGCATTCCCAGAGGAGCAGCTTTCTTCCCCCTGCATTCCCAGAGGAGCCCAGGCCCATCTCCCCCAGCCCTGGAGCTCCAGAGGAAAACTCCCCCCTTGTGCAGGATCCTGCTCCAGCAGAAGCACAGCTGGCACTGCAGGAGGGCTGAGCCACCCTGGGATGGGGCTGCTGCCACCTCCCTGACCCACAGCGTGCCAGGACCTGCTCTGACTCTGGCAGTGGTTTTTCTTTTTGTGCTATTGCATTTGTATTTTTAGTTATTCTAATAAAGAACTGTTACTCTGGGACAAAACCCCAGAGCAGCATCCCAGCCCTGCAGTCACACACACTCTGCCAGAGGAGAGGCTCCCTGCCCGAGGGATGTTCCCAGCCCAGGCAATTCTGGACAATGCCAGAGAACTCCAGAATGCCAGGAAATTCCAGGACAATGCCAGAGAATTCCAGAATTCCAGGCAGTTCCAGGACAATATCACACATTTCTGCTGCTGCCGTGAATCCCTGATCCTCCTGCTGATGGGCACGAAAGGACCCAACTCCAGCTCCGAGGAGCTTTCAAACGTGAGGAACATCCTGCAGGAAAGGGCTGTCTGTCCCCGGATCATTAACAGCTGTGAATATTTAACCCAGGGAAAAGGAATGAATTCTAAACAAGAAGCCACAAACGCTGAGAATCCTTCAATTTAAGCGTTCACCCATTTTTTTTTTTTTAACCACAGACCATTTTCCCCTCTCTCCCCCAGCCCCTGGCAGGGAGTTTATTGTTGGAGGATGTCATCGGGGCTGTTTCAGATCTGTCAGAAATAATCTTCTCATCTGCCAACTTCTCCCGGGGAGGAGATGAGCTCATGTTCCGAGTGACAAGATGTGCTGAAGAGCCTGGGCTGCTCGGAGCCTGCGAGAAGCTGAAGTTCCCCCATTGTGTGAATCCTGTCAGAGTTGGCCCTGCAATTTTCCTAATGACAGCTGCTGTCAGCCGAGGAGGGGAAATTGTTCTGTTCAGCTGGGAAGGCTGACAGGAGCTGCAGCCTGGGCGCTGGAGGGAAGAAAAAGGCGCCAGGTATCTCAGGGAAGGTGTAGCAAATTCGCCAAGCACACAAGAAAGACTCAACTCGCATTTTCAGCCTCCTTCCAAAATCCTGGGGAGTTATTTACTCTAGCAAGAAAAGAGTGACATAAAATTAAATAAACCAGCTCGGGAATACTGTTTGAGACACCCAGCCAAGTTCACAAAGGTGTTTTGGGTCGATAATTGCACATTTTGATGCCATTTCCAAGGGCACGATGCAATCGAGATTGTCCAGCTCCCACATGCTTTCAGCAGATCTGAAATTATCTGAGATAGTTTTTAAAGTCATTTAAAAAGCTTCATTAGGTGCCTGTGTGCATTTTTTGAGCCTGTTTCCACTCTTTCCTATGGTGAAGGGGACTTGTCACAGAAATTATGCAACTTCTTCCGCCCTAGAGCTTGAGACCTTTGCAAAGCTATCCACCTTTGCAAATACATTTTTGTGGAGATCCATCAAGTTTGGAGATGGACAGAGGGACAGAAATTCCAATTGATTCCAATTTCACCACGTTCCCATTTCCAGATCTTCCAGCTGCTTTTCCACCAACCTGAGCAGGTACAAAGTGTGGGAAGCAGGAACAGAAAGGGGAGACCTTCCACCATCTGTAGTTGTATTTCCAGTTTCCTCCTGGACCTGGTGGAACAGTTCTCAACAACCACCCTGTGGGGTTTGCCATGTGTTGTTAAAATATTACAAAAAATACACACCTAAATTACACAGGGGGGCACGTGGCTCTTTGAAAATGGGTTTATTTCAACTGAAATACATTAAATCAGGTTGGAATAAGAGAAACTATTATCATTAATCTCCTGCAGCTTGAATAAAGGATTGCTTAAATCCATTCCAACCTGCACCATGTATTATCAATTACGAGTCAAGTTGAGCAGCTACAGACTCAAGGTGGGTTTGTGTTCCCTGTCCCTCACTGCCACACTTTAGAACTTTCACTGTAGACTCAGAGTGATGCAGATTGAGCCCTGGACGAGTTGTTTTATCCAGACTATGAAAGTAAAAATTTTTCATGAGTCCCCCAACATTGTCTGCAGAGTTTTTGAGCTGCCCAGGTCAAAGGAGCCCTCACTGGGTGAGGGAAAAAACCAAACGCAGAGTAAAAAATAGAATGACAATTCAAAATTAATCATCTCCTAAGGAAGAGATTAAATGTGTTACAAGCAGGAAATTCTTTTCCCAAATGGGGAAGGAGACTTAAGTGCAGTAGCCCGAGGTTCCAGACTTGTATTTGTTATGCAAAACTGAGTAAAACTAACTAAAAACAGACCTCAAAATCCACATGATCACAAAGTCTGGAGTGGTTTTTATCTCCTAAACAGTTTTCCAGCTGTTGCACTTGTAATTAACACCATAACAGCTTTTTGCCTTTCTAATTTCTACTTCTAGGGGAAGAAATGATAAATCAAGAAATGAGAAAGGGAAGCTTTGCTGGACAATTAAGAACAACCAAACCAAACAAAACCCCTGCAAATTATTTCCAGCTTAAAGTCTTGTCAGTGTCTCAGTGGCTTTAAATCCTATTCAGGTGATTAGTCAGTTCCACTGTCAGAAAGATTAAGAGATTGATCTTTGAGGAGGATTAGAAGAAGATTTTAGTAATTTTTCTGAGCATGGTGCATAGTCTAAGTGGGAAGTTTCCCCTGCTGGACCTGGCTGTTGTGTCATTAGGAACAATTCCATTCCTTCTCTCCTTTCACAGCCTCCTCCCATGGATGATCAGGTGACAGAGCCATGCACAGAGCACTCAGAAACCATCTGAGATAAACACAGCCCCGTGGATGTGGTGGTGTTGGGGAAAACAAGGAGGAGCAGCTGATCTTGTGGGAACAGCCAGTTCTCCATGAGCCACCCGTGAGCCACAAGCCACAATTTAGGGAGAGGACAAAACCAGGGTGATGTTTGTCCTTAGTCCATACAGATCCTGATTAGGTGGGGCTGCTGCATCCTGGGGGATGGTCCCACCAGCAGGTGCATCCGAAATAAAGCCAGGCTGCCAGGAGCTGCAAGAAAGCATCAGTCCTAGGAATTATTTACCATTTCTACTAATTCTTTCACATCATTTTGCCCAGAGCAGCTGTGGCTGCTCCAAATCTGAATCTAAATCTGGATCTAAATCTAGATCTGAATCTGGATCTACATCTGGATCTGAAGCTGGATCTAAATCTGCCCCTGGATCCCTGCAAGTGTCCAAGACCAGGCTGGACAGGCTTTGGAGCACCCTGGGATAGTGGAAGGTGTCCCTGCCCGTGGCAGGGGTGGAATTGGGTGACCCTTAAGGTCCTTCCAACCTAAACCATTCAGGATTCTGTGACTATACTCACAAAAAGCAATTCAGGTTGGGAAAAACCCAATAAAAACCCTCTGTACCTGTCAGGGCTTCAGTGAAACTGCTGGGAGCTGAAAATGTCCCCAGGAGGAACCTGGAGGAGGTACTAGGGGTGCCAGTTTGGCAAAGCCCTCCTTATCTCCCAGTCCCCCTTATCTGGTGCCTCGTCTCTTGATTATAATTCCTCACTCCCTTTCCTTTATGGCTTTTGAACACTGTAACAAAACCTTTAAGGTTTCATTCCCCATAATTTCAGTATTTCTTACTAAATAACTTCATTTCAATGCAATTTGAAGTGTTCTCAGCACCACATTATTTGTATTTCCACCCAATCAGAAGTACAAAGCTAACAGCTTTATTTTCCTGCGACACCCACTGCCTGCTACAGGGTAATTCCGAGAACTGAAAGCTCCAAATGGATGAAACACCACTTTCTTAAGCACCTACTGTGCTTAAAATTTCTGGTTAGACCAAAAATCTCATTTATTTCCCACCCAGGGACCTCTACAGAGAGATGGGAAAGGCCATGGCCTGAAGGGAACTCTCTTCCCACCCTCACTGGTTAACAAAAACATCACAAAGGAATTGTTCCATTTGATTATTATAAAAGATCCTTTAACTTTGTTGTAGCATCTGCATGAAGCCTTTGACTTCTGGCTCAGAATTTCCCAGCTCTGCATTTTGTATTTTTTTTCTTAATTCTGCACTTTCAGAAGCTGAGAGGAATTCCCTGTTTGTTCTCCCTGAGTCTGTATTTTCTTTTCTTTCAATTCACTGAATAATGGTTGCATAAAGAGAAGAAAAGAGGGGGTGAGAAGGATCAGAATTGGGATTTTTGTGCTCCCTCCTTGCCCATTGCCTGAGCATCACATGGGGCAACAATTTAATTTAGAGCAAGACTGACAAACAACATTCAGACCACTGAGAATTGTCAACTCCAGGCAGAGGAGATCAACCAAGTGGGATTTTGGAAATCCCATGTTCAATATCTGCACCAGGATGCTTTGGCATCTTCTGGAAGTGTGGAGAACATTTAATTAAAGCTGATTCACCTCAGAGCTCCCAGATGTGGAAGGCAGTAGATTGAGGCAAAAATTGTTAATTAAAGGCCCCTTGTTCAGACAGCTTTCAACAACTTGTCCTTAGAAGAGGAAAACAAAAAGTCCCAAGAAGGCATTTTTATAATTAATTTCCTGGGCATCTCAAGGAGCAGCAGGTTCCAGGGCTCGCTGCAGCTTTGGTCCAGCTGGATCTAAATCTGCATCTAAATCTGGATCTGAATCTGGATTTGAATCTGGATCTGAATCTGGATTTGAATTTGGATCTAAATCTGAATCTAAATCTGGATCTGAATCTAAATCTGGATTAAAATCTGGATCTCAATAATAATCTGGATCTGGATCTAAATCTGGATCTACATCTGGATCTGAACCTGTATCTAAATCTGGATTAAAATCTGGAACCAAATCTGTATCTAAATCTGAATCTGGATCTGAATCTGGATCCAAACCCTTCACACAGTGATTTTTAGAGAGGAAGAAATCCTGTCCTGGACAGGCAGAACCTGTGCAAAGATAATTCTGCCTCTCCTGGGGGTGGAAATTCCTGACAGGAATTCTTCCAACTTCCTCTTTTAATACACAAAGAAACCAAGGCCTGATGGAGGTTGTTTGTGTGTTTTGTTTTGTGTTTTGGTATTATTTTTTTAAACACAATGTCCCCCCCAAGAGCTTCTACTTCTCCTTCAGACAGCTTAAAAGCACATCTCCAAAACGCATTTAGGACATGTCTGCACCCTGTAAAGCCTTGTTAGCATCCTCCTTTATTTGGGGAGAACAAAGCAAGCTTGATTTAAGCAGCAACTTCAACAAAGGGAGAAAAAGAAATGTTATTTCAGTCAGTAGGATAAAACCCTCCGCAAGGGCTTGACAGCTGAGAGGAAGCATGCAGCCTCAGAGAAAAGGAAATTATTAAAGGGGGAGGGTCAGAAGGCAAAACTACTGTGAGGAAACTGAGTGGAGCTTCAGTATGGGCCAAAAAATCATCCAGGCCTGGCTCAGGGCTCGGGGAGGGGATGGAATGAGCAGAAAGAATTAAATAAAGTGACCCAAGACTCGTTAGGCCAGTGCAAAGCTCTGCTCTGTGTTAAACATCACCCCCGAGGGCTGGGCAGGCACAGCCGGGCCAGCGTGGGACTGGTGGGGAAGGAAAGATGATCCCCATCCATGGGGGAGTGGGAAGGGATGGGAAAATGATCCCAATCCATGAGGGGATGGAAAAGTTATCCCAATCCATGAGGGAGTGGGAAGAGATGGGAAAATGGTCCACCTCCATGAGGGGATAGAAAAATTATCCCAATCCATGAGGGAGTGGGAAGAGATGGAAAACTATCCTTATCCATGAGGGAGTGGGAAGGGATGGAAAAATGATCCATCCCCATGAGGGGATGGAAAAATTATCCCAATCCATGAGGGAGTGGGAAGGGGTGGGAAAATGATCCCCATCCTTGAGGGGATGGAAAAAATGATTCAAATCCATAAGGGGATGGAAAAATGATCCCCATTCCTGAAGGAGTGTGAAGGGATGGAAAATGATCCCGATCCATGAGGGAGTGGGAAGGGATGGGAAAATGATCCACCTCCATGAAGGGATGGAAAAATTATCCCGATTCATGAGGGAGTGGATGGGAAAATGGTCCAAATCCATGGGGGAATGGGAAGGGATAGGGAAGCACACCCCAGCTGCCAGGGCTGAAAGAAGTCACCCCAACTGCCCAGGGCTGAGGGAAGCACACCCCAGCTGCCAGGGCTGAGGGATGGCTCATCCTGGTTCTTGTTCCTCAGCCCAGCTGGCACAGCTTTGCTCCAGGGATCAGCTCCTCCAGAGCAGTTTCTTGTTTCCAAATTGAACCTGCATGCCTGCAAAGCACAGAGCCTTTGGGACAGCACCACAGCCACAGTCAGAACTGAACCTCAGAAAAGGGAAAGGAAAAATGATGAAGATTAAACTTCCCAACTGCTGCTGAGCGTTTAACAGAAGTTTCTGACCACCGAAGCAATATGAAGAGATTTTTAATGGACAGACTGGGGTAAATTGAAGTGACAGGAGTGGGAATGAACTGTTGTTCAATAGGAAGTGACAGTGAGAACACCCAAGGGTTGCTGCTTTACTCACTTACTGTGATTAACAATGTTGTCCATTGAAACTTAATTAACATTTTTAAATTGTGCTTTGACATTTTTAGCTCTTCCAATAAAAGCACTTGTGCAGCTGTGTGGTTAAAACAGAGCTTTAACTGTTTGAACCACTCACCCACTCCAGGCTGATTGTGTTTGGCTCCTGACAACAAAACCACCGAAATCCAGATGTGAGCAGCGTTCAAAGAACTGCTCCAGGCTCCTGGAGTGATTTGGTCCTGGGATCAGAGCCCTCCTTCTCAAACAGGATTAAATCCCTCACAAAATGTTCCATTAACTTTGGTAAAAGAGTTTTGCTCAAATGGGATCTTGGAGCAGAGGATTACAGTAAGCTTGACCCTGGTGAGTTGATAACACACTATCTTTGGGTGAAAAAAATAAGAAATTCAAGCTTCTGCAAGAAGTCTTTGTTCACTGCTCCCACTGAATTTCCAAAGTGAGCTTCCCCATTAAAGCAGGAGCACCAAAGGAGATGGAATGGGAAAGAATTATTTACTTTCCTTGTGAAAGGGCAGGGCCTGCAGGAGGAAATTCAGAATTATGAGTTACTTGACTTCTTCTTCTTCTTCTTCTTCTTCTTCTTCTTCTTCTTCTTCTTCTTCTTCTTCTTCTTAAATTTGACTTATGAGTTAGAGTAATGAGTTAAATAACTTATGAGTTAAATAACTCAGAACTATATTATTATTATTATTATTATTATTATTATTATTATTATTATTATTATTATTATTATTATTATACTTTGGGGTGCTGAATTCAGAGTTCCTTGAACATTCCCAGTTTCCCAGGACTTTACCCTCTTTTCCAGGTCACTCCTTGGCTTTTTCACAGGTTTGATCCAAGGACAATCAACATTTCTCTTTGAGTATTAAACAATAGGACAGAAGGACACTAGAAAAAAAGGAAATACAATTCTGATTCTGTTAAATCAGTAAAATAAAAGGTATAACTCCTATATAAAATACGTGGGAAAGTGGGGAAAGGAGGAAAATTTTTACTGAGTTCTGGTAGGAAATCCACATCCCCTTGAAGCCTCCCACATGCACCAGAGAACAGATCTCATCTTTCGAGTGGGAACACAATGGATTTAATAAAATTCACTCTGCTGGGCAAAGAAATGTAAATATCTGGAATTATATAAACACTGCAGCAGGGCAATGTGGACGTGGTCAGCCAAGCCAGGCTATAGTAAATAATTCTCCCGTGTTCCACGGAATATTTAACAGCTTCATTTAGAAAGCAGAGCTGCTCCACCTTTTCTGTGTGCACCAGGTGTCAGGACACAATCACATATCAATCCATTCAAATCAACCCCAAACCAGAGCCTCTTCTAGCAAAACACAATGCAATTAGAAGGAAATGGTCAGCTCAATATTGGCCCAGTAATGAGAACTGCCTCGATGAAATGACTATATTCATTTAATTAAAAAGCCCATTATGGACCCCGTTCCAAGTGCTGCTCACTGAACTCTTTCATATCAATCTCATTTGTGTTTGCAGCATGTTTGGGGCATTATGTTGATCTGTGCAAGCAGATTCTGGAGAACAAAGTCTTGGGGGAAAAGCACTTGGCCCCTCATGAAAGGGTTTTACGAGAGACAAATGTATATCTAGATGAATATGAGCACTAATGGTTATTTTCTCAACTACCTGCAGCTCAGGTTCAGGAGTAGGAGGGATGTAGTAATTCCCAACCCGGAGTACAGCTCAACTCCACGTGCAGCAGTTGCTGAATCACCAGAGATTTTCACTCAGGTGGATTTTGAAGCACAAACCCTGCAGCAGCCCCTGCCTGGCAGTAAATCCACAGGGATATTGTAAATGCAGGGGAACTCAATGGGAAGAAATGACCATGTCTGACTCAATTCAGAAGGCTGAATGATTTCTTTATTATGACTATGCTAAAATACATTAATATACTATATAAAAAGGAAGATACTAAAACTACATACTACTTTCTCTGACTCTAACTCAACTCGTGACCCTCTCTGAGTCCAGCTCCAGGTGGGTTGGAATGGGTTGGATTGGGTTGGGTTGGGTTGGGTTGGTTTGGGTTGGATTGGCCACCAGGCTCAAACAATCCTCACCAGAATCCAACCCAGCACTCACCCCAGGTAAACAATTCTCCAAACACATTCCACATGGGAAAATCAAGGAGCAGAAATAAAAATTGTTTTCTCTTTCATTTATCTCTATGAAAAATCCTGAGAGGGAGAGAAATGTGCTTGCCACTCAGGGAAGCTGCTTTGTCACCCTCACACACACAGAAATCAGGGGAAACGCAGCAGGGCAGAATTAAGGATGGGCACAACAGAAAAGGATATTTTCCAGCAGTTGCATGCACAGATTTCAGCCCTCACTGAACAAACAGGAGTTGAAGCTGAGAGATGCTGAAGAATATCAACCACTGCTGTGTGGAAAGTTGAGGGAAAGCACTGCAGTTTTTTTAGAGCAAGTGAAAAGGCTTGTAATCAGCCAGATGCACAACTTCTGCTTTGACAAGGCACTGCAGGGATAAGCAGTTGGATTTTTATCCCCTTTACCTCAGGGGCTTAAATATCACAGGGCAAAAGCACCTTCAATATGCAGAATCACTGTTTGGACAGAAAAATTCCAAAAAGGTAACCCCAGCCCAGGCAGAGCTGCAAAATATTTGCGTGTTCAGCTCAACCCCACCCCTGAGCTGACCCGGCTGTGAGAAATTTGCTGCAACCTGGGAGATTATTTGGAATCTGGAAGATTATAACATAAATCTTTGCTTATCACAGGCAGAGCCCTGTGTGTTGGGTGGTATCTATCCAATATCATTCCCCACCAGGCCCCTGGTACCATCAGTTCAGCAGGAGTGGCAAAGTGGGAAGAAAATCTGATATGCACATCTGATTTCTGCAACTTTTCAGGGTTTTTGGGGGCAAATGTTGCCTGTACAACCTAGATATACTAGGAATCTGCATTTGGATAATATCTCAACAGAACACAGAATTGGGATGGCCTACAGGTTAAAGGGGGCTCAGTTCAGGGCTGAGGGGTTCAATTCAATGCTAGGGTTGAAATAATTCAATTCCAGGGCTGAAATACTCAATTCCAGGGCTGAATGTCTCAATTTTAGGCTTGAAATCCTCAATCCCAGGCTGAGGGGCTCAATTCCAGGTTGAAAGGCTCAATCCCAGGGCTGAAATATTAAATTCCAGAGCTGAGGGGTTCAATTCCAGGGCTGAAATTCTCAATTCTGGGGCTGAAATCCTTTATTCCAGGGCTGAGTGTCTCAATTCCAGAGCTGAAGGGTTCAATTCCAGGGCTGAAATCCTCATTTCCAGGGCTGAAATCCTCCTTTCCAGGGCTGAGTGTCTCAATTGCAGGGCTGAGGGAGCTCAGTCCCAGGGCTGAACTCTGCTGTAAACATTTAGCCGAGGTGCAGCCGTGCCAACCCTTGAATTATTTATGTGATTGCCAATGTCAGGACCCAGCATTTCCAAGAGAGGCCTCGTGCCCCGGCCTTTGGCAGCTGCTGCTAATGAGGGCGAGGGATGGCAGCGACCTTCATCCCTGCTCCAGCTCCAGTGAGCAGCTGGGGCTGGAAACCACAGGCTGCCCGTGCTTCCAGCCTCTGGAATTCAGAGTTCTGTCCGTGCTTCCAGTCTCTGGAATTCAGAGTTCTGTCTGTGTTTGCAGTCTCTGGAATTCAGAGTTCTGTCAGTGCTTCCAGCCTCTGGAATTCAGAGTTCTGTCCGTGCTTCCAGCCTGAAATTCAGAGTTCTGTCCGTGCTTCCAGCCTCTGGAATTCAGAGTTCTGTCCGTGCTTCCAGCCTCCTGGAATTCAGAGTTCTGTCTGTGTTTGCAGTCTCTGGAATTCAGAGTTCTGTCAGTGCTTCCAGCCTCTGGAATTCACAGAATTCTGTCTGTGTTTGCACCTTCTGGAATTCCCAGAGCTCTGTCCATATTTCCAGCCTCCTGGAATTCATAGAGTTCTGCATTAACACCTCCTGGAATTCCCAGAGCTCTGTCTGTGTTTCCACCTCCTGGAATTCCCAGAGCTCTGTCCATATTTCCAGTGTCCTGGAATTCCCAGAGCTCTGTCCATGTCTGCAGCCTCCTGGAATTCACAGAGTTCTGTGTTTTCACCTCCTGGAATTCAGAGAGCTCTGTTCGTGTTTGCAGTGTTATAGATACATGTTATAATATTGGCTTTTCACAAATATCAAAATCGATTTTGCATGTGTGGTGTTAAAGTGACTTTGTTGTAAAGATGCTCCAGCAGTTGTTGGGATCTACACAAACCCTCTCGTTCCTCTCAGCACAGCCTGGACTTGAAAGCTTTCTGAAAGCAGCAGACACGGAGAATTATTTACCTCAGAGGGATGGCAGACAGCTCTGCACAGCCCTGTTTGCCCACAAACTGCAATCCCTCAGCACACAGGATGCAAAAACAAACAGCAAACACAGCACTGACCGTGAAGATTTGCTTTGAGCTGCTCCAGCACCAGGCAGTGCTCGATCCTGAGCAGCACACACCCAAATTTTGCATGTCTGAACATCAAAAACCCACTGGGGATGGCAGGCAAATGCTGTCAAACGAGCCCAAAATCTCAATTTGGTGCTGAGTGACTTGGTTCTGACTTGCTGTTTTGCAGGAGGTTCAAAGCCTGGGATTCAAAAACCCCATCAGGAGTTTCAACACAATGCTTATCAGTCAAAGGGAAAGTGTGTCAATAGTTTTGACAGAAAAGTGATTATCTGCATTATATAAACCATGGAATTTCATGACTATTCCTCAGCATGCCATTAAAATACATTGACATTTCCATTTAAGTCATCCTGGATATTGCTGTGACTCTCCTTTACTGCTACTCATCCTAAAAGGGGGTGTGGAGCAAGGAAAGGCTCTGAGCTGCTGGAGGAGGACTGGGTTCAATTCATGGGCAATTCCTTCCATCCACAGCTCCTGGAAAATTCAGGGAAAATCTGCTTCTGCAATAATGGGATGTGCCTTTGTCCCTCTGGAGAGAGGGGGTGTGGGGGGAACAGGGAATAAGGAAATCCTGGAATGGTTTGGGTTGGGAGGGACCTCAAATCCCACCCAGTGCCACCCCTGCCATGGCAGGGACACCTCCCACTGTCCCAGGCTGCTCCAGCCTGGCCTTGGGCACTGCCAGGGATCCAGGGGCAGCCAGAGCTGCTCTGGGAATTCCATCCCAGCCCCTCCCCACCCTCTCAAGGAGGGATTTCTCCCCAAAATCCCAGCTCCTCTGCCCCCTGGCAGCTCAAAGCCTCCCCCGTGTGTGACAGGGGTGCCTGGTGGCTGAGCATCAGCTCCTGGGGTGGGAGAGTCTGCAGAGTCCCTCTGAAATCACAGAACCAGGGAATGTTTGGCTGGGGAGGGACTTTAAACCCATCCAGTGCCACCCTGCCAGGCTGCTGGAAAAAGCCTGGAACTGGCTGCTCTTGAAGATCCCTTCCCAGCCAAACCATTCCCATGATTTTGTGATTCCCAAACTTCCCTCCTGCCACTGGGAAATGTTGGTTGTTCCTGCTGGGAGCAGCTCCACAGCAGTGGCAATTATCCTGCAGGATCTGTCACCTTAATCAACCCCAGAACAGGACAATTTCTTCTCAATGCATCATTAATTTGACAGGCTAAAGTGAAATCTTTTAGCGGTTTAATGGAAAAAAGGGGGAGAAAATGCAGATATCCCACTAAACACCAGTAGTTAAGGATTAAAAGGAAAATAACAGCCATCATGGGATGGAATTCACCTGTAGGAGAAGAGTTACGGACTGAATGCATAGTCAGGAAAAATTTAAAAAAAACAAGCAAGCAGGGTTTGTCATATCCATGGAATTAAACCCAGATCTCACAAATAATAACATGTACATTTTAAGGAATTTAGAGATTTTAGAGGAGCTAAGATTTTAGTTAGAGATAAGCCTTACTAGAGTTAGTTAAAATAAATGAGTAGGCCTTGATGAACTTAAGAGTCCTTTAAAAAAACACATTTTCTTTACTCTCTATCTCTTTGCTGCTTTGACCTCCAGCAGTTCCTGTGGATGCTCTGCATCCCTTTTGCTGGGACATCCACAGAGGGGAACAAACAGCTTCCAAAATTAGTCCTGCTCAGCTGTCTTTGAGTCACATCCCTCCAACCTCTGTTACTCCCAGGATGTGAATGCAGCTGGAGGTAACTGGCAGGATTTAAACAAATGCAAGATTTGCACTTGTTGGCCTCTAAATCTGCTGGTGCTGAGTGACCTTTTTTGCTCTGGCTGGGAAAAGGCACCGGCCTGCTCCAGCAGGGACCAGCCCACGCTCTGGGAATGGGAGCGCTGAGCGTGGTGCTGGAGGGAAGTTTTTCTATCCAGGGCTGAGATGGGATCAGGCAGCACATGCTGTGTGCCCTGGGAGGTGCCACTTTGTCCCCAGGGGACAGGCAGAGGATTCCAAGCAGCCCCTGGAGCAGGGAGGTTATTCCAGGCGTCTCCAGGAGCAGCTCTGCTCTCTGTTCTCTCCCTGCCACACAAAAGGCTGAAAGAACAATGTAATTATGCTCGTGAATCAGCAGCACTTCGTTATGACAATATGAGAGGCTAATGAAAGCAGCTCCTTTCTGTGTCACTGCGGAGTTACAGCAGGTTTGGAGTTGGGGAGAGTGGAGCTGAGAGATATTAAAGATTCTGCTCTCCCTTCCTCGGGAGCCGGGCGAGCACCCAGCAGATAACACCGACAGCTTCCACTCACAGCAGAAATGAAAAGGCTGGCATTAAATTAAAACACTTCAAGGCACACTATTATTTTGTTCAAATATGCTTTTGAAAAATCGTCCTGGAACCCTGAGGATGTGGCACAAACCCAGCGTTGCCTGGACTAAAGGAGGAGCTGCCCCAAAGCCTCCTGTGAGTCTCCCGGTCTGAAATGTCCCAGCCTTTAAATCTTTAAATGTCCCATCCTTTCACCCTCATGGAAGGACATGTGTTTATTCTGTAACTTTCCTGGATTTTTCCCGTTGTTTATTCTGCCAGCTGAGGGGCTGACAGGCAGCAGTGGTCACCTAAATCTCACCTCAGGGCTGTGACAGGTGAGCAAAGACCTGGCTCGAGTGGTCCCCCTGCAAACTGCAACATCACCAGGAGCTGGGCACAGAGAAATTCAGGAACAACTGAGGAAAACAATTTCACAATTTCCTGTGCAGATGAAAGCGAGCTCTGCTTTATTTCTTTATGTAAATAACATTATGCTGGATTCTAGCACCAGATTTGCATCACAATCTAAGAGCTGCCATGCAGTCTTAGGAGTTCTCCTTTCTAATACTGGTTCTTAATTTGCAATTTCTGAGCTCAACTGAGGTTATTCTCCCCCTCACCCTCCATTCCTGGAGCTTAATGCCAGCAGTAATTCTTTCATCCATTTAAGTGATGACATGTTTATTATAAACAGAAATTAATCCCCAACAAAAAGCAGGAGTCGGTGAAGAGTTAAATCAGAAATCGCCAGCTCCTGGGAACAACACACAGAGTCTTTTTCTGAGCTTCCCCAAAAATAAAGCACGAGGCAGGGCTGAAACGGAACCAAGCCTAAGCTTAAATAAATCAACCTGTTGTTAAGAAGACCCAGACCAGGTCCAGGAGCACAGCCTGTTAATAAATCCATCCCTGACCACATAAAGGTGTTGCTGAAGCCCAGCATTTTATGATGCTCCAGAATAGAAATGTTTTTCTTTAACAACACCAACAGATTCCACCCTCAACCCGTGGTCCTGCCAATAAACAGCTCATTATCAGCCTTGTCCTTATGGCTCATTAATTTTTTAAAAAGAGGGGAGAAGAAATGAAGAAAACATAGGGGACTGATGAGGATTAAAGGGAATGATGGTTCCTTCTGCCTGTGCCTCCTGCTCCAACCTCAGCATCGTTCCTGGCCTGGGGGAGGGCAAAACACCAGAAATAAACTGTGATCCTGTGGCTGAGCTGGATTCCTTTGACAAAACAAACTTCTCTGGGTGTTCTGTGTTGAAGCAAAGGACCAAGGATGTAAAAAATGGGGTTTGAGGAAGGGAATCTGTATTTCAATTAGTGAGAAAATTGTACCCCCAATTTGTGAGCACTTGTACCTTTAAAATCCCTGTCTCAGCTCTCCTGAGACAACTCCAGAGCAAAAACAAACACTTTGGAAAGGCTTTCAACAGATTTCAACATTTAATCCCCTTCCATCAACTAAATTTTACCATTTGGTAAAAAACCCATTTGGGGTTTTTCATCATTTACCCATTTGCTTCCATAGGAACAAACCTGCTGGAACAGCAAAGGGTTTCTGGAGGTTTCAGCCTGAACATCCAGAATTCCCAAAGCTTCCCAAATCCCTCCATCTTAAAACCTCTGACCTCCATGTACAAAACCAAAACCCCCCTGTACAACACTCAGAAATTCTTCCCTTTACTTTGTGACTACTTCTACTCTAATATCTAAACTTTTGTGACTCCTTGTTCTTCCTGCAAGGTTGGTAAATCATTCCATGGCTCAAACCCAAAATCACAGCTGTTTCCAGCTGCCTGCCAGGGTCTCAAATGCTTCTGACCTGGGCCTGGAACATCCAAAAATGTTTGAGGGACATTTTGAGTTCCAACAACAAACCACCAAAAAAACCCACCCAAAATTCAGCTCCGTGGGTGCTGCCTGCTCCTGCAGCAAACCAAAGGCATTGCTGAGGCTTTCAGAGGACAGAATTGCTCCCCATGTCCCTCTGGGGACAGAACCTGGTGGGAAGCCACCCCAAGGTGCATTTGGGGTCAGGCAGAGCCACTGAGGAGTCCCCAGGGCTGGCATTTGTCACCCGCTGGGGGACACTGGATTTTGTGTGGTTCTCCCCAGAGCTCCACTGTTGCAGTGTCTGTTTATAAATCTGGGAGGAAAATGCATTTTCCTGAGCTGCAGCTATGGCAACAAGCAGCTCGATATTGAGCTGGGTTTCAGGGGGTGATATCCAAAGGATTTTGTTTTTTTTGGTTTTTTTTTTTTTTTTTTTTTTTGTATACTTCTGAAATAATTTATTGGAAAATCCGGGACAATTAGAACTGCTGGCCACGTGTTTATTCAATATTGATGGGTTTCATATTCTGCAATGTTGTCTGGTAAAAACTCAATCTTTTAGCTTTGTTTCTTAGAGCTTCTGTTTTATTGAAGAAGAAAAAATGAAAATAAGAACCCCAACTGACTCACCCCAAATTTCAAATTCTGAACTTTTGTTCAGCAAGATTTCTGAAAATCTGTGATTTCACAATTGGCCTAAAGTTTCCAACTCTTCCAGAAATGAGACACCTGATTCCATAACATTTGGAATTTGGGGATATCTATAAATGTCTATTCTTCTGACATCCTTTTTGACACCATTGTTTGTCAGCTGCTCCTGAGTTACAACAAATAGGGGGACAAAGATTTAGGCCTTAAACCTGTGCCTTTAATAAACACAGCTCTGAAAATGGCTATTTTGGGACTAAGTATTTGAAATATCCAACTGCTGGCACCAATGTTTCAATTAACCACATCCTTGGTATCGCCTGCTCACATATTCTTAGGGTGTTGTCATCTGAATTTATCACTTTATGGGGAAACCAGTCATTTTTGTGCTACTTTAAGAGACAAATTAAAGCAACTCCACAAATTAGGAGTAGGTGTTTTTTGGCCAAGGAGGGACATTTGATGTTTGTGGCTAAAATCAAATCAATCCATGCCTCAATGTGTTTTTGTTTTGTTCTGTTTTTTAACCAAGGAAAACAGCAGTGCTTTAGTTGTGAAACACTTTGAGATCCATCAGGAAAACGTGGACATTTCTGGCAATATCCAGCTGGATCCTGAATCCCTGTGTGTGTCTCCTGCAGCTCCAGGAAGCCATAAAATAATTGAGGAGCCATCTGCACAGAAATTACCAAATAATGGACTCCAAATCCTTGGATTTCCTTTGATTTCCTCCCAACACTCTTGCAAAAAGTGCAACCTTGCCCTCCTGGCATCTCCCTCAGCCTCTGCTTGCCCTCAGAGCTGTTGCCACAGCTGCTGCCAACGTGGTTATCAAAGGAGCAGCTCGTCTAAATTATTAAGGAAACAGCACAATTGATGTTTCTCTAATTCACAGAATTCCCCATCTGAGCCTTGACATCAATTATGGAAAACACCAGGCTCCTCTGTCTGCCTTTGGAGCAATTTCAAGATCCACTATTTTATCCTCATTTGTTCCAACGTTATAATTGGCCTCGACTTTGATGAAGCTCTTGAGCATGAAAGCTCTGCCTGACCTCTGCTTCTCTTTGCGGGGGATTCCGCCTCTTCCCCTCACTTGTTTTTTATTGCAGCTGAGTTGGTTATTTCCAACATATCTTTTGTAATTTCCCTCCAATAAATCCCTTTTCCTCTTTTATTCTCAGATTTAGGGAATATTCTTTCTTAGGTTTCTTTTTCTGCTTACAAAGTCCTCACTCCATGTTGGAAGCACAACCAAACAAGGAGATTCTCAACTTCTGGCCACCAGGTTGTTGAATTTTGGGCAAGATTCCTCATTCCTTTCACCAAATTACCATAATCATTGAAATTCCCTGCAGAATGATCACTTCTTTGGAATTAGGGGTGTCTGAAATGAATTCAGTGTCTCAAATGCAGAGCACCCAAAGTGCCAGCTCCTCACTGAGAGCTCCACGCCCTTGTTCCACCTGGATGTCAGAGAAAAGGAGGCTGGGCTGAAAACCAGGCTCCAGAACTCTGGGATCACCTGGCAAGGTTTTTGTCTCTCTTGGTTTCAGCCCTGGGCTGGACAAAAATGACATTTTTATGCCATAAGGAGGGTGTGCTTAAAAGCACCCCACCCTACAAAGGTCAAAATGCTCAAGCTATGTCAGGGAAGGTTTAGGTAGGATATTAGGAAAAATTTTTTCACTGAAAGAATAAAAAAATACTGGAATTTTCTTCCTAGGGAGGTGGTGGAATCACCATCTCTGGATATGTTTAAAAAAAGACTGGACTTGGCACTTGGTGCTATGGTCTAGTTGTGGTGTCAGGGCATGGGTTGGACTTGATGATCTTAGAGGTCTCTTCCAACCTCATTATTCTGGGATTCTGTGATTCTGTAACACTGAAATGGTGCTGGATGTCCCTGATTTCACTGTTTCCATGTCAAGCTGGAGGGAGGAGAATCCACCAGGGATCAGGCAGGAACTGTTAACAGCAGAAAGAAAGCAATTGCAAACACAGAATTCTGACAACACCAAGCAGGGCCTTTCCTGACTTTGCCCCCAAATCCCTGGCTCTAACAACAGCAGATCATGTCTGTCCATCTCCCCATCTCCATCCAACCCCCCCTTCCATTCCTTTGGCTGGAAAAGTGGATTAGAGCAATGAGCAGTGAAAGCAATGCCCTTTTCTAGCAGAGAAAACAACGCAGATGAACCTCCTGAACCCTGACAGGACCCTGGGGCTTTCACCACTTGCCCTGCAAAACGTTTCCTCTCGCCTGGATGAGCACCAGGAGTCCCAAAAGGAGCCCGAGTCCAGCATCTGCTTGACCTGGCTGCCTCACTCTGCCAGGTATTTAAGCATGAACTTCAAACTAAACCCTGGGGGATGTTTGTGCGTGGTGAGGAGCTCACTCAGCGACCAGCACTCTGCCCACACCAGAATTCTGCATTCCAAACAAATTAAATCTATCAGACTTCAGCGGGGCGGCTGAATTTCACCAAGGAGCAGAAGAGAGGAGGGAAGGGGAGGTTTGGAGGGTTTGTCGGGTCTGTAGGTGTGGAAAAGGTGAAGTTAGAGCCCAAAACTGGGCTTGTGTGGTGCTGACAGAGCTGGAGTTTGGGATGGATATTGTTTAACTTCCCTAAAAACCAGTCCTTGTGCTGGCTGCTGCTGGGAATAAATTCTGGCCACTGGGATCAGGGCAGGTTTAAAGTCATTATCACTCGGGCAGAAAGTCCATTATCCATTCAGCCATTTGGGCCTCCTCTTCTTTTTTTCCTTTCTTTTCCCCTTCCCTGCACATCAGCTGATGATATTGACTCATCCTCCTGCAAAAATAAACATTCTTGGATGTTGAAAGAATATTTGAAATCAATTCTTGACTCATTGCAGAAATCCAGGTCCTTCCTGAACTGGAAGGCAGAACTCTCGTTAGAGACAAATTGCTCCCATAAATAAAACAAATCCTTGAGGCCCTGCAAGGTCCCACAGAGGGATTTTCCTTCGGAATGGTCAAAGCACTGCACAAGAAAAGCCAGTACTGGGTTATTTTGTCAGGATTTCACACAGCAGCTTCCTGAAAAAGCAGGGAGAAATTGCAGTGGCAAAGGCAGAAACAGGGAATGGGTTTATCTGAGGAGAAAGGGGGGGTGTGAAATATAAATCCTGAGAGGATCCTCAACCCTTACACCTGTTTGGAGACCCAGAATTACACGGCTGAGATGCCCAGCTTTGTGCTGTAATCTACAGAGGGGTCTGGAAAATTGGGGTGAATTCAGCAAGACAGCCAAAAATGAGTGGTAGGCTTGAAAAAAACCTCCTTCAGCACGAGATTTTAAATCCTCAGTCTATTTATGCCACTGCAGAAGAGTGAGCAGCTTATCCTCTGTACACAACTCCTGAGGAAGCAAATAGTAGCAAAGAGAGTTTTAAAATCCAAATTTAAAAAAAGTTTAAAGTATCCAAAGGAACAGCAGCCAGGCATGAAATCCCAGAGTGGCCAAAAGGAGGAGTCAGCGTTAATTCCATTATTTATGCAGAGAAGTTTTTCTGTGCTGAGGGAAGGGGAGGCACCTTTGTTTTTTTCTGGGTGCCCCAATCAAGCCTGAATGGCTTAATTAATTAAATTAATTAATTTGACGCAAGTGAGGGAAAGCTGATGCTCTCCTTCAAGCAGGTTTTTCTATCCCAGCAGGTGTTTTAAAACTTTTACTGGATCTCTGTCCACTGCAGCCTGGGGAGTGAACGCTGCAGTCACCCCAGGGAAATTGGAATATATTTTCTGTCTCATTTGCAGGAATGCACACCCAGAGGTGTTTTCTCCTCTCAGAACCCATCAGCCCCACCTGAACACCCCGAATTTCCTTTCTGCCTGCTCCAAACTGCACACGAGGATGTTTTTTAGTCTGGTCTGGCCTCATTAAGCTGCCTGGTACTGGCGGGGAAAGAAAACCTGACAGGAATTTCTGTTTCTGTGTACAAAACACGTGGGCTGGGGAAGGGGATGCACGAGCAAATAGCAGCAAATAATAACCTAAGTTTAGGGTAAGGAGAAAAGCAGGAGAGTTAAAAATGAGCTTCCCTGGAATTGCATTTGGAATGGGGAAAAGCAAAGTCTGGCATAGCAAGGAGAGCATAAAAATCCAGTTTTGTCCCACTCCAGGAAGGGTTAATGTGTATTTGTGACAGAGGGTGTGGGATTTGTAGGCAAATCACCTGAGAGGACAGATTTTATTTTATTATTTTATTTTATTTTATTTTATTTTATTTTATTTTATTTTATTTTATTTTATTTTATTTTATTTTATTTTATTTTGTTATTTTACCTTGTTTTTTTAATTTTATATTTTATTTTATTTTGTGTTTTTTTTCTTTGTTGTTGTTGTTTTTTTGGGGTTTTTTTGTTATTTTCTTGACTTGCTGGAGTGTGGCCCTTTCATAAGGATGTGTTCCACAGGGAAGGATCCCTGCCGTGAGGCGCCTGTCAGGATTTCAGCAAACAAGATTAACATTCCACAATGCACATCCCCAGCCCAGAAGTACAGGCTGCACCTGAATAACAAAAAAAATTATTAAAACATTCCCGCCTGTACAAGTTCACAAAGCGAACATTGTGTCCCAATTATTCCATGGAAAGAGGAATACTGCAAAAATTATCAGAGCTTTGTCCTCCTTGTTATTAACATTCCTTGCCAAAATGTGAGCAGGATCATGTTAAAACTATTACATTAATATTCCCCAGAGACTCGGGCTATAATTTTAGCTTCTCTTTCTCACTCTCCCTCGTTTTGCCCTGTGAGTCAACATCGGAGGATGGCTGGCAATCAGCTCCTACAATTATCCTTCTCCCTGGATTGGAATTGTTAACCGTGCCTTCCACTAATAGAACTGCAAATGAAAAGGATCATTTTCACTGGTATTTACTGGCTGATCGCTCTGCTGGTGCCTCTGGAGCTCCAGGCAGAGCAGAGGGCAAAGAGGACAACTTGGAATTCCTCTGCTCCTCTGAGGGTGGGAAGGAGATGGGAGCAAAAAGGGTCACACCCCACAGCCAGGGGGACCAGGGGGCTCAGGGAGATCCAAATGGGACACAGAGGTTCTCCAGGCTGGGGAATTCTTGGAATTCACACAATGGTTTGGGTTGGCAGGGACAGGAAAAATCTGTCAGTGCCACCTCCCACTGTCCAAGGCTGTTCCAGCCTGGCTGGGGACACTGCCAGGGATCCATGGGCAGCCACAGCTGTTCTGGGAATTCCATCCCAGCCCCTCTCCACCCTCCCAGCCAGGAATTCCCAATTCCCAATATTCCATCCATCCCTGCCCTCTGGCAGGGGGAAGCCATTCCTGGTGTCCCAGACCCTCTCCCTGGATGTGGGAATTGCAGAGCCCACGGAAGTTCTGTCCCACAGCCCTGAGCTGCCCATTCCCTGCCATTGGCCACGGGCTGGGAAATGCCACAGAAACTCAAGGTGCTAAAATATGGCATAATCCAAGTTTTAAAGCCTGGCTCTCATTTATTTCTCCTCACTCCTGAGGAGAAAACTGAAGATTGTGAGTTCGATCCTCACATGGGGACCAATTGTTGCACAATGCCCTTTTCTGACCCAGAGATGGGGCAGCTGAGGGGTGTTTTAAAAACTTTTGTTCCATTTTCAGCCTCGTGTGAAGGGTGAGATATGGGTATTCTCAGTTCAGTCAGAGAGAAAGGAGAGTTTCTAACCAGGCTAGAGCATACAGATGCAGAATATGTGAGCCTTCCATTAGGCCTTGAGAATCTCTACAAATCCATTTCCCACATGAAATCACAGGTATCACACCATATATGAAACTTGATCCCAGACCTAGAAATTCCAGGTGTGAATTTCTACTCAGTAAATAGACATGTCCCTGAATAGAAATTCACACCTGGAATTTGGGAATTCCAGGTGTGAATTCACAAATTCCAGGGATTTTCTAACTGAAGAGCCCTGTTTGGAAATGTCCCTGTGTCCCAGAGCCAAACAAACACATCCTGGATGTACCTGAGCTCCCAGGGGGGAGAGTTGGCTCCTGGATCTGATGGACTTTGTCTGCTCTTCCAAATCTTTTTATTCAGAATTATTCCTCTTCCTAGAAACCCCTACTCCTCCTCGCGTTTCCCTAAATTTAAGCAAATCTAAATCTGAACACAAAATTCTTTTCATTCTCATAAAAACTTTCAGCAGAGGAAAAAACATTTCCTTTTCCCCCCACCTCATTTCATTTTCTGCTGGGCTGTCATCAACAATTCCACATGCTAAACTCCTTTGAAAATCCAGGGTGGAATTATAAGATTTAAAATACACAAGTCCCCTTCGCTTTCAGTGGTTGTTATCCAGTAGATGCTTTTCTCTTTGGAAAATCCTGTGCATAATGGCTCAAAATTATCTTCCCTTGCTGCTGTTTGGCTCTTTAACGCTCAGCTCTTTCAATCCCTCTGCCTGTTCCCTGAAAAATTCCATCTATTTTGGATTATTCTCCACTGAATCTTTCAGTTCCTACCCCAGAACATCGATGGAATTTTGTATCCATAAAAAGGAGCTGGTATTTCCCAGATTTTCTCATTGGTCCTAAAAGGAACAACTCATTCTTTTATCCCTTGGATGAATCTCCACAGCCCAGACCCAACCACAGGAGCTGAGCATGAACCTCCTGAATTAGGGCCAAAAGAAACAGAAACAAGGCAAATCCCCACTGGGAATTTCTGCTGTGGCTTGAGCAGAAACATTTGGATTACAGCCTGAAAATGGTGTAAAATTAGGAGGTACCTCATTAACACCCACTTGTAATGAATAAACAAATGAGCACCCTTGGAAGGGGCACCCAGGAAGGGGTGGGGTCCTTCACAGCAGCCACAAGGGTCAAATCCCATCCCAGAAAAGTCCCAGAGGGAATTTAACCCAGGAAATCTGTGTAAGATCTCTGAGTGTTCCTGCCACACAAAAAAAAACCAAATAAAAGTGGATGAAACCCACATTTTTGGAGGCTGCACCCACAATTTCCAGCTGGTTTTGAGACAGGGGTGGGGAAATGGGGAGAGGCAAAAGTGGGAACTTGGAGCTTGGGAGGAGCAAAGCTCAACTTCAAGCTGGGGAGGGGGATGAGGTTTGGATCCTTCCCGAGGGGATTCTGGGGCTGGTTCAGCACATCTGGATTCAAGAGATACACACCACAGCTGGATCAGGGCTGGCACAGCACATCTGGATTCAAGACTTACACAGCATCGCTGGATTGGAGTTGACTCAGCACATTTGGCTTGGGGCTGGCACTGCACATCTGGGTTCAAGAATGACACGGCACATCTGGCACAGGGCAGACCAGCACATCTGGACCAGGGCTGAGACAGCTCATCTGGCTCCGGGATGACATGGCACATCTGGCTCGGGGGTGACCCAGCACATCTGGACTCAAGAATGACACCGCACATCTGGCTCAGGGCTGACAACACATCTGGCTCAGGGCTGACACAGCACATCTGGCTTTAGGTTTGACCCATCACATCTGAATTAGGCCTGACACAACACATCTGGCCCCAGAATGGACCCAGCACATCTGGCTCCTGGGACCTCCTCTCCCTTGGCTCTCTCCTGGCCCAAAAGCCCGAACGGAGCCAATTCCCAGCCCAGCTGAGCCCCACAGCCCAAACCCCTTCAGCAGCGAAGCTCTTCTCTGCCATTCATTGCACAAACACACAAAAAGAGGAAAAAACGTGGGATTTTTAACACTTAAAGGGTCTCTGATGGGACAATTCAGGAACAGATCCTCAGGAAGGTAAAATCCTCCCAAGTTCTTTTCCTGTTCAGGAAGGGAAGGGAAAAGGAAAGGAGGGGAAGGAAAAGGAAAAGGAAAAGGAAAAGGAAAAGGGAAAGGGAAAGGAAAAGGAAAAGGAAAAGGAAAAGGAAAAGGAAAAGGAAAAGGAAAAGGAAAAGGAAAAGGAAAAGGAAAAGGAAAAGGAAAAGGAAAAGGAAAAGGAAAAGGAAAAGGAAAAGGAAAAGGAAAAGGAAAAGGAAAAGGAAAAGGAAAAGGAAAAGGAAAAGGAAAAGGAATTTTTCAGCCACCAGAAGCACCTGTTGATCCAGAGCTTCCCAGAAATGCTCTGGGCCAGCATTCCATGGGAAATCCTCTCTCTGCAGCATAAAGCACACCACAAACCTACTGAGACAGGGAAGAAAATGTTCCCTTTTAAAGTTTGTATTTATCCTGCTCTTTTAGGAAAGAGAGGCAAATTCTTCAAACTTGGTGATATTTATAGCAGGAATTTTGTTGGAGTCAGAATTTTAACATCTTCCCTTGAGGGTTTTCAGGGAGAAGGGGGCAGGCAGTGACCTGTGACTCCAAAAATAAACAGAAATTATGACAATTTTACACTTCAGGGGCCACATGAAGGAACCTGGGGGCTGTAGCACCATTTCTGAACAGGAAAATGGGAATTGCAATGAACTGAACAGCACTGATGGGCTGGAGATAGAACCGAGTTTTCCAAGGCTGGGTTTTCCAATTCCTGCTCCAGTCAGACACAGCCTCCAAGCAAATCAAGTTGTTTTCCCTGGAAAATGGGTTATTATTTCCCATCATCTCCCAGGTGCTCAGACACTCCAAGCTTTGATGTTATGGAGATATTTGCATTCCATCCCAATCCCATCTGGTTGTGATTTCCCCGTTCCCTCACCTGTGCAGGATCTGTCTCCCATGGAAACATCGCTCAGGAGATCATGGAAATGACTCCCCAGGCTCCCTGGGTTCCAAGGATTCCAGGCAGGAGCAAAAAGGAATTGCCTGAAGAGATTAAAGTCCTACAAGTGCAAAAACCTCCCTCCTTTTCCAGCCCCTCCAAGGACACCTCCCCTGTCCCAGGTCTGTGACAGGGTGGCCTCAGGAAATTGGGGTTTTCTGTTGTTCATCACCCAAACCCCACTGGGCTTGCTCAGGATCTCAGAACAGCCCTAAAATTCAACATAACCCTAAACCCTGCCTTGAAGAGAAACAACTTCCCTCAGCTGCTCCCTAAAAACTCAGGATTCCCCTGAGAAATCTTCACTTTTCAAAAGAATTCTGAAACTTTGCTGCGTGAAAAGCATTTTGAACTCCCCAGCTGGGAGGTCCTGGGAGGATTTCTGCCATCCCTGTCTCCTTGCAGAAGCTGATTAGGTGACATTAATACCTTGCAAAAAAATCTTCCCCCCCAAAGCTTCTCTCTTCTGCCAGAAAGTGCCAACGTCAAGCATTTCATTTTCCCACTAATAACATTTCCCTATTATGGCTTCAAAAAAGAAATCCCAATCTGTTTAGCACTTGCTGCATTTCAGGGCCTCCCATCACTCCTCTGCTTCTCATGTGTGAAGAGGGAAAAGGGGGAAAAAAAATTCCATGGAGTCACCTTGAGAACGTGTTTGAAATTTGGGAGAGTGCAAATTAAAGTGAGGGATGGGAGGGGCTGTGAAGGTGTTTTTAGGGTGTCCATCCAATCAATCAGCAATCAAGGGAGATTAAATTATCGCTGGGGGAAGTGGCTTTGTTCTGTTTATCTGCCCAAGGATCCTGCACTTAACTTTCCCAGGAGGGCTGTGCCTGCCTGGAGCTGGATTGTGGTCTCATCAGGGAGGGCTGAGCAATAATCAGAATTTCCCGATGGACAATCCTGCTGTTGGGAGATTTATGGCAGCCCAGATGGCCGAGAATGCCACAAGGAGTAAATTTAAGCTTTCCCTCAGTGACCTGACGCAGAGGAGAGGAATTATGGGGATAATTAGTGGGATAATTATCGGGATAATTACTGGCATCTTGGGTGTGTTTTGCAAACCCCCTGGGAAAACACTCCGGGCTCTGCATGAGGCACCTCAGGGGCTGGGGCTGCTCTTGTGGCAAATTGTTTGGCAAGGAGGGCGACATTCCCCAGGAGTGTTTGGATTTGAGGCTCAGGCCGGAGCTCAGGGCCAGTGGAGGTGCTTGGGATGCTGAGGTCACCCCAAATCCCATTTTCCTCAACACTTCTCCAGCCTTTGCCTGGACCTGCTGCTCCTCCCCAGGCTGAGCTGCAGCCTGAGCTCCCAGTCCTGGGGCATTCCCTGGAATTGTCGATGTCTTTGCATTTATTAAACTGCTTATCTCATTAGAGAAACGACCTGCCTTAAATGAGATAGACAAATAACAACAAAAACTGATGAATGAGGAAATCTAACCCTCAAAGCAGCCTGAAATAATAAAGCAGCTGCTGAGGTGGATTAGCACCATCCAAAGAGCTGCCAACAGGAACACCCAACGCTAAGAGAGGCTCTCAGGATAATCCCAGTTTCCTTGGAAAAAAACCATCCAGAGATGAAAAAAGTAGTTTAAGGGGAAAAAAAATTAACATGAGAAAAGGCTTAAAAACTGAATTGTGCCACTTGATGCCACGTTAATTACAGAATCACAGAATAATGAGGTTGGAAGAGACCTCTAAGATCATCAAGTCCAACCTATGCCCTGACACCTCAACTAAACTATAGCACCACGTGCCATGTCCAGCCTTTTTTTAAACACATCCAGAGATGCTGATTCCACCACCTTCCTGGGAAGACAATCCCAGTACTTTATTATTCTTTCGGTGAATTTTTTTTTGCTAATTAGGGGACCCTTGGACAAATTCTGTGATCTTTTGATTTGATCTCAGGCACAGCACGACACAAAAAGAACTCCAGTTGTTCCTTTTCCTCCTGATTTTTACTTGAAGTGTTCATTTTCAGCTGCTCCAGCACTGAGCTGGTTCATTTCCAGTTTGCCCTCTCTGGGCATTATCTGCTTTCCTTTTTTCTGCAGTTGCCATAAAAAATATGTGAGTCAGAAAAAAAATAAAAATGGCCACATTTTATATCAGCCTCCAGTACAAAATAATTATAGCATTCCCTGCTGAGTGACGGGCTCACACAAAAGCCTGGAGGTTTAATCCCATCTATTCCAGGAGCTGCCAACAACTCAAGGTGCTGCTCTGTCCACCTCCAGCATTCCAGGGGTTCTAGCACTGCTGTCACTTCCCATGGCCTGGAAGGGCTGGTGGCCATCAGGGACTGTTGAAAGCATCAAAATTTTAATGCTGCAGCTCTTTTAACTACAGGAACCAGTGAGGAAAAGCAGGAGAAGCTGCTCCCCAGCACCAGGAAAACCTCTGGGATTTGGTCCCTGAATAATGATTGCTTTTGTTTCTCACACAAACCCAGAAAGAAACAGGTGCAGGTTGATAATTTATAGAATTATGGGATGCTGTAATGGTTTGGGGAGGGACCTTAAAGCCCATCCAGTGCCACTCCTGCCATGGCAGGGACACCTCCCACTGTCCCAGGTGGCTCCAGCCTGGCCTTGGGCACTGCCAGGGATCCAGGGGCAGCCACAGCTCACTGGGAATTCCATCCCAGCCCTTTCCCACCCTCACAGGGAGGAAATCCTCCACAAAAAGGGATCCTTCCCTTCCAGGTCTGCAGCTCCCAGCGTCCCCTCCCAAAGCAGGACAGGCTGTCAGGAAGGATGTGCAGTGAGGAACATCCCCAGTTCCAGCAGGAGCTGGAATCACAGAAATCCCACATTTCCCATGCCCCAAGTTCCCCTGCTGTGGCTGTGGATGAAAGGAGCCCCACAGCCCAGGCCAGCCTCTCCTCAGGCCCCTTCTTCATCCCTTCACAGCAGTTTTTAAACAGGGGAGGCATTCCAAACCTCTCCTCCCTCTTTGTTCACTCCCTATCCCTCACCATCCCAGCCTGGTGTTCCCAGCAGGAGCACAAACATCCCTGGGAGCTCCCCAGGTGAGACACATCCACCACCAGCTCCTGCAGAGCCTCTGGCTCCTGCCCCAACTCCTTTGTAAGGCTGAAAAGAGGATTGCTGGAACTTTAACCTCCTTCAACCATCCCGACTTTTCTGGGCCCTTTCCCACTTGTCAGCATCATACACATTCCCTGTCTGAGCAGGGAATTTTCAGCAAGACGAATAAACCAGGTTTTTGTGCAAGTTTTATGCATATCTGAGTTTTCTCCCCCACCCCGAAGAGCCTTCATTCTTCTCCTGAAGGCTCTGCCAAACTTAGGTGCTATTTCTGGTGAGCAATTAGCAAAAGAATCAGTCCCAAAAATACTGCCGTTACCAGGCAGCAGGCTTTGGGAGAGGAGAAAAAAACCAAGGGAAAGGAAAAAAAAAGGAACACATGGTGGAGCCCAATGGCATCTGATATTCCTGGGGAGCATGAGCAGGGTTTCACATCCCAGGCTGGGCTTTAATTGGAGAATCCTCTTTAACTGGGGGCTTTTTTCCCTCTGCACCATGATCACTGTGTCCTCAGCGCTGTGCCACTCCAGTCCCTGGCACATCAGCCACCTGCAGCTGCCACCAGCTGAGCCCTGGGGTGATGGAATGTCTCCTCCTAAAGTTCAGCTGCCTGTCTGAGCCTGCCCTGATGAGAGGGATGGGAATTCTCTCCTGGCTCTGAGGCACAAGGATGTCCTGTCACTGTCACTGTCACTGTCACAGCACTTCATGGCCAAAATCATCATTGTTATCCCCATTTCAGAAGGGTTTCTGGAAGAATAGAATCACTCAGGGGAGGTCAGGGGCAGAACTCTGAGGAGAAGGATTTTTGAAGGAAAGAATCTGGAAGAATTTCTGGAAGAAAAGAATCACCCAGGCAAGGTCAGGGGCTCAGACAGCCCAGATCCCTGAGGAGAAGGATTTCTGAGGGAATATCATCACCCACACAAGGTCAGGGTCTTAGACAGCCCAGATCCCTGAGGAGGAGGATTTCTGAAGGAATAGAATCACCCAGGGGAGGTCAGGGGCTCAGACACTCCAGATCTATGAGGAGAAGGATTTCTGAAGGAATAGAATCACCCAGGGGAGGTCAGGGGCTCAGACACTCCAGATCTATGAGGAGAAGGATTTCTGAAGGAATATCATCACCCACAACAAGGTGAGGGGCTCAGACACCCCAGATCCTGGAATTCCATCACCCACCCATCCCTAGGAGGAGGGATGGCACTTGGAGCGCTGTGCTGGCTGCATCCAGCCCTCATTCCAGGGAGCACTGTCAGAGCTGACAATAAACCTGTCCCAGCTCTCCTGGAGAACTGCTGGGAACTGGAGTGGGGAGGGGGAATGAGGAGAGATGTGCAGGATGGAGGAAGGCAGAGCATCCCAGCCCTGCTCCCTCCCCTGACAGCGCGGGGTCACTGCTCTGTCTGAGGCCACACCAGGAGAAAATTCCAGTGGCACCCGTGCCTCTTTCCTGTGGCACCCGTGCCTCTTTCCTGTGGCACCCGTGCCTCTTCCCTGTGGCAGCATTTCTGAGAGAGAGAGGGCATGATTTATCTTTGGAATGAGAATTGAGCTACTCCAGCCTAGGCCTCAGATCTGGGCCTTGTGAGGCCTTCCAGCCTCTGACGCAGTTAGAAATTAAGAGTTCGTGATGCAGTTAGAAATTAAGAGTTCGTGGCACAGTTAGAAATTAAGATTTTGTGGCACAGTTAGAAATTAAGAGTTTGTGGCACAGTTAGAAATTAAGAGTTTGTGACACTGTTAGAAATTATATTAAGGTGTGATGGGGAGCACTGGGCTGTCTGGGTGTGAAGTAGTACAGGTTTATAGTGTGAGGTTTAGGCCACCTTAAAACAAAGACAAACAATGTTGGCTTGCCAATGAGAGTGCCTTTGTAAACTGTAAACTATATACAAGTGTATATAAGCTGCCATCTTCTCTGGAATAAACGGAGAACGTTGCATTAATCATATTGGTTGGATGTGTGTTCTGTCCTGTCCAGCTTTCCCGTTAGCTGAGGTCCCTGGCTTTACTTTCCAGTGGCACCAGTGTCTCTTTCCAGTGGCATTCTGGCAATCAGGGATGGGATGGAGCTCAGGAGCTGCCTGGATCCTGCCTCGTTTGTGCCAGAGAGGAGCACAGATAGCTGGTTCCATCTCCTTCACTTTACACCCTTTCAACACCCAAAAAAACTCTTGAAATTCTCTTTGCCTTCTCTGACAGTGACCTACTTAATTATTGCAAACGGGGCCTGGAGTCTGGCATAGCCTCCCACGTTCACACCCAGCCCCACAGCACCCAGACACCTCAGGAAGGAATTCAAGCAGCCCCAGCCCCTCCAGAGCATCTCCTGTGCTCAGAGGTGTTGGATTGCACTCCCAGCACCTGGATAAATGATGATGGAACTGGAAAGGGAGGATAAATTGATAAATAAAGTATATAAATCAACTTCTTTCAAGTACACTCATACAGTGACACCACATAATACTAGAGTTATTCTGTAGGAAAACCTAAAAACATCGTGATACAGAGAGAACTCACTGGAGATATATCAGATATAGAGATAATACAGAGATAATTCGTGTAGGATCCACTCTTAGCTCCACAATTGGAAAAAATAAAGTGGGGATTCTGCCTTGACCTCTTGGTCTCAGCAGTGAACCAAGCTGGGTAAGGGAAGGAATTAAATTTGGTAATTTTTTAGGGATTTTAAAAAAGGATTAATTCATTGAGAGTGGGTTCACAGAAAGACATCAGCGCTTTATCAAGGGGCTGGAACTTGTGACATGGAGCAGGGAATGGCAGAGGGAAGTTGATCAGGATTGTCACCTGGCCACAGAATCCACGGGAAATGGGCCAGGTGCAGGAAGGAGGCCCTGGCTTTGCAAAGGTGGCTCCTGGGCAGCTGCAGGTGCTGGTTCCTTCTTGCCATGAACATCAGGAGGTGACTTTTCCTGGCCTGAGGGTCTGATCAGACCCATCCACGGGATCAGAGCTTGGAGTGTGAAACAGAGTAAAATTTAACAGGGTAGAAAATCTATTTAGATTTAGGTAAAGTGATTATAAGATTTTAATTTTTCATCTGCGTGTCCCCAAGGATGTCATTCCAGCAGTCCCACACAGCTCAGAGTGCCCAGCAAACATTTCAGTGCAGGTCCTCTTCCTGCCACCTGCCTTGTCACTGCCACCTGCCTTAAATGCTCCTCAGGGTCAATCAAATCGATCAAGAGTGAAGGATGGAACACCAGGATAATGCCGGTTAGCCAAGCCAGATATTAAATCATCAATGATTAATTGATATTAAATCACCAATCATTAAAGCTGAGACAAGGAATGATGGAGAGCGGGGCCTACAGAACCTCATGGGGGAAAAAGTGATATGGAATGGTGGGATATGATCCAGGAAAAATAATCCTGCATAGAACAGGGGAGAGGAACAAAGAACTTCCTTGGATCAGGCCATAACTTTCCCTGGACAATGTCTAGAAGTGAGCAGGAAACTGGTTTTAACCTGTTATGACATCCAAAGAGACACTGCAGGAATTCCAGTGACGTCCCAGGGGGTGGATACCCAGTAACCCCTTCGGTGACTCTCTGAGTGCTCTTCCACACCCCAAATCCTGGTGCCCCGGCTCTGTCCCAGGACAGGTTTGTGCTGCAGTCACAGCCCAAAAGACAATTTTATTGTTTTATATTGAAGTCCAGAGTGAGCTGACAAAGAGAAATATTCCCAGGACAAACAGAGCCTCTTCTAAGAAGGTTCTTGCAGAAATTTGGGGTTTAAGTCTCAGGTTTTCTGTCTGGTTGGGAGCATGAAGTGTTTCCAGCACAGGAATTCAGGAAAAACAGGATTGTGCCTCCATATCTGTCCAGAGCTCGAGAGATTGGATCCTCCTCTGGGAACTCAGCGTGCTGTGGTCTGAACAAATATCAGGAGAGAGATCAGTGCACATCTCCAACTGCTGCTGCTGCTGCTCTTGTCCTTTGGCTTATCCTGGCATTTCCCAGGTTCAAATTCATCCATAATTAGCGTGATTGGCAACTGATTAATGCCACATTTAATCACAGGTTTCAACTGCAGGGAACTCAGGAGAGTTTCCAAAGATTTGCACCAGCAGAGAACACCCAGAGATCTCCAAAACCCAGTGGAACAGATGCCCAGAACTCCCCAGAACTGGGGCCACCAGAAGAGATCCCAGCCAGCCTCAACCTGCAGGACTGAACCCCTTCAGATCCTCCTCACGTTTCCAACCATTCATCCGGAAGAATTGTTCCCAAACTTGGGAGCTCGGTAGAAATGAGAGCCACAGAGACTTTTCCAACACCATCAGGTGGAATTGGCTGGGCTGAGCCACTGCACGTGGACTGCAGAGATTTTTTCCTCCGTGAAAAGCAGAGGGTGGGGAGAGGCAGAGCCTGGGATCCGCCAGGCAGTGTAATTTTAGTTGTTTTGCTGGAGAAGGGGGGCTGGGGGGAAATAGAATTAATTTAAAGGCTGATATTTTAGGCTGCATTGCTGCACATGGATCTGAGTGCAGCCCTCTAAAAATAAGCTTGTGCAGAAGAAATGAAAAGAACAAAAAGCGAGGTTGGAGGTGTGCTGGAGTGACTAATGCTCTATAATAAGTGAGCAGTTCAGTGCTTGCCCTCAGAGTATGTTGGGATGGTATTTTTGAAAGCCCAAAACCAGTTATTCCTTTTGGGGCTCAAAACTGGGCTTTGTTCAGGTGTTTTGCCTTATTTCTGTTGTCAGTGTCACAGTCAATACAAATTATTGTTGTATTCTCCCATATCCATCCAGGAGTCCTGACTCAGAGCCCTGCAAACATTTATTTAATGAATAAAATTGACACCCCTGGAGGCTGTGTGCAGTGGAAGTTCTTCAGTGGGAGGTGCTCCTGCCCGTGGCAGGGGTGGGACTGGGTGGGATTTAAGGTCCCTCCAAGCCAAACCACTCTGGAGTTCCATGGTTCCATTCTGCACCACTCCATTCTGTGCATCCCAGTTGTACATTTTGTAGAACTCCAGGCACACCCATCAGGAAGAACTCCAGGCTTTTCATCCCCAGCTGAATGATGGATAAAAATCTGTATTTCCAGGGGATGTGTGAGTTCCTCTTCTGGCAGTGACATTTAGTGTGACATAAAGTGCCTGGCTTTCCGTGGAGTGAGCTCTTGCCCAAAAAATCCAGAAGAGGACTGGCTTTGAGCTCTTGGATTTGATATTAAAGTCTGGGATCACAGCAGAAAAATGAATCTGAACACCAGAGAGGAGCACAGGAGCTCTGGAGCAGTGCAGGTGTGAATCCCAAAGCACAGGTATCATTAATGAGGGAGGTAATTCCAACACTACTCAACATTTCCAACCAGTCTTGGACCACTTGTATTCCTCCCTGACTTTTGAGAATCTGCAGTAAATTTTCCTATACTATTTCAAAATACAGCAATTTCCCCCAGTTCTCTGGGAGAAAGTTGGCAATTCTTCTCCTCCCACACCAGGCACATTGCTGATGATGCTCCTGAAGAATTTGTGAAGCTACAGATGTACAAAGGTTCTAGGGGACAAACCCAGACATGATATAAACACAACAAACCCAGATTCCTATTATTGTATTGTTATTATTATTACACTAATTGTTGTTTTCATGCTTTCTCTTCACACCTTATCCCAAGGGCAGAATTGGCCTGAGCAGCCAAACCCCACAACATAAAACTGAGCACTGTTGGGGAAGATGAAACAGGAAAGCCTTATAAATATGATTGTTTGGCAAAAGATTTTGAGAATATAGAAACTATAAGTGAGATTGAAATGAAAGCAAGCTTTGAGATACCAAGACTTGGTTACTGAACAACTGGAAAACAATGGCATGGCTGGCTGGAGGTGATGAAACAACAGCCTCTGCTCACAGACAGCTCCAAGGGGCAGAGCAGACCCTGCTAGCTTGGCAAAAGGGGTCCAAAGAGTCGTTTTTAGGGTATAAAATGTGACACAGTATGATAATGCCATGATTCTTACAGGCTGTATGTAAATGCTATAGGATTTGTATCTTGTACTAGATTGGTTAGTGAAAATTAAAATATTCAGCACAGAAGATTTATTGTATTATAATGCGAACTTCTCTCTCTCACCCTCTTGCTCTTTCAGCTCTCTCAGCCTGCTCTGAGCTGTGGCTGGCAGCTCCAAGCAGGGCCCTGCACCCACAGCCTTTGCAAAAACCACAAGTTCCAAGACCTGGCTTCAGAGATCTCCTACAGAGCACTTTGCTGGATAATGAATTGGCCATTCAGGAAACTACTCAGGGTTTGTCCCAGACAGATCCAGTAATTTCCTTAAGTGCAAGGTGCTCAAGCCAACTCTTTATCAATTCTGGGCGTGTTTCTGGTTGTAAGTGGACAGCAATTGAATTTGGGCCATTTCCTGTCTGTGTCTTGGACTCTTCTTCATAAGGAAAGAAAATTATCAAGCCTTTCCCTACAAAGTTCTTTGGGCTTCACCAGCAGTAAAAATAATTTCCATTAAATGCTTGGAACCTGCAGGTAGAACAGTTTTGAGCTGTGTGACAGAGCTCTGGCAGCCCTGAGGAGCTGGGGATTGCAGTGCTGGGGGTTTCAAGGGCTCACACAGGACTGGGAACAAAATAATGTAAAAACTGAGGTTCCAACTTGGGACTCGATGAAATCCCAGATTCAGCTGCCCCAGAGCTCACTGAGGAGGAGCAATCCCAGCACACAATCATGGAAATGAAGCTGGAAAATCCCTCTGAGATGATCGAAACCAGCCATCCCATGGCCACCACTAAAGCACGTCCCCAAATGCCACATCCACGTGGGTTTTGAACAATTCCAGGGATGGGCACTCACCACTTCCAATGCTTTACAATCCTGCCTGTGACAAACCTTTCCCTAAAACCTGATTTAAACCTGGCAGAGCTGTGGCTGCTCCCTCCGCGCTGTCCCTGGTCCAAGCGGGCTGTGAAATGTAAATTTTAAGGAATTTAGAGATTTTAGAGGAGCTAAGATTTTAGTTAGAGATAAGCCTTACTAGAGTTAATTAAAATAAATGAGTAGGCCTTGATGAAGTTAAGAGTCATGAGCTCCAAGGAATGACTTTATGTTACATAAGATGAAAAAAAAAAAAACAAACAGAAAAGCTTTTGTTTTAAATATTTCCTGTCAGCTCCTCAAAAGGTTCCATTATTCTTGGGGCTTTGAAGTGAAATTTGAGTTCTCTGGGATGCTTTTCCTGCCCTCCTTGATGAGCAGGGAGTTGTCCTTAATCCAGAGCATCCCAAGTTTCCTGCCAGCCCAGGAGCTGACGTTCCATTTGTGTGAGACCTGACAAATTCTCATTTTTAAAGCAAATCAGAGCATGCAAAGCTTTTATGGAGCTGTCTGGACTCCATCCCCCCTCGGTGTTGTTGTCTAAATGATTGAAACACAATTACCATATGGAATTTGTTAAATATTCCACAGGCCAGGGGCGGGAGCTGTTCCTGGTGCTGAGCAGACGAAGGTACAGCAAAGCCTCATATTTCATTTATTGCTGACTAGGAAAGGCTTTGTGTGCTGGACTGGAAACGAGCAAATTCCCTCATTCTAAATCCAGTCTGAGCTCCAGTCACACAGAACAACTCCCCCATTTTTTTTTTATTATTATTTATTTGTTTTATAGTAGTTATTAGCATTAGTATGAGTATTTCCAAATTAGCATTAGTATTTTCAAATCCTTGGGTTAAAGGCATCAAAGTGGTGTTAAAATATTTCAAAAGAGGCAGCAGATAGGAGCGATCATTGTGATTATTTTTGTGGGTCCTGCCTGTGCCAAACCTGATCCAGGTGAGTGAGGCACCAGGACTGGTTATAAATATTTTGGGAAGCCACAGCTGGTTTTACTCCCTGATATTCCCCTTCCTGCTGTTCCTGTGTTCCAGGGGCATGAGCAGGGATAACTCCCAGCCCTCCCTGAAGGGACAAATGTCTCCAGCACTGGTAGAACTGGGGACAAACTGGGGCAAAGGAGTGGAAAAAATTAACTTCAATAATCAGATTATTTCCCCCCAGGCACTGCCTCTGTCTGAAGCCAGACACAACTTCGGGCCCTGCCTAAAAACCTCCAGGTAATTTATTTAACTTTATTTAACCTCCAGGTAATTTATTTAAATAACTTAACAAGGGAAGGGGAAAAAAAAATTCTCTTTGATGGGTTTTGAAGAAGTCAAAAAGATCCCTGCAATCCCATTCCCTGATCATGCACAGGGAATTATCTTCAGCTTCTTTGGTGCCTCTGAGGAATCAGCAATAATTCCTGGGAGTGGCACAAAGTTCCACAGCTCAGGATGTCCCTGTGCCACACCAGGAGTGGCACAAAGTCCTTATATATATATATATTGGCTAAATAATATATTGGAGCTGAGGATGTCCCTGTGCCACCCCACGAGTGGCAAAATCCCCGTGGGTTTGGAGTCCTTGTCACCCTCAGCTCCCTCTGGCACCTCTGAGATGCCAGGGAAGCTGTCCTGGAGGGAATTTCCACTTTAATTTCCATTTCTCCACAGGAAGGAATGATTTATCCATAAACTGGTCTTTCAACAGCCCCCACAGCAATCCTGCCCCTGAAATTTTGCTTATTAAACATAGAATATGCCATGAAATATATGCTGGAATAGATATAATTTCATATCTCTGTGATCTAAATATAATTTCATGTGTATAATATATATATTCCTGTATCTTATATAGAAATATATGGGCTAAATGCAAATATTTGCTTCACTGCCTCCTGTCCTATAAATGCAACCAGGTCAGGAATCTCCCTGGGCATTTTCCCTCTGGATAGGCCTGTGAGTGAATTCCGGGACACAGCTCCTTGTGAAACCTCAATCCCCTTCCATTTCCAGAGGCAAATTTAAATTCACTGGGTTTTGCTTCCCTCTGCACCCCTCCAAACTCGGACATGCTTGTATGGGATCTCCTTCAAATCCTTGTTTTGCCACGGGCTGCATCACTCCAGCTGCAGTTTGGAAGCTAAAAACAGATTAAAAAATCAGCTGGAGGGCTCTGTGGGGATTTGTGTGCGGGGTCAGGAGCAGGTGAGGGCAGAAACCCTTCAAGGAAACTTCCAGGGAGCTTTTCCAGCCCGGTGTGCTTGGCTGGAACGGCTGCAAATCCCAAATTTTCCCAGCTGGAATGAACCTGCTGAGTGTGCTGGGAGTGCCCTCGGAGCAGACACAGAGATCCTGCAGCTGGGATCTGCTCCGAGGGGCAGGAACACCACAAAGGGGAAATCGGGGGGGAATCAAGGGGGAATCAAGAGGAAATCAAGGGAAAATTAAGGGGACATCGGCGGGAATCAAGGGGAAATCAGGGAAATAAAGGGGAACTCAAGGGGAAATTGGGGAAATCGAGGGGAAATAAAGGGGGAATCAAGGGAAGGTCAAGGGAAAAGGAACCAAAAATCAAGGCAAAATTAAGGAAAAATCAAGGGAAAGTCAAGGGAAAAGCAAGGGAAAATTAAGGGAAAGTCAAGGAAAACACAAGGGAAAATTAAGGGAAAAGCAAGGAAAAATCAAGGGGAAATCAAGGAAAAATCAAGAGAAAACCAAGTGAAAAGCAAGGGAATTTATGGACTCTATTTAAACTCTGAATTTTGGGATTAATCACCGTTGTATTCAGTCTCCTCTGGGCAGCTGGCACAGGGTGCCAGAGCAGCTGTGGCTGCCCTGGGATCCCTGGAAGTGTCCAAGGAATGACTGGGACAGGGTTTGGAGAAACTTGGGATGGTGGGAGGTGTCCTTGCCCATGGATGGAAGTGGAATTAGGTGACTTTTAGGTCCCTTCCAACCCAAATCACGCTGGAATTCCACAATTTTCCACGATTTTCCATGATTTTCCACGGACTGCCCACCTGCAGCTCAGCCTGGCCATGTTCCCACCCCCCAGATCTCCAGATCAGAGAGTGTGGGAGTCCAGGGCTTCCCTGTGGCTGCCCTGGCAGGTCTGGGACCCTGGCAGGGGATCAGGAGCCCCCCTGGACAGAGCCCCCAGAGACACTGTCTGTGATCTCTGTCCATGGAAAAGAGTTTTCAATCTTACAGGATCAATTACCAGCTCTGAGTGTTTGATAGCAGTAATAATTAAGTGTGGCACGGGTGCAAAAGTAAAATTTTAGGATTCTAGATAAGGGGTCCAAAGGGGACAAGATGGAGGAAATTGGGTGTGCCTTGTCCTTTTTCTCCTTCTTCATGCCCTCCATGTTTCACTGTGGTGTTGGCATTTTTCTGTTGGTTCAGGCTGGGGACACACTGTCCAACGTAGGTGACAGATATTGGCACGTTATTGTAAATCCAGCACAGGTAGTTTGTGGTATTTAATGTTTGTACCATCCCACTGAGGGCAGAGCCCCACACGCTGCCCTGCAGGACAGAGCTGCGGCAGGGCAGCAGAACATGTTAGAGATAAACAGAATAAACAACCTTGAAACAGCACAGACCAATTATGGCTTCTGCTTTGGCAGTGGGGCTGACAGAGAATTTCTACAATCTCAGAATCATCAATACCACAGATTCTGACAAAAGGGCCCCTCTGCTCTTCCCATCCCTTCCCAGTGCCGGGCTCTTTGTAACTTAAATCATTCATCTGGAACATGATGTTCTGCGAGGTTACAGCAGAGTTTGTGAAGGATGCAAGCCCAAATTCTCCCTGTAGGAAATTAATGGGGAACTTGTGTAAAATGAAGCACAGGCTTTTATCAAGCAGCATCTCCAGATTGGAAGGGAAATGCTCACTCCGACACTTGTTGCCAGTGTGAAGTGAATGAAGCTCTCTGAAGTGTGGCTTTCTTGTCAGATCCAAGGGTTTTTCCTGGTGAAATGATCATTAATTTCTGGATTTGCACAGTGAATAAACAGCAATAAAAAGGAACATGACATAGACAATTACTTTTATATTTTTAAGAGAAAAAAAATCAAATATTTGTGTGGATTCAGAGAGTAACTTCCACCAAGTATACGAGGCACTTAAAAAGCAGCTGGGCTTTTTTCACATGTAACCCAGGGCAGGACAGGGGGAAATGGCTTTCCAGGGAAGCAGGGCAGGGTTAGATGGGATATACCACGCCTGCTGAATGGCTTTTGAAGTGATCAGCGTAGCAAAGAGGGGAGAGGAAAAAATGCTTCCCTTTGGGACTGGTGGGGGAATGCATTGCTCAGCAGAGCTGTTCCATGTGCTGCAGCAGCCTGACTCCTTCACTCCCCAGCCTTTTCCTCTCAGGGTTTGTGCTGAAGAGATCCTCAACAGTTCAAAGCAGGTGACACTGAGATGATTGGAGCTCCTGAGACAGAGCAGACGTGGTCAGGGATAAGAGCCAGCAGCTGGGAAAGCCAAGGTTGCTTTTTTTCCCTGAGGACTGAGCATCAGGGATCTGTACAGACACGTTTCCTTTGCAGGGTTAGAAATCAAACCAAGCCCTGGCACTGGTCAGGAAAAAGCTGATATCAAACAGCAGCACTCGGTGCTCCAGTGATCCCAAATTCTCTGTGTGAGAGGTTTGTGGCTGGCAGTGACACCTCAGCATCCTTTTGTCCCCTGCCCAGTCCCTGAGTCAGCCTGGAAAATCAGAAAATGGCAATTCCCAACTTGCAGGGCTGGGGATGGGCTCAGAATTCCCCGCCACTGCTTCCCAACACCTCGGGGAGAACATCAGCACTGCATGCTGCCAGCTCAGGGAGCTCAGCAATTTTTTCCAACAAATTTAAACATTTTTAGCCCTTTTGAAGAAGGTCAGACACCCAGAGGGCATTATCAGTCCCGAAATACACACGTTTTCCTCTCCCACTGGATATCTCCAAGTGCTGGAAGGCATTCCCTGAATCACCCCATTTCATTCTGGATGCCATCAGAATTCCGAATTTTCCTAACTTCTGTTTCAACTGCTCTAGAAAGAGAAGGCTCCTCCCTAAACCAGAATTCCAGCTGTGGCAACATCTTTTTTGTCAATGCCTTTGGTTTAATTGGAGTTGGACCTTGATGATCCCTGTGGGTCCCTTCCCACTCAGGACACTCCCTGCTTTCTCTGGCTAATTACTTCCTCTTGCTTAAATGGATCTCCCATCCCATCTTTTATCTCCATCATTAATTAAGGAGGGCTGAAAGCCTCAATCTGCGCTGTGGGGTCAAGACTTGCTCGTGCTTTGATCCATGTGGAGAATTCCTTTGATCCTGCAGCACGCTGGCACCACGGGACCCCCGTTCTGCAGCTCTTCCCAGGCTCAACAGCAGATTTTTCTTCCTGGCAGGCAGAAGCTGGAATAGAAACCTGCTCTGCCTCTGCTCAGATGGGTTTCTCTGCGGGTGAAGAGGGAAAGGTATTTCTGAGAGCTGATTTAATTCATTTCAGGCTTCAAAAGGACCTCAAGACCCCATAGGAAAAAAAAAATTCATTTGCAATCCATTAAATGGCATTAAATAAATCACTTTCAAGGCAGAGATGCCTCCTCCTGAATACTCAGCGACACAGAAGAGGCAGTTTGGTGTAAAAAGCAAATTATATTGGACCTAAAGAAGATTCAGGAGCAAAACCCCAACATTTCCAGTGTTTCGTGAGCTTGGATATTCCCAATTAACTGTGATAAATCCTCTCACAGCCTCTTCCCATTTCCTGAGTCAGAACATATGGGAAGCTCAGCCCATGGAGCTGGAGGATGGTGCTAAACAGATTTCTCCCAAACCTGTCTGAGGGTTTCTTTTCCCCATCACCACTAGAACAGAGCTGTGGGCAGGGAAAACTCTGGCAGGAGTGATGGTGATGGTGTTCCCAATGCCATCCCCAGGCTGGAGCTGCACATCTGCAGCTGCTGGAATGCAGTTCCCCATTAGCTCAGATTTACAGAGAGGCCCTTCTGGGTTTTTCCTGCTCCTGTTTCTTAAAGAGAAAAGGAATTCTCAGTATTCTCAGCAGGAATTTACAATTCATGTTCTTTTATCAGCTCCTCCCCCAGGCTGGGAGAAGGAACCAAATCCAGGGCCTGCACTGGCACAAAACCATCTTCCCAACACCTTCTGCTTCTTCCCTCGTGGAATTCCACTCCACCTTCCTCCTTGCAAAGACCCTGAGCTTCTGTAGCATCCACCAACTGAGAGTCCTGTGATGATAAACTAACGTAAAATGATAACTATGCCAATTGTACCTATAATAAATTATACATTTATAACAAATGATAATTTTGGGGGGGGTATTTTGGGGTGATTTATCTGTTTGAACCCCCGAGCTCTGAGGGACAGGGTGCCTGTGCAGGTTCTTGGGGTCACCAAGGATTGGGAGGGTTGAGGAAAGTTGGGCTCTGGGACATCTCCGTGTTCTCCAATAGGTTTGGGGTTCTTTGGGCTTATTTTTCCCCTTGGCTTGTTTGTTTTTTAAAGATGGCTGATGTAATTAATAAAAGATCATTTGGTTCGAGCTTAGAACCAAACTGTTATCAAAAACCAGCACATGCAGAACCCCAAGATGGAAAAGAAATGGGACCACAAAGGACACAAAGGGATTGAACCACTCACAGCCACCCACACCCACCAAATCTGTGCTCCAGAGTTCTGCTTTAATAGCAACTGAGAAAATTAAAATATCTGAGGCCTAAATCCTGCAGCCTCTCTCCCCAAATCCTCGAGGATTTTGGCCTCTTCACTCGACTGAGGTGAAGCTTTGGCTGCAGTCCCTGCTGCCACAGAGGAGCAGCGGCTCAGATAATATCTTATTTATTTATTTATTTTATTCATGTTATTCATTGCCCTCAGCCTTGGAGCTCTGGTTCAGAGCTGGGAAAACAGGATGTTCATCATTATCTCCCTGACAGAACATGAATTTCACACCTCTTTTTGTCCCCTGCAAAGGACTGCACACAGAGCTAAGGAACACAAGGAATGTGTCCTCTGCCAGATGGGTTTGGGTGGCTTCAGGGTGGCCTTTAGGGCCAAAGAAATGACAGGCCCTGGGGTCAAGTCTTGAACCCAAATCTGTGAGAGGGACCACAAATTCTGGTCAAGGAGCAACAGGAAAAGATAGAGAAGGGAAAAGCATGAAGTTACTGCTAAAAAATTGTCGTGTAGCTTCACATTCTTTTAAAGTCTAAATAAATTCCCTCAGAGCAGGTTTTGAACTTGGGTTTTTGATCTGGATTAAAGAGAAACCCGAGTCAAGAGCGAGCGTTAATGACAAGCACTGGAACATAAATAATTAATGCCTCTGCAGGGGGAACTCCTCATCTCCCTCCTCCCAGAGCAGCTGCTCCCACATTTGAGGACTGGTTCCCTCAGTTCCCACTCAAATAACTTTCAAAACCACAGAATCACAGAATGAAGCTGTTGCTGTAGGAAATGTGAAAGCACAATGCGAGCCACTGCTATTTGCAAGGTAAAGAAGACAGTTTATTTTCTGAGTCCAACTTTTATACTTTTCCAAAGGTGACAATGGATTGGAGGGTGAATGTGCCACCTCTCCAATGACATTGGACAAACTACCAGCACATCAAATTTCTCCACCCCTATAAACGAATCTCTCAAAATTCCATCCCACCACTCCCCAGAGGAGAATTCCTTCCTTCCACCTGCTCTCTCTCAGGATGAAGCCATTCCCCCTGTCCTGCTCTGTGTGCTCAAGCCTCCTGAGTTCTGCTGCTGGTAACAACTCCAGGGTTATTTTTGTGTTCTGTGATTTGATCTGAGGCAGAGCCCTGCAGTGTTAATACAATATCTGCCATAATTTCCCACACAGCAAATGAGAGTCAGCCCAGCTCTCAGCAAGACAAATCTCTTTTGTTGTTGTCACGCACATTATTTGACTCTCTCCCACTTAAGACAGATGCTTTTGTGCTGGTTTGTGCTCTGAGTTTGTAAATGATCATCTTCTTAGTGATGTTTGCCTGATAACAGAACGATGGAATAAAACAGAATCTGCAATGAAATCAATGGAATGTGAGCTCCAGCAGGCACAGAAACATGCAGAAATGATGCTCTGGCCAATTGCTCCAGTCAGCAATGAGGAATTGTATCCAGGACACATTTCGGGAGGTAAACATGTTAACTTGCTCCTCCAGCTCCCCAAATGTACCTCATTTATCATCGGAGCAGCTCTGGAGTTTTGGTGCTGGCACTCCGGGACTCTCCATGCAAATGATGATTTATATCCCCAGCCACGGGCTGCTCCAGTGCCACCTTCAGAGCAGATTTCAGGGAAATAAAAGAAACTTTTGTGTCTCTTCATCTAAAAGAGGTGAGTACAGCTGAACTCACCCCACAGATATTGGCTGCTGTTTCAAAACCAGCAAGAATCCTCTCGGAGTCGAGGACAGGCAGGAAATCGATTCCCTTCCACATAAATTCCCTTCATGGAATTCCCTGCTGGACTATTACTGTTCCTCTGCTCACTTCAAATGGAATCCTGGGTCCCTTCAAACCGACAGCAAAACTTCTTGGGTGACTGATTTAGATTCACCCCTGACTCCTCCATCCCTGGGAAACACGCCCAGGTAAAGCTTGCAAAGGGAAAAGAGCTTCTGTTCAGAATCCGGACATGAAAGGAGGGAGAGAGGTCGGTGAGGGAGGTAAACAACCTCCTCCAGGAGCAGCAGGAGCCCTGAAAAGTGAAATCTGAGCTGCAGCCTGAGGAGAGACAGCAGGGATCCAGGTGAAGCCTTGATGTCAGCTTAATCTGCTCCTGATGCTGGGATTGCTGGAGACATCGATTCATGGCAAGCTCTGCCTCACACGCACAGGCAGAACTACCCAAAATCATTAATGTTGGAAAAGAGCTCCCACGTCACCAAATCCAAGGGTGAATCAGCCAAACCCAAACTGCTGAGGAAACACAAAAAGCAGCTTTGACATCACCAGACTCCCAAAATGAGGGACAGCCGGGGCAGAGGGGGCACTGATTTATTAAAGAAATCTGGATATTGATCTATTACCGATATCCAACTGTGAGGGACCAAAACTCTCCAACAGTTTAAAGTTACAAAGTGTGTGTTTATTGTGTGTGGGATTGCTCCCAAATCCACACCGCAGCTTCCAGGTGATTACAGAGCCCTTTTATCCATACAAGTGTTGAATACCCAAAATACAAATGCATATTCATCATTTTGGTACATCCCATTCCTCATTTCAAAAGCCATTCAGCAGGCGTGGTTTGTTCCCTGAAATGGGTCAGTGTCCCTTCCATGGGAGGGGTCCCAAAATGAGGAAGTCAATGAAGTCTTCCTCCTTCTGACCTTTCTACCTTTTCAATGCCAATATGACAAATGAACTCTTGGTAGAACTCCCATTCCTTGTCTTCAGTTGGTTTCAGAACAGAGGAGGCCCACAATTGTCTGATGTTCCTAAAAGCTCTTTGTCAGTTTGTGTATTCTTCATTATAAACCCAGCTAACTAAACATTGTGCTGACAAGCAATCAGTTATTAGTTAACTACTAACTCTTAACTTCATCAAGACCTACTCATTTATTTTAATTGACTCTAGTAAGGCTTATCTCTAACTAAAATCTTAGCTCGTCTAAAATCTCTAAATTCCTTAAAATTTACATTTCAGCACCACCACTCACAAAGCTTTTGGGGCTGGAAAGGTCATTTCAGAGCCACTCTCAGAATCCAACAGTAAAAAATTGAATCAATCCAGTTTCAGGTCCTGAAATTCTCTCCCCAGGTACAACAATGTCCATCCGCCACAGCTTTGAACAGAATTAAACTCCTGCTTGGATTTCTGTCTCTCCCCACCACAAATTCCACTTATTCCAGTAAACTCCAAGCTCCACCCCCCCGAAGCACTAAAATTAAAACCTATTGTCATTATGGCTGACTGAAAAATACAACTTTGTGCAGAGAATTCAATTGTTTTTTTTTTTTTTTTGCATTTGCCATTGACCCAAACCAAAGGAAGCAAATACACGATGGAACAAGAAGTTCAGCATAAAACAAGTTTATCTGAGCAGCTGTGAATCACTGAGCAAGATCACCCCCTTTGTGCCACTCCCACAGTGAAAATTTCTCTGTTCCCAAGTAATGTACAAGCTCAATAATCAAGACCAGGCAGGGGAAGGAAATAAGGAGATAAAAAAAAAAAAAAAGAAAAGAGCTTTGTTTCTGCTCACTAAAATTTTTTAATGTAAGGGTTAAACAATTCAAAGAGAAACAGACTCAAATGAACCCCCAAATCCAGGAATTACAGATATCCCAAATTTCAGTTATTTAGAGACATTAGCTTAATATTTCAGTAGGACAGGACAGAAAAAAGAAATGCCTGGGTATGATGTTGTCCTTTTTTCCCCGTAATTCAGGGCGCTGCCACAAATTTTCTTCAAAAGCCCAGCTTTTCCAGGAGCTCTCATTAGTGCCCATGCCAGATGTGTATAAAGGGGAATTTCCATATCTACAGAGAGGAACGAGCAGGATCCCTCTCATCTCCCTGCCAGGGAAATGGAACAGCATCCATTCCTTTAATTTAGCCTTGTCAGGAGCTTTGTGACATCTCTGGGATCATTTTGGGGCTGCTCCTGCAAGTGGGAGAAAGGAGTCAGGGGTCCCTGTGCATCCCATGAGAATCCGGGCTGGTTTTTATTTGGGATTCATTAGCACCCACTTGGGTTTGATGGCTCCAAGGAGCACAAAACCACCACAAAGCAAATTCAGGTTTAGAACAGGTTGGAGAACCTGTGCCAAAGCTGGGGCTCAGATCTCCAATATCCCATTCCCCAGAAAATTTGGCAGCAGGTTATAAACTGAGCTCAATCCTAAAAATATTTATCAATTGACCAATCATTTGTTAGGCTTTGGTTGTCAGGGAAACAGGCATTTAGGAACATCATCTCCAGGGACACGGAGCCAGAGCAGCTGGGGCTGGGATGCAGGAGAGTGATGCCTTTTTGGGACTACCTAAAAACAGAGCCAGACAAAATTAAGGGAATAAAAAGCATTTCTATTTATTGAAGGCCCTTCAAGTACATTTAGGGCAGACAAAGCCCCTCAGGGGCTACACCCAAAAATGGATGAGGGGTCACGGGTTTCACACTTTTGTAATTTTTGGTCCATTTGCATATTGGGGTTCAATTCCCAATTCCAGCTTCAGCTCATGAAGTCACTGACCCCCCTCTTTTCTTTCTGTGCACCTCTATGAAAAATCCTGAGAGGGAGAGAAATGTGCTTGCCACAACTCCCCTCAGAGCAGGACACCCCATCCCCACCCATGGCTGCCTCGACATCCCCCAGAGGCCTGTGGGCTCATTTCTGTGCCTCAGTGCTTGGTTTTTGTAGTCAAATCTCGCTCTTTGGGCCACCAAACAGCAAATTTCCACCCCCAGCCCCCAGAGAAACTGGCCAGAAGATGCCCTGACTCTGAACGATGGGATCAGGATCCAAGAATTATAAAATCACAGAATGATTTGGGTGGGAATGGGCCTTAAAGCTCGTCCAGTTGCTCATCCTTGCTCTTCCAAGCTGTCCCTTGTCATGGGCAGAGTAGTGCTGGTGCCATTCCTTGGGCGTGGGGAAGGAAATTACCCAGGCACTGGATTCTGCCCCAGCATCACCCACCAGACCTGCTTTAATTAATCCTGAAAGTGCACAAAAGCCACTTTCAGGATTCATTCATTAATGCCTTTTTTTTCTTGGAAATTCTTTGAAGATCAACCAGCCCAGCACACCTGGACGGGACGAACGCAGATCTTGCAGTTGGATCAGATAAATTCTTATCTGAGACATGAGTGATCTTCCTTCTCTTCCCTCACTAAAAGCTTTTAACAGCTCTTTTTTTACTGGAACACAATTAAAACCACTACAAGGACCAGCTCTGGGAAGCACATTCCAGGCAGGTATTTATAAATTCCCCACTTGTGACAAAAAATGGCATTTTCTGAATCCTCCCTGCAAAGAACACGACCCCCCCAATGGTTGCTGTGGTTACCTGGAGGATGCTGTGCCCACCAGAGTGATCCCAGAGCTTTCCCAGACTAACAGGCTGCATTTAGCCCATATTTGTATTTTCACCTCCTCTTCTTTAAAAGAGAGGAGCAAAAATGCCAGGGGAGGGAAGGAGAGACTTCCCTGCAGCTCTTCCCCTCAGCCTCCTGCTCCATCTGCGGCCGCCCGGGAGAGACGGGGGGAATTTTTAGAGTGTGGCTTGGAGCAGCAGACCAAAATCCGAGCAACTGTTAACAAAAAGTGTGAATATGGCAGACAGGAGAGGAGTTCCATAAGGAATGCACTTCTAGGGGTGTTTTCTGCAAAGGGAGAGCCTCGTTTCACCCAAAGGAACATTTCAGATCCGGGGACTTTCAGCTGCCTCTGACCAGTGTGGGCAGAGTAGGCAAAAGAGACAGCGAGAGGAGTAAAAATAATTCACCAGATGAGAAAATCATCTTTTTCCTCATGATATGAGGCTGGCTTAAACTCAAAGAATTAAATTTTATATCATAAATCATCATTTCATAGCATGATTTGGGGTGGAAAGAACTTTTAAGACCCTCTCATTCCAATTCCTGCCATGGGCAGGGAGGTGTCCACTGCAATCTGGGAATAGTTCTTGGAACATGGACAGACACTTCATAACGTATCTGCACATATTCCATAAAACACGTTTTCTAAAATATCTTTACATATCTTGAAACATCACCCAGTGCATTTTCAGTTGTTCCTGCCCAGTTCTCTTCAAAGCCAGGAAATCTCAGCCCATGGACATCTCATGACTGTGACTCCTCCATATTTATTTCTCCCAATGAAATATTTTTTCATTTTTATTTTTTTTTTGCTCACATCTTACAGTTTCACTATCTCCTAATTTCTGAGCAGCAAGACAGAGAGAAGCTGCAAATAACTCTCATTGAAATCAGCCATTATTGAGAATTCTTTAATCACGCCTCATCTCAGTCATCTCTTTTCCAAGATTAAACACTTCCAATCTCCCTCATGCTCCCAAAAGTGCTGGGAAAGCAGCGACAATTAAACAGCAAATCTGAGTACAGAGACATTTGCAGCAGTAGTGACAGACTGCACTTTCCTCCTGATATAAATATATTTATAGATAAATCTCTCTATATATAGATATCTATATTATATACAGAGACATATACAGGTTTTCATCAAATTAAATTCCAAACAACCACCCAGAATGGATTTACTCCATCATGGGATTTGGATTTTTTATTCCTTTTTCCTGCATCCATTTCCCTTCCCACCACTTTGTCCCTTCCCTTGATAACAATTTTAATAGGATTCCTGAGGTTGGAAAAGCCCTCCAAGAGCTTTCACACGAATTCACACTCTGGGTTGTCAAGGGGATGCTGTGGGGGCCTGACTCACCTGGAGAAAATGAGGTAAGAGAAATCCCAAAATAAGTAATAATCCCAAAATAAACAATAGCCCCAAACCAGCACTGGGGGTTGGAACTGGATGATCTTTAGGATCCCTCCCAACCCATTCAGGGATTTTGGGATCCAACAAAAAGAGAAAGTGATGGCACAGACCTGAGGGCTGAGGTGGGAGCAGCTACAACCACACCTGAGAATATTTGCAAACAGATTCATGACAGGAAAGGGGGGGGATAAAAAAAAAAATCAAAATGTGTCGGATAAATTCTTCTCAATGAATAATTCCTCCAGCTGTGATAGCAATGCGTAATTACAGCCCATACATAATACTATGTGTTAGTTGGGGGTACTAATTAGTTAATGTTTGTACAGCTCCTGGAAGATGTAATGTGCTCAGGCATTATCATTAACTAAGCAGAGCAGTCAGGTTTAAATTCTTTTTACCACAACTCGGAGCAGGATCACCCACACCCTTTCAGATCAGCGTAACGTGGTACCTGCTGAGGGAGGAAAATTCACAAATTAGGGCCTGGGAGGAGGCACAGAGAGCTCCTCGCTGCTGAGCAGATGAAAAGAAGAGGAATTATTGCCAGTTTAGAAGATCCTGCTTTGAAACCCAGGCAGGACTGATGCACTCAGGTGGCAGCACCAGGTAAGACCAGTCAGGTTTTTGATTTGACAGAAAATTAGAAGCTGCTCTGAGCTTCAGAGCATTGCTCAGCACCTCTGAACACAGAGAATGAAGTCCTGAAGCTGTGCAGGTGCCTCATGTCAACATTAATTAGAACAGAACAGCAAAAAGCCACTGGGTACGTCTGTGCTTGCCCAAATCTGATCAATGTCGTGCCTCACTGCTGCAGAGAGGAAGAAAAAACCCCAAAACCCCCCAAACATTGACACTCAAAGCTTCAGTATCTGCTTCTGAGGCTCAGAAAAAAAGCATTCTGAGCCCAATTAAGTAAGGCTTTTAATTAGTCCCATCCCCACTCTGCTCCTGGCCACGGGCAGCAGAGGTGGGCAAGCCCCAGAGCCTGGCTGCTGTGAGTCCCTCACTGGGGACTGTCCCTGTGAGACAGAGTGAAGATTTTACAGGGTAGAAATCTATTTAGATTTAAGTGAATGTTTGTAACATCCCACTGAGGGCAGAGCCCCACACGCTGCCCTGCAGGACAGAGCTGCGGCAGGGCAGCAGAACATGTTAGAGATAAACAGAATAAACAACCTTGAAACCAGCACAGATGAATTATGACTTCTTCTTTGGCATTGGGGCAGAAAGACAGAGACTTTCTACAGTCTCGGGATCTCAATGCCACAGATTCCGACACCCATCCACATTTTGATGCCAAAAGAAAGGAGGATTCTTTTTCTCGAGGAGATTCATCACAACCTGTCTGGGTTGCTTTTAAAACTTCCAATATTTGCATTTTTTAATAGTTCTGGGCTGCAGGTAAATGATCCGTGAAAGAGGATGTCGAGCACGTCGTTTTTCTGCAGAATCCACAGAAAACCCTTGTGAGGCTCCTCTGCAAAGGGCAAACCTGGGGGCTTCTGCCTCTGGAACCTCTCCAGGAGCATCCAGGGGTCTGCATCTCACAGGAGCCTCTGCCACACGTGAGGAGCTCTCTGAGCATCAAGGAAATGTTTAATAAAGGCACATTATATGTATATTAAACCATTACATTCTATTACATATATTGTATACATATGTGTATGTATTAAATGTATGTTATACACACATTATATGTATGTAATAATCTGTTAAAAGCCCCCAGAGTGGTTTTTGCAAGGTTTTGGCCCTGTGTTTGTGAAGGCAGAAGCAGATTCACCCCACAGCTGCAATCCCCCAGATCCTGACAGTTTATTTGTGTCTGTCCATGGCTGCTGGCAGATGCCAAAATGAACATCTCTACATCCAGGGCAGTGTGGAAATGAAAATCAAATATTTCATGCTGTGTCCACTCATTGCTGGCAACCTCCTGCATCTGGAGTCTTCTGGGACTCCAGAAATGCCTCCCAGGGTTTTGGGATTTTAAAGTGTGTGTGAGGGTGAGAGGACAGCCTCAAAGCCACAGAGGGGGGTTCAGGTCGGGGTTTTGAGCATCCTGGTCTGGTGGGAGCTGTCCCTGCCCTTGCCTGGGTTGGACTTGGATGGTGTCTGAAGTCCTTTGCAATCCAGGTCATTCCATGTAAGAATAAATTCACTTATTAAATAATTAATTTATAAATGAATTTCTACTCAGTTCATTTAAAGCATCACAGCCACCAGGATGAACTTCAGAGTCAAAACTGCTCCTTTACCTTGGCCAATTCCTTTGCATCACTCAGGTCCATTTGTGAGCAGATCCCAGGTGGAAAAAATCAGGGATCTGGAGAGCACCACACAGAAATTAATTTATAAATACATTCATTGCTGTAACCCCTCTCATCAAATTGCTTCATTTGCAGGAGGGCAGCACACGGCCTCGCACCCCTTGTTTGAGGACCTCCCAACCCAAAGCATCCATCCAGAGGATGGATCGTGAGCCCAGGACACGGTGACACAAACCAGGCTCAGCTGATGCCCAGCTCACGGGAGCAGGGACATTCCAAGGTGTGGAACAGCCTCTGGAACACGGCTCAGACTCAGCAGAACCCCTGTGAACCACCCTCCAGTAAATACAAATTATTGTTATGGAAAGCAAAACCAGGAGGGAAATGATGATCAGACCTTTTAGGAATAAAGTGATTTTCTGCTCAAAAATTTCAAATCGCCTTGTAAAACACAGGGAGGGAAATATCAATCCAAAGTGCCTCTGGGAATGATAAAAATGGACAGCACCAGAGCAGCAGCCTTTGTTAGGATCCTTCCTGCAGAGAAACCTGGCAAATTCAAGGACCTTCCCTGAAGAAATCAGCTGAGGCTCAGAGGTGGGGGAAAAACACCTGTATTGAAACGGGGGGGAGAGAGGATAGAAAAGCTTCAGATAAAGCATCAAATGGATGAAGGGATGGAAATACAATAAATAAAAAGATGAGAATTGCCTGTTGGCAGGGAGACAGGTGGCACAGAGAGCTCTGTTTGATGTTCCTGCCGCTGTCTGCTTCCAAGCTGAGGATGAAATGGTCCCAAGCAAAGGCTTTCCAATGGAAACAAAGCCATCCTTACATCCACAAAATCTGCAATCAGCACAAGGAGAGGGGACAGAAAATGTCCCCCTGAAAGAAGGGAAATATTGCAGAGCTCTGAAACAAAGGCAGAGCTGATGCTCAGGGACACCTCACCATGAGCAGGGCTCCCAGTGGGATCCCAGCGCATAAACAGCGATCCAGGAAGGAAAACAGACAGAAAAGAGAATTTTTTTCTTTTTTAGGAAGGTTTGTAAAGACTCTGGACAAGTGGTGCATGTTATCTGGGAGCAGCACATCCTTCCTAACACAGTCCCAGAGGACTCAGCCACTCACAGCTGGGGATTTTGGGACAGCTCCTTCTTCACATGCATCATTTCTGCTGGGTTTGTTCCTCCTGGGGCATGAATGATGGGCTGGCAGTGGCTCCAGGTTTTCCCATTCCCAGTTCTTCCCCCAGAGGGTTTGTTCCACCTGGGGAACAATGGGAACTTAGATTGCACCACTTTAAATGCTATTTGAATGGGGCAGGAATGATGGGCTGGCAGTGGTTCCAGGTTTTCTCATTCCCAGTTCTTCCTCCAGTGGATTTGTTCCACCTGGGACAGGAATGGTGGCCTTGCAGTGGCTCCAGGTTTTCTCACTCCCAGTTCTTCCCCTGGTTTGTAACTCAAACCACACCACTCCTGTGTTTAAAAAGTCTGAAATAACATAAAACATCCCAAAAGAGACCTTTTTAACCAGCAGCTCCCAGGCTGGGACTGTCCCAGAGGTCCCACGGTCCCATTTTCAATCTCAGCACCCACTGGGAGCAGCTCCAGCCCGTGTTTTATTCCCTCAGAGGTTCATCCCTGGAGGAGGGAAGTGTTTCTGTGAGGTCTCCCTCCTTTTCTGAGGGCTTTATTTGCTTTCTGACTGCAGCTGGTGCCAGGCAGTTTGTAAACAGCTCTCCAGAATTAATAAAAAATTAATACACGCTGTAAGAAATGATCAGAAATCACATGTGACCTCTTATTTATGTGCTTATCCTGCTTTAAAATTCATCAATGTTTAACCAGTACTTCCTAAGCCACTTACAGAATGTACACACAGCCACTAATTAATTGCTGCTCTAAGTTTGAATTGAGGCCAGCTCCTACCTTGTTTTGCCTGGCCATCAGGTCAGGATAAAAAATACCAGCCAGAGGTGGACTGTAAAAACTACAAAATTACAAAATAAGGGGTAGGAGAAACATTATGGGGGTTATATGGATTTTTTTTTTTTTCAGTCTGGGACAGTTTATAATTTATTTTATTTCCTTTACCTGAATTCAACTGTATGCTGCTAATTTGGGTTAATACTGATAATTACTCAAAACAGTGAGCATGGAATAGTTAAATTACTCAAAAGGTTTTTCCTTTTTTTTGAATAGTAAAGATTAAACCTGTCCTGCCACTCCCCACCCCCTGCTGAAGAAGGGATTTAACACTTGCTGGGAATGAAGAGAAATCTGTTCTGTGTTTTTTTTTTTTTTACTTGACACATTTTCAAAGGGAATAATATTTTTTTCTCCTGTTGGATCTTGGTTTTTCTCCTTAGTGGTGATTTAACCTGCTGTTCTAGCTCAAATGAAAAGGTAGATTTACCTTCCAGTGTGCAGGTTTGCTTTTTTAATGGGGGTGTCAAAATCCTGGGAGATTTCTGGGAAAAGAGATGTTCTAAAAACAAGATTTTCAAAAACCTGTCTGGTTTTGGCTTACAGAGACAAGAAATCTCCTCAGTGCTCTGACATCAGCTTCACCTTCAGCAATTTCTCATCCCACATTAAATGGGGAAATAAAACTGGATCAATTGCTGGATTCCTCAAGGATTTTTAATGAACTCCCCACAACCAGGAATTTGTTAATTCTGCAGGACAGGACAGGCTTGGGGGTCTTTGACAAGCACCTTCATTTTCCCCTCATTCAACAGCCAAAATGCTAAATTTACAGAAGCTCTTGAATGTACTTATTCCAGAATAAACCTGATCCTTCCAGAGCCTGTTTTTTATGGATATGGAGTTAAATAATCATCATTACATCCCCACTGGAACAGGAGATTAAAAGCAAGACTACAAAATTCTGTGTGGGTGAAGCCAAAACCTCCCGACCTTTGGGGCCTGGGTGGTGAAAAATTCTTTTCTTCAGGCTGTTTTTGGACAGCTGATATGTAATAATTTGTTAAATTGCTCTGAATGGGAAAGGAAACAACTTCCTGAATTCCCACCAATCTGAGAATGTAATAACAGGTTACTCAGCTTGGTTTACAGTGATTTTTGCATGCATGAGGCTTTTGGTGACTTCCACCTTAATGGGAACGTAGATTGCACCACTTTAAGTGGTATTTAAATGGTATTAGACTTTAAATGGCATTTCATAGCATGGAAAAACATCCAAAATGCTATCCCCTCAAGATGATGGTCAGTGTTCCATGCAGAGAAACGTGGAGATGTCATGGGCTCACAAAGGGTTCAATTTTTTGGTCTAAGAGAGCTGAGGAGCAAGTCCATGAAGGGAAAACCTGGGAACAAGGCAGGATGAGATGTGGACTGACTCAAAACAGGATGAAAGGAGCAGCAGAAGTAGAGCCAAGTTGGGAATTTCTTATAGCAGCAGGGATAAATGTCAATTTTCCTGGAATGATTCTGTTAAAATGGGATTTCGTTGAGGGGCAGGAAGGGGCTGTTCCCACGTGCAAATCTCCACATGAGTTTGTGGCCATGGGACTGGGGAACACACACAGCTCCCCTGAGCCAAGAATTAAACCTCAGATTCATCCTCCTCCCACACCAGCTTAATTCCACGCTGGAGAAAGGAATGATTTTAGCAGCTGGACAAGTTATTTCGTGCTGTGGAGGTTATTAACCTTTGGAAGAAATTATCAGGGAAGTGGGCTTTGCTCTGTGAGTGCTCAAGTGACTCTCTGGAGGCACCTTCTAGTGCAGAGAAATGCTGGTGGTGCAAACAGAGAAATTTCTCAAGTTGGGTGGATGGACAAAGTGGCAAAGCAGGTGGGGAAGCCCCACCTGCCCCATTTCTGCCCCATTTCTGCCCCGTTTCCATTTTTTATGTAGACTCAGAAAATCCTGGAATGGTTTGGGTTGGGAAGGACTTTAAAGCCCATCCAGTGCCATTGCTCTGCCATGGGCGGGGACACGTTCACTACACCAATACATTTATGAGGCTCATGGCAAAATACCAAGGAAATAGGAAATTTTTCCCTGCTTTTCTTTATCACCTCCATGGAAAACTCATTGAGACAACATTAATTCCAGTTCCTCACCTTTTACAGCAAAACAACAGCGTCCAGACCTCACTCTTGAAAATTAATAGGATCAGTTTGGAAGCTAATCATAAATAGAGAGAGGTTAATCAATTCCTCAGATTGTTGAGGAATTTATGCATGCTGGGACCCTTAATATATTCAACAAAGCAATGGCACCAAAGGAAATACCCATAGATTTTGTTTTCAAATAAAAATTTCTCATAATTCAAAATTGCCAGTGGGCTCCTTCCTTTCCTGATTTGTACAATTTGTGTTCCCACTGCAGAGGAACCACGCTCTGGCTTCATTTGCCTTCACAAGTGACATTGATGTGGCTTTTAAAGCCAGCAGCCTAACGTGTGATTTAGAGGCTCTGAGAAAGAAAATTATAACTCAGGGGGAAGAAATGGCTGCAAAATTTCCATTGAAATTGTTCGATTTCACTCCGGGGATGAGGCAGCACCTGAGTGGCTGTAAGTCAGTCTCTGTTGCATCTGAATATAGGATAGGGTTTTAAAAGCACTAAACAGCCTTGTGCTAATGCCTCCCCAAGACAAAGCAGAGCTCTTCAGACTGGCTTTTATGGCAGGAACAAAACAGGCGCAGCTGGAGGCCCTGGAGGCTCCAGACAATGCTTTTCCCTTTCATGCTGCAGCAGCAGCCAAACCCCAACCCTGCTCCAGAGCCCCCACAGAGGCAGCAGCGAAAGGCAGGGCACCCCAGAAAATGGAGGGGAGGGCAAGGACAGAGATGCAGGAGGGATTTTCAAAGGTTCAAGGACTTCAATGCACAGGTACTAATGAAAGTCAACATGACCTTGCTTTGCTTTCTTCTTTTGAAGCGCGAGAGTTTGTGATGAAGGGATCTGTGCCTGCTCACAACACTTTACAGCAGAGTTTACAGCAGCTCCCAAGTCCTGCAGCCTCATCCTGGGTCCTCCTGCTTGCCAAATGCACAGCAAGGACACACATGCTCCAGTCTTGGAAAGAAGGGTTGAGTTTCCTATGGAGAAACTTTTCTCCAACACGAGGAAACAGCCTCAAGTTGCACCGAGGGAGGGTGAGGTTGGATATCAGGGGAATTCTCTTCCCCAGAAGGGTTTTCAGGCATTGAACATTGGTGGAGTCTGCATCCCCAGTGGGATTTAAAATCCATGTGGATGTGGCACTTGAGGGCATGATCAGTGGTGGCCTTGGCAGTGGACTCGATGATTTTAGGGAGTTTTTCCGACCGAAGCAATTCCATTCTGTTACATGCAATAGATGTAATTTGCACCATTTCTAGTATGATATATGTGATATTGAATATTTATTGGAGTATACACGTTTGTATTAGGAGTCCCCCCCACCCTCGCAGGAGAAAACTGGTGTATATTAGTACTCGATTTACAAATAAAAGGATGTGGCTGGCCAGGAGATGGGAGATGGGCCATGGCTGGAGAGATACAGGGACACCCAGGTGCTGATAATAAACTGATCATAAACGACCCGAGATGGATCTCATGGAAATCCTCAGGGAGATCCATGTGAATGCAGCGTTCCCGTAAATTCCATCAAGAGATTCAACAACTCCGGACACTGAATTGTTCTTCCTCATCACCAAAAAAAGAAAATCTCATTAACCTATAGACTCTGAATGGAAGAAAAGACTGACTGCTGAAATCTTGGCCTCAGGTGGAATTTTCCCTATAAAAACCGCTGGTGCCAGGATGGAGGTGTGGGCATAGAGGAAACCTCTGCTGAGGCTGACTTCTGGTGCCAACCCCGGGCTCGGCTCTGTTCTTGCCTTGTGGCTGGCTAGATAGAATTTGATTGCAAATACATATTATATTTTTTCATTCTAAATTTGTCTGGACAAATTTTCATTTATAACAATTTCAATTTCTGATCTTTTTGATGCTACTGTTGTGTACATCCTGGAATGTTGCAGAGCCCCATATTGTGCCAATGCGCAGGACACGTCCCAGCACTCCAGAGCTCAAGGAACTGGTGTGGCTTCCTTGGATAATTGGAAGAGGAAGGAGGATCCAGAGCAGCAGGCCGAGCTCTAGCCTGAGGTTCTTCTGCAAATTAGAGCTGTAAACAGCTGCAGACCCACATTAAAGGGGAGCAGAGCCTAATTGCCCAGTGGGATCGTGCATAATGCCAGCCTGAGGGTGTTCCCATTCCCATCCTTCCTGCCTCATTCCCACACGCTCCAGACAGAGCTGCTCTGAAGCTGGGGAGGATCAGAAGGGGAGCAGAGAGATGGGTACAAAGTCTTGATGGGTGTTTGCAGCATTTTCTTTTCCACCCTCTGAACTGTAACTGGAATTTGTTTCCAGACCAGGTGTGATCCCACCAGGTGGTTCTGCCTTTTCCCAGTGACTGCACAGCCAAGCTGGACCTGGCTGAGTGATTTAAAATGCCTTTAATGGCTTTGAGCTGGAGGGTTCATTGATGGGATATCAAAAAGAAATTCCTCCCTGGGAGGGTGGGCAGGGGCTGGGCTGGGCTGGAATTCCCAAAGCAGCTGTGGCTGCCCCTGGATCCCTGGAAGTGCCCGAGGCCAGGTTGGACAGGTTGGAGCAGCCTGGGACAGTGGGAGGTGTCCCTGCCATGGCAGGGGTGGAACTGGATGGGATTTAAGGTCCCTTCTGACCCAAACCATTCCATGGCAGCAAGAGAGGAAAGCGATGTTCGGAACACCAAGGCTTCTATTTCCACAAAATCTCGGATGACACAGGATACATGGAGGTAGAATGGTGACTAAAATATGTCAGTGTTTATTCAGAGCATCGTGTGTACACGAACCTCTTCCCTGACCTCTGGAGCTCCTGACCTCCCATCCTTAAATTAAAGGGATAATGATGAAAAGCACTTCTCTCCTTGTCCTGTAATGTGAGAAGTGCCTGGCAATTAAGCAGCCTTTGAGGATGACACTGCTGATTATTTCAGGACAATCAAGTCCCAGCAGAGAAATGGGGTTGGAATGGGAAAAGCAGTGTCAGAGGCACACTTAAACAATGCCTGGCTTGCCCGTCATTCCCACCAATTATTGAAGGAGGGGGAGAGGGAAAACTATTTATAACCTGTCAGTCTCCAGAAACCACAATTATGATGATTTAATTAACACATGGAGAGGCTTTAGGCAATCACATCCTTCTAAATTTAAGAAGCAGCACATTTCAGGCCCAAGATGATTTAGAACATTAACAAATGCTGGTTGAACCAGGGCAGGAATTTGATGGCCTTGTTGGTTCCTTTTAGAGCATCCATCATGGCCCAAAGATAATCCAAAAGGCTGTGGCAATGAAGGATGGGAGCAGTGAGGAATCAGCAGGGCTTTCTGAGGCCATCCCATGGGAGGAGAAGCTGATTTTTTATGAGGACTGACTGAAAAGGAGCAAAGCCACACAACTCAAGTGTCCTCATCAAAGACACCCTCAGTGCGTTGAAAAAACATGGAAAAATGGGGTTTGGAATGGAAAAATGGACACCTTGCACTTAGTGCCAAACAGGTCCTTCCTTGGCCCGGCTAACCTTGGTCTAACCTTGGCCTAACCTTGGTCTAACCTTGGCCTAACCTTGAGATAACCTTGGCCTAACCTTGGGATAACCTTGGGCTGAGCTGTTTCACCCCTGGGCTGAGAGCTGGGGCACCCAAAACCAGCATTATTGCCAAAGCATTCCCAAATCCTGGGCTGCCCCACTCCCTGGCCACCTCCTCCAAGGAAATCACACCTCAGGTCTCATTTCCTCTTTGCTGTGTCCTGTTCTCCCAGGCAAAAAAAAATTTACTCCTTTGTTGTTTCCATGCAGTGATTAAACCTGGAGTTGTCAGCTGCTGCCCAAACACAAATAATTCTTGCCTTCTTTCACCATCTATTGTTTTTTAAAATGGATTAACATCCAAGTAACATAAAGGAAAATCCCACTTCTTCCATATTTCACCATCAATTGCTTCTTGATTGGATCAACACCCAAGTAACACAAAGGAAAATCCCACTTCTTTCATACGAGAAGAAAAATCTTAACCACAGTTTACATGGGGGAAAATAAAAATTACAAAGAACCTCCTGCTCTGTAAATGATTCATTCACTGCCTATCAAATGTAGGAGATGAGGATTGCCTTTCCCACCCCGTATTTATTTATATAAATATAATGTATTTATTCCAGGAGCAGGTGGAAGCACTGGCCCCAAAGCTTTGTACCCCACTGAAATTCCTGAGCTCTGCCTGCTGCCATGAAGGATGTGCCACATCCCCTCCCACTTCACAGCCAGCTCGTTTCTCTCCTGGCACAACCCTTCTACAGCTGAAATGTTCAGGCAGGAAATATTCAGTGTTTTATTTGACTAAAGGACTTGCAAATCTCAGGGTAAAATCAAGGATAAAATCAGTTTTCTCCATGAACAAAACACACACCTGTACAAGGACACAACATCAAAGGCCTCCCTGGATCATGGTCAAATTGATCACGTTGGTTTTCCCCACAGCCTAAACACACAAATATTATTTTTCTTTTTGTTATTGTTTATTTCAGAGGAAGCGGAATAAAATTGTGTTGGTGAAAGGAGAGGAAAAAAAAGGAACCTTCAAAGCAAAGAGATTTTCTTTAAGATGACAAAATATGTGATGTAGGCACTAAAACTCAGGAGAATGTTCCTTATCTCATGAGATTTGAGAGTTTAAAATATAAATGGAAAGAAAGTCCCACAAAGGATAGAAAACAAAGCGGAGGAGCTCCAGCATCCTCGCAAAGCCTTTTTGTAGGAAGCAAGGAAAAGGGAAATGGAGAGGGAAAAGGGCACCTGTCACAATTCCAGGAGTGCAGGAATCCCTCCCAAGGAATGCCACAGGAATAACAAATGTAATTTCTCTTCTACAAACTCTTCAGTGCAGCAGCTTCTCCACTGGAGCACCCTCATGGGGCAGAACTTAAACCACCAGGGCTGTGGAAAGTGGCAACATTTGGGGAAAGAGGAAAAAAGGCAAAGAGGAAGCAGAGGGAGGATGATCCCAGCTGGACATTGTGCCTGAGGCTGGGAATCCACAGTGCAATTACAGAGCTCTGTTAATTAGCTGTCAGCCTTCTGGACAAGACCTAATGGAGCAAATGGAGCCTGGACTCTGCTCAGGGAAGTTCCCAAGCTCAGGAGAATTTGGGAGTGGTGGGTTCAGCTCCTTCCTTTGCCTTTGAGCTCTGCATTAACCCAGAGAAATCCACTTCCAAGGTCTCAGCAGCACCTGTATCCCAACCCCAAATTCCTGATGAGCTCCTCTCTCAGCCAGGCTCCAGAGGAAGCACCGAGTAAGAGTTTCAGAAGTGTTCCACATCCTCCTGCATTTCCTTTCCAAATCTGCAGCCCTCAATTGCTGCAGGAGGCACAGCTGGCTCAGCTCCGCCGGAAACACGGCCAGTCCATTTTGGGAACATCTTTGGGAACTCTCACACTTTACAAGTGCTGAGCCCAGGGAAATTTTGCCCCTGTGTGTCTCTTGCTACATCACTGGTGCCTCTCCAGCACACCTCCCCCTAGACTGGGGTTATATTTGCAATGCCAAGGGCAAATAAAGGGTCAGAGTGGTAAAAACTGCCCCATCTCTGGAATGTCCAAGGCCAGGTTGGAGGGGGCTTGGAGCAGCTGTGGAAGGTGCCCCTGCCCATGGCAGGGGGTGGCACTGGTTGTCTTTAAAAGCTCCTTCCATCCAAACTGTCTTATGATTTAATGATTTATAAATGTGTCTTCTCTGAGCCCCCTCTGAGCTGTTCCTCCCGTGGGCAGAGCCCTGAGGAGCAGCACTGTCACCTTCTCCTCTCCTGGCTTTCCCCACACAAACCCAGGGTTCAGACACTTCTCCTGGGCTGATTCACCCTCCCTTTACAGCCCAACACAAATTTAGGTTCCAGAGTCACAGAGAGGAGAGGAGGCCCAGCACAGAAGGGAGGAGAACAGTTTGGTTAACTGTGCTCATCCTCCTGAGTCCCACAAGTGGAAAGAAGCCCTGGTGCTTTGGCCCTGCAGTGGGCACAAAGGGTTAATGAGGAGTTTCTGCTCCCATTCTCCTCACTCCTCACCTCCAGGGGACCTCTTTGCAATGTCCCACCTGTGGGATCACTCCTTTTCCATTCCCCAAGCTCTGGTGAGCTCACACCTCAGCCATGGGGTCCTTGCTCAGCATTCCTCTCAAACCCCTCTGGCTGATGATCGAGGGAGTGCAACCACTGTGGGAATCCAGAGCTTCCCTCTGGCTGCCCTGGGACCCTGGCAGGGGTCGGAACCCCCCTGGACAGAGCCCCCAGAGACACTGGCTGTGATCTCTGTCCATGGAAAAGAGTTTTCAATCTTACAGGATCAATTACCAGCTCTGAGTGTTTGATATAAGTAATAATTAAGTGTGGCATGGGTGCAAAAGTAAAATTTTAGGATTCTAGATGAGGGGTCCAAAGGGGACAAGATGGAGGAAATTGGGTGTGCCTTGTCCTTTTTCTCCTTCTTCATGCCCTCCATGTTTCACTGTGGTGTTGGCATTTTTCTGTTGGTTCAGGCTGAGGACACACTGTCCAACGTAGGTGACAGATATTGGCACGTTATTGTAAATCCAGCACAGGTAGGTTGTGGTATTTAATGTTTGTACCATCCCACTGAGGGCAGAGCCCCACACGCTGCCCTGCAGGACAGAGCTGCGGCAGGGCAGCAGAACATGTTAGAGATAAACAGAATAAACAACCTTAAAAACCAGCACAGACAATTTATGACTTCTTCTTTAGCAGCAGAGCTAAAAAACAGAGACTTTCTACAATCTCATGATCATTTAAATACCACAGATTCTGTCAACTGCCCTTAAACGAATTTTTAAAAATGTAAAACTCAGCCAGTCCTTGAGTGATTTCTCCCATGAGGTCCCAAAACCCCCTGAGCTCAGGCTGAACCCCCAGGACCCCTTTTAATGCTGAGTTACAGAACTGGAACCTCACCCTAAACCCTCTTTGGAGATGGAAGCTATTTTGGTTTATCCTCTTGTTCCAAGCAGCCCCACGATATTTAATAAATAAATAAATAATAAACCCAGCATGTCAACATTTCCCTTTAAATTAGGCTCAGGAGGTGGTCTGCAGCTGCCCACCAAGCCTGCATATGTTTAATTCCTTTATCAATGCACTTCTTCCCAGCAGGGAGAGGGGAAGGAGCAGAATTCCAGCTGGAGGTGATTGGGGGTGTCTGGTTTAGAAGGTGTGAACACAAGTGACACCCAGCCCTGTTGTCAGTCCTGTGGAAAACACAGCAGAGCTGTCCCTGAGTGGGAGCAGGTGCTGTTTATCCACGGGGTACGGGCAGACATGGAGAAGGAGAGGTGTAAAAAGCGACCTCACAGCGCTCAGTTCACACAAAAAAGCTGCTCACCTGTCTGCCTGTTGTTTGTTTTGTCCCTGCCAGCCTGGCAAAGAGGACAGCAATGACCTTCCAGGAGACAGAAACATTTTCCTTCTCCCCTCAACACCTTCCAGCGAGCCATTCTCAGATCTTCTGCGAGTGTGATATGCATGAAATACAGAACACCATAGCTGGCTTTATGAAATCCCTTTTTACAGCTTCCAGATCTCCAGCAAATGTACAAATAAGTGGGAAAGTGAGAGGGAGGGAGACGCACAAAGCAAATCCCAGGCTGAGGGAGCAGCACTCTGCTAACTGGATGGTCAGAGCCAAAATCAGAGCATCCAGTTATTTCAGCAAGCCCTGCCAGGAGAATAAACAAAGGAGCACAGGCCAGGTGTCAGTGATTATAATCCCACTGCTGCCAAAGTCACTCCTGTCTGCAGCCAGCCTGCCTTTGGCTCCCTCCCCCAGCACAAGGAATCATTCCTGAAGCAGACTGGGAAAAGCATCCCCACAAAGCACAGCTGCTCCTGGGCACCTGCTCAATGCTCAAAACCTCATAGAATTTTAAACCAGCACCATCCCTGGAGCTGCTGTGGAGGAAAGAACCTGTGGAAATGCCTCAGCACGTTATTCCCAGTTCTGCCATGGAAAAGGAGTGGTTTATGGATGAGATGAGCTGGATGCTTCCACACCCAAGATGATCCCTGCGAAGGTACCGGCTCTGCTCAAACCCCACCCCACCACCCACAGCAGTGTCTGATCTCCTTCCTTTCCCAGTTCAAATGGAACTGATCCATCAGCCTTTCCCAAAATCACACCATTTCTGCACCCTCAGCTGCCCCCGGGCACGGTGGGAGAACACACGAAAGCAGACAATGCTTTGGAAAATACTGCTAAAAGAAGTAAAAATCAATCAACTGCTAAAGGAAGTAAAATCAATCAGTGAGTCCTGGAGCCTGCCTGCCCTCACACAGGTATCCAGGCACTCCTCTCCCCTCTGAGGCCTTCTATTTTTGGGAGAAACCTAAGGCTGAGCACAGGGAATGAGCCAGGCAGCCCCAGGGGAGGATGGGCCTGAGCTGCATCACACCTGCACAAAATAATAGTTTTCCACAAGTACGGGTGAATTAGGAAATAAAGAGAGGTTCCATTTCCTATTTTTTTCTCAGCAAACACAAACCCTTTCCACTGCTGAAGACTCTACAAGGGATTTTTTTACCATTTTTAAGTGCTGTACAATGAATATCTCTCCTTTTACAAGTGGAACCTTGTAGCTATGGAGACGCAGAATGTCAAATCCAAGCTGAAGACAGGATTTCAGTGGGGGCTTTGGGTTGCTACATGTGCCTCCAATGATCTGCTTTCCAGCTCCTGAAGTCTTTATTATTCTCTATATTTTATTAGTCTCTAACAGCGTGCAAAGAGCCACTGGATGTTCAATAAGGACACAAACACAGGGTGACCCATCAGACATGGCTCTGGGGTGTCCTGCACAGCCTGATTTACACCCAGGGCACCACAAATCCCCCCACCCAGTCCTGCAAAGTTGTTATCAGTTTAATTTCATCCAAATGAAACCGTTCTGGTGCTGCCACAGCACCTGGAAGCCAGGTGAGCTGGGGTCCCCTGGTGTTTAATGCTGTGTGTAACAACCACGGCCACCCAGGGGAATTGCACCACGCTGACCCCGTGTTACTGCACCTGGGAGGACCCTTGAACCTCCTAATTGCCTGCTGCAATCTGAATTATCCAAATTCCAGTCTCCCAAACATCATGCCTATCTTCTGTGGTCCCAAATGCATTAGGGATGGTGGTGTCATTACCCGGGTCCTCAGTTATCAGGTGCACATTCATCTGTTTCCCACCATGGAGTAAATTAAACAACATTTTACTCAAGCTAGTGAAACTTCAGTGGTGCTAAACCTGAGCGTGAAGGAGACAGAACCTTCCAGACCGGATTAATGCTCTTTGTGACAGCCAGGGGAAATTCAAAATAACTTGAACATCACTCATTTTCCACTTGTGCTGGTAACAGAGAACAAACCACACCACACACCTTCATTCTGCACTGTCCTGGAGCAACGACAGGGGCACGGCAAGTGGTTTTCTGTTCTGAAGACAGCACTGCTCCAGAGAAAGCAAGCCCAAATCGCTGCATTTTAATTCCTTCCCCTTAAACTCCACGGTCCAAAACCACCTGACGACTTCAGATGCCAAATATGAAACCTCTCATGGGCGCCCCATTGTCAGAGAATGAAAACATTGGGTTTTGAACAATCCAGATCCCAGAACTGCAGAGCCCCCTCTGCTCATCCTCACCACACCTCCCACAGCACCTGGGTGCCAAAGCCAGGCTCACAATTCCCAACCCCAGCCTGCACAAAGGGGTGGGAATCAACTCCAACAGGCACATCAAACACTCTCAGGTAGAACATCCACAACCAAGGATGCAAAATCCCCCATGTCAAATCACGAGTGACCAGGACTGCAATGGAATTGTGCAAATCCTCCTTTACCAGCTCTAAATAAGCATCAGTGTTCCAAGCAAACCCATTCCTTGCATCCACAGCAGTGGAGTCATTGCCAGGAGAGCAACAAAGCAATCTGGAATTTCTTTACAAAGCTGGACAGCAGAAGAAAAGTGCTGAGAGCTTTTCCTGATTGTGTTCCCCGTGTTGCTGAGTCAAATCCCGACACAGCCTGAAGATTGTGGAAATCAACTCCAGCAGGGCTGTCTGAGCCTCTACTGATCACTGAAATGAAATTAAACCCTCCAAGAATCCCCTTCTCCCAATCCAGATAATTGCTAATGTGCTGTTTGACAAAGGCTCGTGTCCAGAGGAGCCTCTCTGTTCCTGCTGCTCCAGGAAAACAACTCCAAGATCCTTCTGCAGTCCTGTTGTCCCCTGGTTTGCTCCTGAACCAGATCAAAAATGCAGGAAATCTCTGGCATTATCATTAAATAGGCCATAAACCCCTCAAGATTTGATGTGGGGTCTGGAGAAAAGAGGTTTTCATATTTAGTTTTAAACCAGAAAAGGCTCATAAGCTCCTCTGTATCTACCAATCCATTAAAAATTGGTTTTGGTTGTAGCCACAGCTCATCAAATGGGTGCAAACAAGAGGAGAACAACACTCCAGATGCCTTTATCACAGTTGTTGACTCCAACTTAATCGCTTTTTTAATAAGTCTTAATTATTCAAAATAATCACCATCCCTTCCCTGCCTGTTGTCATTTAACGTGAGAGAACCTTCTATAGAGCAAACCCCAACGCAGGAAAAAAAACCAAAACAACAAAATCTCATTAATCTTTCTAATATTTAGAGATACCTCAAGAGCTTCGAACATTTACCTCTCCTTCCCAGCAGCTGAAATGGTTTTAGGAGGATCATGGTTCATACCTCGCATTCCCTGGAGCCAGAGATGGTGTAGGTGCAGGGCCCAGATCCATTAACGGATACATCCATGGTCTCAGAGTTTGTTGGCTTGTAGTCCACGTAATATTCCTGCAAAGGGGAGTTCATTTGCCTCTCTGACTCCCGGGCCTTTTTCCTGCGCCTCTTCATGAGCGTGTGCTGCTGGAGCTGCTTCATGCTGGCGGGATAACGCTTCCAGGACACGTAGATGACCAGCAGGATCATGGCCACGGAGAGAAAGAGTGCCACGCTCCCCGCGATGATCTTGTGGAAGGACACGTGCTCGTACTCCGGCTCCACCGCGGGCGTCGGGATGTCTGCGGAAGGGCTCGGCATGGCAGATGTCGGCTGGTGGCTTTCCAGTTTGGAGACGGTGGGTTTGGGGATGAACAAGGGTCTCTGGGGGGTTTTGGGAGCCTGGTAGGGCCTTTCGGTAGCCACCACCTGGATTTCGGCACAGATATTATAGGTTTCCACAGCGTCGCTCACCTTCTCGCCCTGGATGTGTTTGGGGCCTGCACAGATCATGGTGCTCTCCTTATTTCCCTTGAAATTCTTAAGCCAATTAAACAGGGGGCAAATGCTTCGAGTACATTCCCACATATTCCCGGACAGAGTGATGGAGATGAGCGAGATCCACGTGTTGATGGTCTCCTGAGAGATGTTGGTGAGTTTGTTGGAATCCAGGTTCAGCTTTTGCAGGTTGGGCAGGCACTGGAAGGTTCCGGGCTCTACCCCCGCGATGTCATTGCCCGATAAATCCAAGTTGTGCAAGGAACTCCAGGTCCACGTCAATCCCTGGCTGATGGAGCGGATCCTGTTCCACTGCAGGTAAATGGAGCGGAGGTTGAAGAGCCGCGGGAAGTGGGCAAAATTGATCTTAGAAAACTGGTTGTGCTCCAAGTGGAGCTCCGTCAGCTTCAAGAGGCCGGCGAACGCGTTGCGGGACAAGCTCCGCAGGCGGTTGTAGCCCAAATCCAGGAAGTCGAGGTTGCGGCAGTCCTGGAAAACGCGGATGGGCACCGTTTTCAGCGAGTTGGACCTCAGGTGCAGGATCAGCAGCTTGCGGAGGCCCTTGAACTGCTCCGCCTGCAGCACCTGCAGCTTGTTGTAGGACAGGTCCAGGTTGCGGAGGTTGGGCACGGGGTGGAAGGTCTTGTTGTGCAGGTGGGTGATTTTGTTGGAGCTCAGGATCAGCTCCTTCAGCCGGCGGATCCCCTGGAAGGCATCCTCATCCACGGAGCTGATGTAGTTGTGGTCGAGGTAAAGCCATATGAGCTGATTGAGGCCCGCAAACTGGTGGGATTTCAGCTTCTGGATGCTGTTGTAGCGCAGGGACAAGCCCTGGGAGCCGCCGGAGATGTTGTGGGGGATGTCTCGGAAGGCGTGCGACTCGCAGTACACGATCTTGCCGTCGCAGCGGCAGCTCTTGGGGCAGGCTCGCTGTGCATCCCCCAGCCCCGCCAGCAGCGCCAGGGGAAGCAGCCCCAGCAGCACCCTGGAGCCTCCCCGCTGCTTGATTACATGGAAACCTGCAAGATCCGAGAGGAAAAAGGGCCGTTGGAAAGGCTGGCAGATAAATTACCGGATTACCACGTCACTGGGGGCTCGGGGACAGCCTGAGCCCAGCAAGGGTTTGGGAGACAACCTGTTTGCCTCCTGCCTTGGCTCTTTGTGGTGCAGATCGCCATCCTTGGAGGGTCTGCCTGGCCATCTCTCCTGCCCCCACCACCTGCAGAACCCCTTGCTGGGGCTCAGGGTCCCCCAGGAGCAGCAGGAGCCTGTTCCCTCCCGGCTGTGCTCCTGTCCCCCGGCTCTCCGAGGAGCTGGGGTGTCCTCAGTGCTCCGTGCTGAGGTTTGAACAATAAACATATTTGTCAAGTCACTGTGCTGGATGCTCCATAGTGCTGGAGAGGAAATGAGCCAGAGCTTCTGCTCATACGTGCTGCTCAACGTGTTCCTCAAGGAAAGCAACTGCAAGTCTAATCCCCCCCAAAATTACCCCAGAAAGAGTGAAATCTACTTCTCCTGAAGTCTGATCCATCTTTATATACTGTATTTATTGTAAAATGAGGCACTAAGTAAAGGTTTTACTTTTTGCACTGAATGATTCAGGTTTAAGAGTAGGTTTAAGTAAAACTCGTGAGTTTTATGTACCTGAAATACAAGAATAGATGCAGAGAAACAAAGTTCATCCATACAGAGGAGTGTACCAGGAATGCTGGCACGGGACCCCAATGCCAGGTAAAGGTAGAAGATGTATTCCTCTCAAATAACCACTGCCTTAACCCATGTTCATTTAGCTCATCCACATATGGCTGTGAATACCTATTAATTAATTTGAATTAATCCAGTAGCTGATGAAAATACCCACCCCAACACTTCCAGATAGCAGCAAACCCAGAAAGTTTAAAGGGAGATATTTCTATTTCAATTCCCCTCTCCTGATTGATTTTAAGGGTCTGCCTTTAAGATATCATGTTTGTCACACAGCAGCAATGCTGGCTGTGAGGACATATGTAATAATTGAATATATAGAATCCTGAATAATTATGAGAGGGTGTGGAGGGGGTGTCAGAATCCCCAACACCCATCTGCACGCCTGGAATAATTTTAGGGCTGCTGCCTCCAGAGTTGCAGGCTTGCTGAGAATGAAAATGCATTCTTCCAACAGGAAATATTTCAAGGGCTCATATCTTTTGATAAATAATCACTTATTATTTGTCACACACACACACAAAACCAACCCAGTGCTGAAGGTCTTTAATCCAATTTTAAACCAAGAGGCAATCTGCAAAAATAATTCCTGATCTGGAATGCCCCTGCCTTCCACTTTAATGGGTAGATTTGTAATGTAAATCCTCATTTTTTTGCTCCGTTCTCTTTGCCAGCAGCAGCCAGCTATAGAAATATGTTCTGGCTGTTACAGACTCGGGGGCTGGGGAGGGGGGAAGGAAGGAAGGAAGGAGGGGAATAAACCTGTCACACTCCAAAAAAACCCCGACTGGCAAATGACTGCTGGAAATGTAGCAGAGGTACCAGGGGCATCTTTTCAGCCTCTTCAAAACCACCTATATGCAAGAAACAACTCCCCCCTCCCTCCCTTTTGCTTCCCACATCCTGCGAAGTGTTAACGCCAGCCCGAATGGTGCCGGGGGGATCGGGAGGTGAAGCCGGCAGGAATTTGGGGGGTCGGGCACAGCCGCAGCTCCCGGTGCCCGTGCAGGTGCGGGGATGGGCGGCACAGGGGCTTTGCTCAGGCCAGCCCCCCACTCGGGGCAGGAACCCACCCGTGGGTGGGAAAGGTGTGTGTGTGTGCCTGGAGGGGGGGAGAAAGGGCTAAAAATGCCACGGCAAGTGCCGTGAGTCACCTGGCAGCGGAATGCGCCGCTGGCTGCTGCTCCCCGTGCCCCCCCCCCGCCACCGGCGAATAATCCAGCTGCAAAATCCACCCCGCAGCTGCAGCTGTGCCAGCAAACAAACCACAAAAGTTCACTCACCCATCCTTTTGTCATCAATAACGTCCTCCTTCGCCTTCCTCCAGCTGTTTTCTCCTCTCTCTTCCCCCCCTTTTTTTTCCCCCCCCCCTCTCGCCTCTCTCTCTCTCTTTTCCAAAACCGGCTCCTTTGCTTTAAACCATCAGCATCTTCATGTCACAGCGCTCGCCCCGCCGCCATCCAGCGTGCCCGCCAGGAACCCCACAAAGTTCCCCGGAGAGGACCAGCGAGAATTTTGGGGATGAGGAAGGGAAAGGATAAGGGAAGGGGTTGGGGGTGGGGAAGACAGGACGAAGGATGGGGGGAGTGTGGGGGGGTAGGGAGGGACTCTAAGCTCTGAGAGCCATTGTGGAAGTCATCAGAGAACCGGCGGCGTTAAGTGGCAATCGGCGAGAGAAGCCGGAGCAGGCGATGGAGATGAACCAACTTGTCCGGGAGGAAGGACCAGAGCTCTGGCGGCGCCTCGCATCCCTCATTCTGCTGCCTCTTGCCATTGCCGGGCACCGCGATCCATCCTCGTCCGGCTCCCGGAGCAGCCAGGGCCTCCCCCGCTTCAGCAGCCCCGCAGGCTCGGTTTATCCATTTAGCCGCTCGGGTTTAAAGTGTTTTGTAGCTGTGCTGAGAGGCAGCTCTCGTCTAATTCCGAGGTTTTCCAGAGAGCGATGATGCTCCGGAGCTGGCTGGTGCCGAGGCTGGAGTTTGTGCAACACCGAGTGCCCTCCACTGGAGAAAACCCAACGCGCCTTAAAGGCTGAACAAGTGAGGCTGTCATGGCTCTGCAGACTTCGCTTCCCTCGGAAAAGAAAATTAAAGACACAGCATTGCCTTCCCCACCGCCCTCCCCTGCCAGACCCCTCCGTCTCCCCTGGATTATGGGATGTTTATGGTGTGGGATTTTCGGGCAGAGATGCCAAACAAAACATCTGCTCCCCTTGGGATTTGCCAACACAAGCTTGCTCTAATCCACCTGACCTGTGTATTTGGCTTGGGAAAATTCTAAACTATTCTTTTTTTATTTTTTTTTTTTTCCCTGTATTCCCGTGGGAGGGGAGGCAGGAAAAGGACGGTTTGCAGGTTAAAAGTGACAGTCCTGGTGCAGGGTCGAGGGCAGGGGCTGTGAGCACCACCGATCATCCCCACAGAAGGCATTTGGTTTGACTGCAGGCAGCAACTCCAAATGTAAACACTCCATGTCCTGCTGTGGCTGGGACAGGGTTAATTCCCTGCCTCGTAGCCTGTAATTTTTTTCTTTTTAAATCTAAGTGCCTTTTAGTCAGAAAAACGATAACTTTGATAAACAAGGCAGAACTGAAGATGCAGAATCAGTGACACCTTTTTTCCTCCTGAGCTCCTCTCCCATGGCTCTTGCAGCTGGAACTGGGATCCTGCAGGGTCCAGCCCTGAGCCAGGGTGGGACCCGGGCTGTGACACCTCTGCAGATGTCACCTCCAGCTGGGGCTGGCCAGGTCCCCAGGGCTGGGTCCATTCCCAGTTCACCAGGGCTGGGTCCATTCCCAGTTCATCAGGATTCATTCCCAGTTCACCAAGGCTGGGTCCATTCTCAGTTCACCAGGGCTGGATTCATTCTCAGTTCCCAAGGGCTGGGTCCATTCCCATTTCACCAGGGCTGGGTCCATTCCCAGTTCACCAGGGCTGGATTAATTCCCAGTTCCCAAGGGCTGGGTCAATTCCCAGTTCACCAGGGCTGGATTCATTCCCAGTTCACCAGGGTTGGGTTCATTCCCAGTTCACCAGGGCTGGGTCCATTCCCAGTTCACCAGGAGGGTGTCAGCGGGATGTGGAACAGGGCAGGGGCAGCAGGAGCTCCCTGGGTGGGGTCTGGGAGCCTCTTTAGACAGAAGCTGCAAGGACCTGAATGCTCAGGGCAGGTCCAGGATCCCACCGGGACCATTTCTGGCTCTGGCACACTCGGGTTGCTCAGAGGGCAGCACTGGACTGTTCTGAACAGCTTTAACAGCTCCTAAACTTGGATATTTGTGCCATTTCCATCCCTCCCTGTGCTAAACACCCCCATCAGTTATTTGGGGAACAACTCCATGCCTAAATCCTACTTCAGCTGCCAAAATGGTGGCAGGGCTTTATAAAGTCAGTCATGAGCCAACCATCGTGTGTTATTTAATTTTTAAATATTTAAAATATTTCCCACTCTGGCCTGGGAACTCCTTGCTCAGCATTCCACAGCCTGGATCTCTGTGTGCCACTGATGATCCCACTCTGTACCAAAAATGAAAATCGCACAGATCTCAAGGTCAGATTCCAGCCCTTCCATCCGAATTCCTCATTCCTGGCTCACTGCTTGCCCCTGCAATCCATCCCAGATGGAGTCACCCCTGGCCAGCCCCAGGATCCAGCCCTCTGAAGGAGCAGGAAAAAGACTGGAACACAGGATGGGTCAACAGTTCAACTCCATTCCGAAAAATAAATAATAATCCACAAAACAATCCATAGAAACCAACCTGTCCTCCCCTATATCTGCATCCAGACTGCATCCGCACCCACACTGCATAAATATTCACTTCTGAATAAAAACCCTTGCTTGGTTTGTTCTGTTATGACAATTTGTCGCTACCTATAGATCAGATATTCATTTGCATATGAAAAATATAATCATTAATCACTATTTTTATTCTGGATTGGACAGCAGCACACACAACTCCCTCAAACAAGATTCAGAACTTAATTATCATAAGTAATGTTGAAAATACCTCTCCTATATCTCAGTTAACCCCATCTGCATCACAGCCAGGAGCACTGGAGCAGGAGTTCATATTTATTATTCCCAATAAACGTAAAAGCTGAAGTGTGCAGTTATTTATTCCATCTTGGACTGATAATTCTCCAGGACGGGTCCATTCTGCCTGATGTGGGAGTGAGCAGAGCAATGTCCACAGGAACTGCACCCGTTTCCAGGGATGGCTGTTCCCAGATCCCGGATCCTGCACGAGCTGAAGCAGCACAGCCATGAGCTCCCCTTCTGCCATTGACTGAGCCTTAAAATCCCCACACTCCCACCAAAGAGTGGACATGATTTTGCTGCCTTAAAAATCCTCTGATGCTCTAATGGAAAATTTCATAAATTCCAAGGCAGAAAACTTGAGGAGCTGAGCTGAACCAAGGGAGCTTTCACTCTGCAGCACAAATGCCACCCCTCCTTTATTTTATTTTATTTTATATTTTATTTTATATTTTATTTTATATTTTATTTTATTTTATTTTATTTTATTTTATTTTATTTTATTTTATTTTATTTTATTTTATTTTATTTTATTTTATTTTATTTTATTTTTATTTTATTTTTGTTTTATTTTATTTTATGTTAAGTTTTCTGATGAAATAGAAAACAGACCCACTTGAACATTTGCCAAAGGAGGAGAAATGGGGAAGTTTTAATCAGCATAAATAAGGGACTCTGAGCTAAAAAAAAACACGTGGAAAGGAGGAGGTTGCAAAGGCTTTTTGTGGTTTGGTTCCATTTCCTTGGGGCAGGGAGAGAGGTGAAGATCCCTGCCCAGAGAGGGCAGTGTCACCCTCGTAGGGTTGTGACAGCCCTTCAGAGCAGAAAGCCCCAGAAATGTGGGACATTCTGGGGGTCACTAACTGTCCAGTGGGATTCTGGGCAGATTTGGCTCATGCTGGCACTTGAGGATGAAAGAGGCGATCGCTCAGAAGTTCAGAAGTGATCAAAGTTCAGAAGAAGTCCAGGCTTGTGCAGACCCGTGTCTCTTCAGGAGCAAAGCTGTCTGGGCCCGGGAAGGAACCCACTGCCCAAAGCCAGTAGAGACATTAAAACCCATTCCAAAGACCTTTACACCCATCAAATTGTTTGGAAAGACACCAACCCACATCCTCCCTCTCACAGGCATCAAACTGCCTTTGGCGTGAGACACATGAACCAGGCACCGGGAACACCCCAAATCCCAGGATTAAACACCCCCAACTCAGGGTGGGATTTTGGGGTGTTATAAATGAAAATTTGTCCAACCAAATTAAAATGAAAAAATAAAATATTTATTTCACAACCAAATTCTATCTAGCCAGACACAAGGAAAGAACAGAGCCGAGCCCGGGGGTGGCACCAGAAGTCAGCCTCAGCAGAGGTTTTCCTCTGTGCCCACACCTCCATCCTGGCACCAGCGGTTTTTATAGGGAAAATTCCACCCGAGGCCAAGATTTCGCCAGTCAGGCTTTTCTTCCATTCAGAGTCCATAGGTTAATGAGATTTTCTTTTTTTGGTGATGAGGAAGAACAATTCAGTGTCAGGAGTTGGTGAATCCCTTGATGAAATTTATGGGAACGCTGCATTCACATGGATCTGCCCGAGGATTTCCATGAGATCCATCCCGGGTCGTTCAAGAGATGATCAGGCCTGGGTGTCCATGTATCTCTCCAGCCATGGCCCACCTCCCATCTCCTGGCCAGTGACTCCTTTTATGTGTAAATCGGGTTCCAACATACACCAGGTTCTCCTCCGAGGGTGGGGGGACTCCTAAAACGTGTATACTCCAACAAATATTCAATATCACATCTATCGTACTAGAAATGGTGTGAATTATATCTACTGCACATAACAGGGGCAATGAGAACGTGGTTCTCCCCATCCTCCTGACCGCAGGAGCGCCTTGCTCTGCTGCACTCAGCTCCAGTGCATGATTTGGTGATAAGGACTGCTTGAAGTCAATTTATCTGGGCTGTGTTCACTTGCTCCCTTTTAATTTGGACTCATTCTCCAAGGATGAAACAGAGCCACAGGTCAGGAATCAGCTGCTGCCAGCGCAGCCCCTGTGCAGCTTTGTTCCAAGGGCTGCAGAACTCACACCTTGGGTTTTCCTTTCCCCCCTCTCCCCACCACTGGTAAATTATGAATAAATTAGCAATTTGCGTGTAATGGCTGGAGCAGCTTCATTAATACCCTGTCAGGGCGTGCTTAGTACAACTTCTGACATTGAGGCTCTAATGTCCTGTGAATTATTGATGAAAGCACTCCCATCCAAGTTCTTATCTCCAGCTCTTCATGTGCTAAGTGTTTAATTGTCACCAATTCATGACTTCTGCCTTGGGTTGGTGCATTAAAACCCCTCTGGATTCTTGGGTGTGTTTGTACTAGTGTGAAAGTAAACCATTGGGAGATCCCAAGTCAGAAATACAATTTAATAGAAAAATTAAAATAAATGCAATACAGAAACACTGATGGAGTCAGGACAGATCCTGGCACCCTGTGGATCAGGGTGGCTGCAGCCCTCCTGCAGTGACAGCTCTGCTTCTGCTGGAGGGATCCTGCAGAAGGGTTTGATCTTCCTCTGACGGTCCAGGGGTGGTTATGGAGCTCTTGTCCTTTGGGAATTCAGTGGCTAAGGCTGCTTGTGTTATTACAGTATTTTGTTCTGGATGCAGGATGTACCGTGTTTGTTCTGGATGCAGGATGTGCCGTGTTTGTTCTGGATGCAGGATGTGCTGTGTTTGTCCTGGATGCAGGATGTGCTGTGTTTGTTCTGGATGCAGGATGTGCTGGGTTTGTTCTGGATGCAGGATGTGCCGTGTTTGTTCTGGATGCAGGATATGCCGTGTTCATGCCCTGTCAGTATTTTGTTCTGGGTGCAGGATGTGCTGTGTTTGTTCTGGATGCAGGATGTGCTGGGTTTGTTCTGGATGCAGGATGTGCTGTGTTTGTTCTGGATGCAGGATGTGCCATGCTTGTTCTGGGTGCAGGATGTGCTGTGTTCATGCCCTGTCAGTATTTTGTTCTGGATGCAGGATGTGCCATGCTTGTTCTGGATGCAGGATGTGTTGGGTTTGTTCTGGGTGCAGGATATGCTGTGTTTGTTCTGGGTGCAGGATGTGCTGTGTTTGTTCTGGATGCAGGATGTGCCGTGTTCATGCCCTGTCAGTATTTTGTTCTGGATGCAGGATGTGCTGTGTTTGTTCTGGATGCAGGATGTGCCGTGTTCATGCCCTGTCAGTATTTTGTTCTGGATGCAGGATGTGCCATGTTTGTTCTGGATGCAGGATGTGCTGTGTTTGTTCTGGATGCAGGATGTGCCGTGTTCATGCCCTGTCAGTATTTTGTTCTGGATGCAGGATGTGCTGGGTTTGTTCTGGATGCAGGATGTGCTGTGTTTGTTCTGGATGCAGGATGTGCCGTGTTCATGCCCTGTCAGTATTTTGTTCTGGGTGCAGGATGTGCCATCCTCAGGGCTGTTCCTCTGCCTGTCACAGACACAGAGCATTTGGGAGTAAAGGGATGCAGAGGCAACAGGAGCATCCCATGTGGCAGACAAGGAACTGAAACTTCAAGGGGTTGATGTGCCCAGAGTGTCACAACAAATCTGCTGAGCTGAGCCGGTGCCTTTTCACATTCCACCCAAGGCTCACCTCTCTTGTAGCCTAGCTGTTGGAAATTAAACAACTCCTACATTTTTTAACAAACTTTATCAGGGATTTTGTCCATCTTCGCCCAGGGGGAAGGGAATGGACATTTATTTTCAAGAGGCTCTGTTCCCTGGGCAGGGTCTGAGGAGCTTCACATCTCAGTGGACTGGGAGTTGCCTGAGGATGCACAAATCATAAGTGACCACTCAGGAACATCAATGCCCCAAGATCCTTCCTGGTGGGTTGGAGACCCCTGGTATGGGAAAAGATCAATAAGGGAACGAAGAATGAGGATCTAATTACCACAGAGGGATCAATAACCGATAGGAAACCAAATACTGAGATCTGTGTAACTTGGGACCGATGCACATTGAACCAATGTACTTCTCTGGCTTGACTGTGTAAGTCTGTGAAAAATCAAGTGAAGAACCCTGCGTGATAGAATGATTTTCTCTGCACAGTCTGGAATACCATCCACGTGACTCTTTCCTGTTTGTTCAGGTTTCCATTTGTGCAGGAACTCAGAAAGACTTACTTAAATCCCCCCCTTGTCACTGTACCCCTTATGCTGCTGCTCACAGGAATCTTCCAATTTTCCTCAAAAACCCAGATGGCCAAGATGATAGTAAAGGGGTTTTAAAATCATGGGAATTTAGGGTTAAAAGGAAAATTAAGCTTAGTAGGCCCTAAAAAGAAAAATAAATACCCTTGGACCTTGCTAGAACTGCACCTGTGTAGCTAGTACATGATAAATGATATAATTGTTAGATGTGATGATTGTTTAGCAATTAAATATAATTACTGTTTAATCATAAGAATAATAATGAGAAACTGTGGTCAGGGGCCTAAGAAAGATCACAAGAAACTCATGTCAATGTATACAATAGAAGAATATAAGTTTAATAATTAATATGTAAGTTATATAACGATAGAATATAAAATACGCTCAGCTCGAAATGGGTGTGGGAGTTAGATTTGGGTCTGTACCCCTGATTCCCAGAGCTCTCAATAAAAGCACCTGCAGATAATCATATCCTGTGATTATTTGTGTTCCTGAATGCTGACAAAGAGGGCAGAGACCTCCTGCAAGCCCCTGGACTAACCACCAACTCCACGTGAAAAGAGCTGAGAGGATTCACACAGGAGACCTGACACATGAAGCAAACAGCAAGAGCACCCCCAGAAAATCCTGCCCTGCCACTTCTCATTATCCCAGCTCTTCCCAGCCAGGTTAAAGCCTCGTCCAGAGCTCCTTCCCAGAGGCTGAGCATCCTTCACACCCATCGACATCAAGGGCACTCAGCTCCTTGCCAAATCAATTTGCTTCCTCGGAGTTACCCAAGGAGCCTCTTGTAGGAGAAGGATTGCACTTGAAAATAACAAAGGAACATGTGTTGGATGGGGGAGACACTCCAGCAGCTCCTTTTCAGCTCGGGAGACAGGTGAAACACCCTGGGGTCGTGATTTTCACTCCAGGTCCCATTCCTGTTCCCTCTCCATGACAAGCAGGCATTCATCCCCCTTCCAGGAACGAGCCTTGTGTTTCTGCCAGGATAAATAGATTGGACAATGCAGTTCCAGGCTGTTATATTTCACAGGACTGCTTTAGAATTAAATATAAAAAGGGTCTGCAGAGAGAGACATTGTAGGACAAAAGAGTGAAGAAAAGGAAATTACACAAAGTAGCTGTTAAACCACTAAATACAGGAAATCCAAGCCATATAAAAATATAAGAGAAGAGAAAAATGGGAATAAAGCCATTTAAAAAATAAACCACCTTATCCAGAAAAGGGAGTGCCAGTGATGCCTGTCCCTGTCCTCTCCATGGAGGAAGTCCCTGTTATCCCAAAGTGGATAATTGGCTGTATCATTGAATCTCCAGGACTCAGCCCACACTCAGCCACCCAGCCTGGCTTGTACAGAAATAAATTGGAGCCAGAAATCACTGCCCCTTCAGGATTCTGCTGCGTGTGCCTGCTTTGCATAAAATCAAACAATGCCACAGTCTGGGGGCCTGGCACTGCTGACCCCTGAAGCAGCCATTTAGCAGAAACCACAAGCAAAAGCAAAACTGAAAGTAATTTGTTTAATTTTGAGCTTGCAGGGTGCTAAATAAGCTCTAAGGGCAACAATTACTCGAAATGATGGACATCCTGCTAAGCAGGGAGATCCCCACCTTTCCTTCACCTCCAACTTCGCTGGTTTTCGTGGCAATGTCGGCGTTTTCCCACTTGGATACCCAAGGCAGGGAGCTGGGATGATTGTGGGATAATTCCTGTTTGCCAGAGCAGACAAAATCAATTGCAATTGTTGAGGCACCAGGCGTGTTTAATGGGGGTGAAAAGGTATTTGCTGGACTTTTTCAATGTGTTTTATTTTTTTAATTTTATTTTTTAATCTTGGTAATTATATAGGATATATAGGTGTTGGATAGAATGACAAATCCCTTAGGAACTGCACATCTCTCCTCTCCCAGGAGGAACGCAGGGAGCTGCTGGATCTGCTGCAGGTGAAGCCAAACTCAGTTTGGACAATGCTTAAAAACTACCAGCAAAGACCCAAAACAATCTGAGAGAGAGAGAGAGAAATTGATTGGTTCAGGAAGTCAATTGAATTCTCTGTTATAACAGATTAAATACAGAATTACTCAATTAACTTCAGATTAATTATGCCTTTCAGGTAAACACAGTGATCATCATCTTTGCTAACAGGAGACCCTGACTCTGAGGGGTCACACAGCAACTTCAGCAGGGCTCTGAAAACACAAATCATTCCCTTTTCCACACATCCCAAACCTCCCCCATTGCCAGGATACACAATTCCCAATTCCTATCCCGTGCTGAGGGTTTCATAGGTCTTCTTCCAAGATCTCTGCATTCCCAGGCAGGGCTGGGGAGGGAAAAACAACTCAATCCTTGTTCAAGTTTTAGCTACAGACCAGGTTAATAGTAATTTTCCCTCTCTGCTTGAAACTGGAGATGTGGCTAGGGAATGAGATCAAACCAGGAGCACATCAGGCAAGGAGAGGTGGGATGATTTAGCCTTGGGAAGAGAAGGATCAGGGGAATGTCATTCAAGCAACTGCCAGCAAGGAGCAGAGATGTCCAAGCCAGATCCCCTGAGCTGCCCAGAGCCGTGGAGGGGGTGATGGGCACACACATTGAAACCTGGAAATGGGTTTTAAAATGAAATAAAAACTTTTTATTGTGAGGAAGCTCAACCAAAAAGGCTGTGGAGACTTCATTTTTTGAAATATTCAGAAGTCAGGAGGACACTGCCCTGGGCTCCTATCCCTGCCTGGATCAGGAAACGGATGCTCCAACTGCAGAAATTCCCATGGAGGGTTCAAGTGCAGCGTGTTGGAAATCAGCCCCACACCATGGAGGGTGTGGGGAATCAGCCCCAGATATTCCCATGGCAGCTCTGCCTTTGGGAATCACCTCCAGACATTCCCATGGATATTTCAGGTGCAGCTCTGCCTTGGGGAATCACCTCCAGACATTCCCATGGATATTTCAGGTGCAGTTCTGCCTTAGGGAATCAGCACCAGAAATTTCCATGGATATTTCAGGTGCAGTTCTGCCCCCCAGAAATTTCCATGGATATTTCAGGTGCAGCTCTTCCCCCCAGAAATTCCCATGGATAATTCAAGTGCAGCTCCGCCTTTGGGAATCAACTCCAGACATTCCCATGGATATTTCAGCTGCAGCTCTGCCTTGGGGAATCTCCCATCACACAAATGGTGCAGATAATGAAGGAGCTGGAGACGCCCCAGGATGGGAGCTCATAAAAGTTCCCCACTAATGTGTCTTGGGTTAATTATTGATGGGGATGCTTGATGGTCTCATTACCAGGTCAGCCACGACCTCTGGGCAGTATCTTCATCTTTCCAGATTAATAAATTATTGTGACACAAACAACTCTGGCAATTACTTCCTTAGTGCCAAAAATCTATTTTTTAGCTGAAGACAAAGGTTGATTTAACACAAGCAAATGTCCTTTAGAAATTGACTGTATTTATACTCAAGAGGCCAATTACTCATTTTCAGTCATATTTTAAAATCCTGATTTCTGCTTTATAAGACCTGGGCAAATTGTGAGGGGTTATATTGACTGAGACCCTTTCGATGGCATGCATAAAATGTGTAAAGGGAATTTTAACATGTAAAAAACTTGTCAAGACTGTTGGAAAATGCATCAGGCAGCACCTATTTTTAATTGTAACTTGAAAAATGAAAATATTTTCTTATTTATCTGCAGAACTCCTCCATTCTGTACAAGTACAGGCACTATTTCCCTCCCATCCCACACAGAGCATGAGATTTCTTAAAAACACCACCAAGAGACACTCGGGTCACATCAGCCATGAACCAGCTCCTGCCAGGACTCACAGGGTCACACCAGCTCAGGAGTGGGTCTGGATTAATTAGCTTTGCTGAGACACTGATCTAATTAGCCCGTGCATGATGTGGACACAGCTTCAGGAGACCGAAGCCAACATGGTAAAAAACTGGGGAGGGTCTGCATGGGTCTGTCTGGTGATAAAAGGTCAGTGATGGCCAATCCCAGCGGGTGGGGAAGAGGAGAAGTGGCCCCACAATAACGAATTCTGCAGATAGCAGCGGCATTGATTCAGGTAGGAAATTGTAATTCTGGACATTGGAATTCCTGCTGCTTGTTGCAGCCTTTGCCTCTCTTTCCTCCTCACCTCCCTGCCTGCTCCTGCTGCTCAGGTGAGGTTCCGAGGTGCTTGGCTGGACACGTGAAAGCTTCATTTACCTGCCCGCAGCAGCTGGAGTGGAATTAATATTGGGTTCATTATCTCCACTTAGGATGGAGGAGCCCCCGAGTTTGCAGCACATACTGATGCAAGGCAGAGAGGGGGAAAAGGAAAAAAAGCTGCTGTGTTCACATGGCAAAGAGCTGAGGTGTCGGAACTCAAAATGTCCCTCAGACATTTTTGGATGTTCCGGGCCTAGGTCAGAAGCATTTGAGACCCTGGCAGGCAGCTGGAAACAGCTGTGATTTTGGGTTTGAGCCATGGAATGATTTACCAACCTTGCAGGTGGAACAAGAAGTCACAAAAGTTTAGATATTAGAGTAGAAGTAGTCACAAAGTAGAGAGAAGAATTTCTGAGTGCTGTACAGGGAGTTTTGGTTTTGTACATGGGGGTCAGAGGGTTTAAGATGGAGGGATTTGGGCCTGCCCTGTCCTCCCACCTAAAACCAGAGTCAGACAAAATTAAGGGAATAAAAAGCATTTCTATTTATTGAAGGGCCTTCAGGCACATTTAGGGCAGACAAAGCCCCCCCAGGGGCTACACCCAAAATGGACTCACGGGTTTCACACTTTTGTAAGTTTGGTCCATTTGCATATTGGGGTTCATCTCCCAATTCCAGCTTTAGATCATGAAGTCACTGACCCCCAGTTTGCTGCCCCCAGCTCACTTTTGTTTGATGTGTTACATCAAAGGCAGTTGGATTTAACACCATTCAGGTTTCAGGAACATTGGAACTGCAGCATTTAATCCTTTTTGCCTCAAAGTTAACTCCTTGCTCACCTCCATCTTTGAGAGGATGGCAAACATACAAAGTTTTCCACTACATTTCACAGCATGTTCCCCAAACATATGGATCTTCCAATCCTTTCATCTATTGGGATTTCTCAAACTAAGAATGTTTTGACATTAGGGAAAAAAAAATCTTGCAACAGGAGGAGCATCCTTGTGGCACAGGATTGGTGCCACATATTGACAGCAACTGAGAGGTGCCAAGAGGTAAAATACAAACAGTTAACTGCTTTTTGGTTTAGTTTTGGAATGAAAATTTCATCCTGAGCCACATTCTGCCCTGATTTTCTGTTAAAACCACATTTTACCCCTGATGATTCACACAGGAAGGGATCTGCTCATCTCTGTGCTACACTTGGGTTTTGAGATCTTTATATTCAGATCCCTCCAGGCTGTCTCAGTGAAATTTCTTTGCTGTATTTCACATTTCTACACAAATAAAACCTCCAAAGCAGCAACTTGACCTATTATAACCCAGCTCCACTCACTCCTCATTTTTAATTCATCTTTCTCCTTTGACTCCAGAAGACAATCCTTCTTTACAGGCCATGAAAAATTCAGGAGATGTAGAAAGGGAGATTGAGAGCAGCCCGGTAAAGAACGATTTGGCAAAGCCGGGGTTTAGTCCAGGATTGAGGATGTCACCGGGCAGGTGACAAATGCTGAGTGAGGCGAGTATAAATCACTAGAGAGAGAAGATTTCACAAAACAGATTTGCAGCTCCTGGGAGGGGGCTGGGGCAGCTCGAGCTCCAGGAGTAGGGAAAAGCTGGGAATTGCTGATGAAACGTAAATTTTAAGGAATTTAGAGATTTTAGAGGAGCTAAGATTTTAGTTAGAGATAAGCCTTACTAGAGTTAATTAAAATAAATGAGTAGGCCTTGATGAAGTTAAGAGTTAGTAGTTAACTAATAATTGATTGCTTGGCAGCACAATGTTTAGTTAGCTGGGTTTATAATGAAGAATACACAAACTGACAAAGAGCTTTTAGGAACATAAGACAATTGTGGGCCTCCTCTGTTCTGAAACCAACTGAAGACAAGGAATGGCAGTTCTACCAAGAGTTCATTTGTCATATTTGCCTTGAAAAGGTAGAAAGGTCAGAAGGAGGAAGACTTCATTGACTTCCTCATTTTGGGACCCCTCCCATGAAAGGGACACCGACCCATTTCAGGGAACAAACCACACCTGCTGAATGGCTTTTGAAATGAGGAATGGGATGTACCAAAATGATGAATATGCATTTGTATTTTGGGTATTCAACACTTGTATGGATAAAAGGGCTCTGTAATCACCTGGAAGCTGCGGTGTGGATTTGGGAGCGATCCCACACACAATAAACACAGACTTCCTAACTTTAAACTGTTAGAGAGATTTTGTCCCTCACAGGTGGGTATCAGTACTAGATCAATATCCATATTTTTTAAATAAATCACTGAGGTGGGTGCACTGAAGGGAGCAAATCTGATCATCCCAGTCTCTGTCAGGCATCCTGTGGGTGCTCTCTGGAGGAGAAGTGCTCTAAACCAGCTGCAAGCTGGGCCCTCTAAGCCTGCTCAGAGGCTTAATGCTAAGGAAGATTTGGGTTTTGGTTAAGCCTGTTCCAAAAGCCTTTTTGAAAAATGATGGTGCTAATAAGCATTTAGAAAAAAAATAGAAATTTGTTTCCAATTGTACAGGCATGGCCAGAAGGTGAGGGAGGGAAGAACGGCACTGTCTGGTCCTGAAATATTGAATCCAGGAGATGTAACAGCACTGACAAAATCCTGCTTTTGTCAACTTAGCTTACATCATCTGAGCAGCTCAAGGAGCGGTGCCAGCACAGAAAGTTTTGCTGGCATATGCTGAGCTTCTGCAGGGAGGAGCTGCCAGCATGGCTTTGCAGAAATAATGACAAAAGCAAAGAACGAGGCTCTGCTGCCCTTCAGCTCCTTCGGGGAGTGCTCACATATGTTCTCCCTGCTCCCTTCTCCATCTGAACACGGCCCTGCAGCCAGCCAAGAGCATGAGCAAAAGCTGAAGAAGTTTGGTGTTTCCACCTGATTACTGGGTGCAAATGGGTTTTAGCAGTGATGCCCAGGGATTACAGAGCAGAGGGAGAACCTCAGGCACCTCCCAGTCTCCAGCAGTAGCTGAGCATCACTAAAACCCTTTCCAGGTGAGTAACTCGATGAGGAAATCTGCTTCCTTCCACCCCCCTTGTCTTCAGAGCAAGGCAGGGGCACATGGGACAGTCCCCTCCTTAACAATACCCAAATTATTACCTCTTCCCATCCTACAAATCTACTGGAATAAATATATTTTGAAATATATTTAATAACACGTAACCCTCAAAACCAAGATAAGGATGATTGCTACATTTGTATCCATTTTTCCCCCCAGAATTCATACAAATCTGTGTATCAGTGCAGGGAATTCCAGCAGCTGGAAGAGCTGGATGAGGTGCTGAGCATGAGAGGTGCTGCTGCACGAAAAGCAAACCCTGTTTGATTTTCAGAGCAGGGCGCAGGGAGCAGAGGAGCAGAGCTCTTTGTTTATGAACTAATCCTGTTGCTGGTAATAGGATTAGCAGCAAGAACAGATGCAGAGCAATTCCTGGTGGCTCTGAGCTGTGCAGAGCTGCTCCTGTGCAGTGCCAGGCAGGTGAATGATGTCTGCAGGTACCTGCAGCTCTGTGTTTGCAGTGCCACCACCCTGCTCTCAGCTCATTCCCAGCAGACAGGACAGACAAAGCAGCTGCAGGCATTGCCACATGACAATGGCACAAGCACAAGACTGAAATGTTCCTTTTATTTATTTATTTTTAATTGTTAAGGTATTTTTTTGCATTTTTGGCCGGTCGTTCTGGAGATAATGACACCTCTGCAGGCTGCTTAAACCTGCAGACAGGCACATTTCCATCAGGGCAGGTTTAAGTACAGCACCTCTGCTGCAGCTGCTCCCTAAAACCCACCTGCTCCAGGAGGATGTGGCCGCCAGCATCACTCCCAAATGCATTTCCAGGAAACCACAGCCACCAAGAACAAAAATCACGAGTTTCAGAGACCTGTGCCACTAAAACTCAAGCTACGTCAGGGAAGGTTTAGGTTGGATATTAGGAAATTTTTTTTCATTGAAAGAATACCAAAATACTGGAATTTTCTTCCTATGGAGGTGGTGGAATCACCATCTCTGGATATGTTTAAAAAAAGACTGGACTTGGCACTTGGTGCTATGGTCTAGTTGTGGTGTCAGGGCATGGGTTGGACTTGATGATCTTAGAGGTCTCTTCCAACCTCATTATTCTGTGTTATATTATTCTGTGTTAAAACCACTAAAAGGAAGGAGCATAAAGCTGGAAGAGGGATTTCCTTTGGATCATCCACATTCTGATAAAAAATATCCTTCCAGTCTTGCCATCAACCGGGAAAAGGGTGCAGAAAGAAACATTAATTTTGGTTCTTTAATTGAATCTCCCATTTCACATCCCAGTGCCTGAGGAGGGTGAGGCAGCCAGACACGCTGTCAATAAGTGGAAATTGAGGTCAAGTTATCTCACAGGGAATTTGAGTTTTCATAGACAAATCCCGTAAATTGGAATCACAAACTCGAGTTCTTATCCCCATTTTCACAAGAGAAGTAATAAATAATATTTGCTGTTTCCAGCATGCTCCTCAGTGAGCAAGCTCTGTGACACATTCAATGAATTTTAATTAATTAAGCCTTGCATGGGCAGAGTATTACACACATTTTATGGCTTCAGTCAGATCGACCATTGCTAATTACAAAAAGAACCTCCTGGAGGACCTCTCTGAAATCCAAGGCCAAGGTGCTCAGGACTGTGCACAGGGCAATACGTGCCAGACCTTGAAGAACCTGGAATTTAAATGCAAATAAAGAGAAAGAAAAGAGAACTCCTCTCCCCAGTATTGATCTTTTCTAGAGATGGAGAACTGATTCTGTAAAATCATGGAATCAATAAGGTTGGAAACACCTCCAAGAGCATCAAGTCCAACCTTTGACCAGATCCCACCTAAACTAAACCATCATCACCAAGGCCCACATCCATTCATTTTTTAACATCTCCAGGATCTGGTACTCCACCTCTGCCCCTTCCAGTGAAGAAATTTTCCCTAAAATCCAACCTGAACTTGCCTTGGTATAACTTGAGGCCGTTTCCCCTCGTCCTAGAGGGGAAAAGATGCCAGGATTCTGGGCAAAAAACATAAATTTTCATGCAAAGAGCAGAAATTTGTGTTTCTAACTCCACATTTAGGATTGCAACAACTCAGAATTCCAAATGTGCTCAGCAAACACCAAATTCCATCTACACCAAGGGCTTATCAGTCCTGGAAAATGAGGGAAAAGCTTCCTGTGGAAGCTTTCATTTTTCCATTTTCCTCACTGCTGATCCCCCACTTCTCTTGCCTCAAACTCAGCCTCCAAAGATGGATTTAATTCCTCTTAAATCAGATTTTGCAGCTCTCTGGAGCTGCTCAGATGGAATCAGCAAGGGCTGACACACTTCAAATTCACCCACAGCCCAAAGTGAGGAGCACACAACACACCATGGAGAGTTTTCATTTGTAAATGAAACACAAGCTGGTCATTCCCGTACTTTTTAAAATTCCAATCATTTTGTTTAAAAGCGTGAGCTTTGTGGGGATTTGGCTTCTTCTGCACTGGGATTCTTTGATTCAGAGCTGTGTGTTATTCTCTGGAGGAATGCCACACGTGTTCATTTTCCAGTCATTAATTTCTGCTAACAGTTCAATCTCTGCAAGATCAAAGGTAGTTTTGCTATTTAGGTCAGCCATGTTTTTTTTCCCCAAATGAACCAAATGAAAAGTTTATGCGTAGTGCTACTTAAAAATAATGATTAAAAAAATATATAAAGTATTTCAGGACATTTGCATGCTCTGTAAGGAAAAAAAAAAGAGTAAAAAATATCATTTAGTATAAAACTTGATCCCTGAAAGTGCCCAAGGCCAGGCTGGAGCCCCCTGGGACAGTGGGAAGTGTCCCTGCCATGGGAGGGATTTAAGGTCCCTCCCAACCCCAACCAGTCCCTGATTTCAGGAAATCCATGAATATTTCTACTTCCCTTCTGCCCACCCAGAGCACCCCTTCAGCTCCCTCTTTCTGCCTCCAGAGTTCCCAAACCCAGACTCCCTTTTTGTGTTTTTTCATTTCAAGGCCTTGTCAATACGCATCAAACTCAACTTTTAACCACAGCTTTGCTTTAATATTTTACGAGCAGCAGATTTACAAATTATCCCATAAAAGGTTCTGCTGGATGGGCTTTCTGATGTTGTAATGCTGTCAATTTATCATCTTGTAAAATTAATTAAAGGGAGCTCAATGCTGTGAACTTTTTAAGGGAAAAAAAAACCAAACCCAAACCAGGCATGCGTTTTCCCAGGGATTTCATATTCTGTGTCTATATCTCAAAAAAAATGGGAATATGCTCTGGGAATTCCAATCCAGCCCCTCCTCACCTCTCAGGGAAGGATTCCTTCCCAATATCCCACTTAAATTTTCCCTCTTTCATTCTCACTTGGAGAAATCCCACCAGGCCCTTCCCTGCCTGCTCAGGGGCCTCCCAGTTTGGCCAGTGCTGATTTTTAACTGGGAGAACTGGGTGGCTCTGCCTGGAACCTGTTGTAAATGGAGGTGAACCCAAAGGGAAGAAAAGGCGATGTCTGAGTCAATTCAGAAAGCTGAATGATTTCTTTATTATAACTATGCTAAAATACATTAATATACTATATAAAAGGAGGATACTAAAACTACATACTAATTTCTCTAACTCTCCCACAACTCGTGACCCTCTCTGAGAGTCCAGCCCCAGTGGGTTGGATTGGCCATCAGGCTCAAACAATCCTCCAGAAAAAAAAATAAACAAACCAAAAACCAGAAAACCAGAATCCAATCAAGCAACCACCCCAGGTAAACAGTTCTCCAAACACATTCCACATGGGAAAAACAAGGAGCAGAAATAGAAATTTTTTCTTTCATTTCTCTATGAAAAATTCTGAGGAAGAGAAATGTGCTTGCCACATGGAGCCCCTCATTTCCTCCCCTGCCAGAGGAGCAGGAACAGTTAAAAGAGAAGAAGAAAAGCCCTGGCAAGGCCGGGGCTGCTGCAGCTTTAAGGGTTTTGGCACCAAGGCAGAGCTGAGGCTGCTGAGCCAAATCTCACACAAGCTCCTTTTATTCCGTGTGCTGCTCGCTGAGGGGGGAAGGAGACCAACTGTGGCAGAAACAACGTGTGACATGAACACAAAACAAACGCCTGGATTTCAACGAAATTCCCCAAATTCGCGGGACTCCAGCGCAAAACGTGGAGAGGGACAAGAAGGGTTTGTGTGCCCCACAGACAGAGAGGGGAGCTGATAGAGCAGCTCCAGGGTTTGCGGAGGGAATTCTGCTGGGGAAGCCAGGCCAGAGACTCAATTCCATAAATGTGAATTTTTACCCAGAGGAAATCCACTGCCAGGGGAATTGAGAGTGTCCAACAAGCAGCAGACCCAAAGGAACAAATGGGCCAGTCTGCCAGTGAGCAGCACAATGGAGATGGCAGCAGATCATGCAAATCCCTATTTTAGCCCCCCAAAAAGGGCTAAAGATTATCTAATTCTGCGAGTGTTGCCAGCATTTATGTGCTTAATCTATTTAAAAATTCCAGCTGGGTTACTACAGATCCTTTGGCACGTGCTGGGGTGTAAAACACCACTTAGAGATGATCATGGCTAAAAGCCTTATCAATAATTGATGGACTCAAAGGAATATAAAGCATTCCACAGCCCCACTGCCTTTTCTCAGCCTGCTTTACCCACATGGGATGGATTTGGTTGTGACCAGGTGACATCAGCCTCACCATGATTTGTTTAGATTGGAAAATACCATTAAAACCATTGAATTTCCTTTCCTCAGCCTGGTTTACCCACGTGGGATGGCTTTGGTTGTGACCAGGTCACATCAGCCTCACCATGATTTGTTTAGGTTGGAAAATACCATTAAAAACATTGAATTTTTTTTCAAAAAGATGGCAAAAATTCTGGCAAGGCACAATGTGAGAAAAACTCACCTCACAGCCCAGAAGCTCAGGAATGTTTTGTTCTGAAAATCACCAAACACAGGGCTTAGGTCAACCTGAAGTGGAGCAAAACATGCTCCCCTGACCCCATTTGTATTTTATAACACTTTATAAAATATATTTTATCAAACACAAAAGAATTTAGAAATGACACCATTTCAATGGCAGATCTTTCACTTACCTTTCTCAAACCCAGATTTTAAGATAAAACCTCTCAGGGTATTCAGAACAGCTAGAAAAGGTATTGGCATCGTGTCAGAGAAATGAAAAGTACATTTCTGTAATCTCTGAAGCTGCTGATCATTAGACTCGTCATCTTATTACAAACCCAAATCAATGCTGGGGTGGTTTTTTTTGCTTTTACAGCATAATCTGTGCTGAAGAAGAATTCCACTGATTGCTTTGTCAATGCCTGATATGGAACCAGACAGAGACTTTCAACAGGAATCAGCTCCTGCTTTCCCCTCAAAATTCTGTCAGACCCCCAGACCTGATATTAAATTTTTGCCTCCAGACTCCCTGGCTGGCAAGGACGAGTTCAAACAGCAACTCAGGAATAAAAGCCATTTTTTTATTTGATATAAAACAAACAGGAATCTTTCTATGGATTTTTTTCTATGGATTTCCATGACAGTCTGTATTTTCATCTTTGAGAAATTAGCTCCATCACATTCAGTTCTATGAGCTACACGAGCAGAAAAATGCTTCAAGTGCTAAGTGTAAAAATTCTTTTGCCACTGGAGAAATGTCCTTCAGTGCAAACCTGGGTCAGACCTTAAACTTGAGGCCTCTGGAATAGATCACCAAAGTAAAAATCAATGAAACTCAGCAAAGCCCTGAAAATTCATAGCCACAACCACAGCTAGACTTCCAGAAATCCCTGTGCGAACACACCCAGCCTGTGTGAAAAGGGAGAGGAACACCAGGAATTCTCAGGGATGCCACTTGTTTAAAAAAAACATGTGGAGAAAAGACATGAGGAGATACCCACAGGCCAAAAAATAGAGAATAAATAACATAATGTCCTTGTGAGGTTGCACAGGATTTAAAGATGAGGTCTTCCCTCAGGTGATGCTGGAGCCCATCATCCTCCCTTAGTCCTGTGCACATCCATGGGCTGTCTCACCTGGCAGAGGATCAGGAACTGCTCAGTTTGGAAAAAAAATGGGAGAAATTGGAGGATTGATCAGCCTTTGGGGTCTGATCCGGCTAGCTCTGGACCCCTGTCCCCTCTCAATCTCACAAGGACAAAAATGGAAGACTGGAGGTGCTCTTTCCTCTGGGGAGCAGAATCTCACTTTATTCCTTGATAGGATGGAGGGAGATTTTAAACCCTGGGGAAAAGAGAGGGAATGCCCCATGGTGGGAGATTTTAAACCCTGGGGAAAAGAGAGGGAATGCCTGATGGTGTAAAATATAACCATAAATCTATAAAACTTCTCTTAACACATATCCATGATATTTGCCTTTTCATTGTGAGAGTCAACCATCACATTACTCATCTACCACGAAGCTGATTTATATTTCAATTCCTAATTGATACATGAAAACAAATATTTAGCAAAAATCCCCTGCTTGTGTTCTAGAGGTCAGAAACCTCCAGTTTCCCATCCCGACGTTGGGAAGGAGCAGCAGTGACCTTCTGCCACGATTCCCATCCGAGCAGAATCCTTCTGCAGGCACGAGACCCCCAGGGTTGACATAAATACAGCAGTCAGAAAGGATCATAATTATTGCTGGCTTTTAATGATTTTAATAAGCTGGGAGAAGGAAAGGCAGGTTAACCATTCATCTGTACCTGACAGATTTCATTAAAAGCTGGGAGCCTTTCCGTGCTGAAAGGTCTCATTTGACACATTTTGTCTGCAGGTCAGAACACAGCCCTTCCATCTTGCCAGCTGCAATCACGTTGCATTTGCAGGATCTCTGCTCTCCATAACAAAGGAAGGTTTTAAGAGGCAAACACTGCCTGACAAATGAGCTTTAAACCAGGCTTTATCCCTGTGGCATCACTAAGTTATTTGTTTCTCTTACTTTGGCATCAGTTGCTTGCCCTGCACTGCTGGGGATGGGAAGGGTCCAAAGGGAGGGAAAATAAATCCATAAATAAAAATAATCATCTTTCCACAATGAAACCATCGCCCTTTTTGTTGTATTGATAAAGCAGGGCAAGATAGAGTGATGCAATAAATATATTTTATTATTTAAAAAATCCTGAGATGAACCACACCCAAAACCCCAAACCAAACCCTCCCCAGTGACTCAACTCCCAGCTAATTTTCTGGCAATATCAGGGAAATCAGATATCAGGGAATGGTTTGGGTGGCAAGATACCTTAAAGTTAATGTAATTCCAGCCCCTGCCATGGGCAGGGACATCATCCACAATCCCAGGGTGCTCCAAACCCCATCCTGGTGTTGGGCACTTCCAGGGATCCAGAGGCAGCCCCAGCTGCTCTGGGAACCTAAAAATTTTGCCCACAAAAGGCTCATCCATGAGGAATTCTGGCCAGAGACCAGAGCAGGACATTCTGAAGGGTGTGCTCACAATTTGAAAGGTCAGAAGTGACCCTAGGGCTGATCCCAATATTGAAATTGCAATTGGGGGCCCTGGAAAGCATTCCAAGACTTTGGTAAATCACTTCCCTACTGTATTCCAGAATCTCCTTTTCTCCTTCAATCATTCCAAGTGCAGGAAGTTTGTTGGCAAAACTCTTTGTCATTTTGACTGAGGCAAGGCATTGCAGCTTCAGCAGGAAAGAACATGATGGGTTCCAGGAACGGGAACACAGACATTCCAAGGAGGTGCCACCAGCAGCCAAAGGTTTTATTGGAGAAGCTCTCTCAGACTTGCAGCAGCTCCTTTTCCTTCCAGGAACACTGCCACAGTCCAGGCAGGATTTTTCACTTTCTCAATGGGAATGGCAGAAGAATTCCATGAGGGAAATCAGCAGCCAAATAAAGATAATGGCAGGGAATGAGCAGCGTGAAAGGGATTAGCTGTGCTGAGTTAATAGGATCACCCTCACCTCCCAGGGAATGCCCCTCCCAAGGCAGCTCCATCCAGCCATACCCTTGGCATCTCCTCAGAATAAATGTGCCCATTTCAGGCTTCTAGGAAATAATGACTTGCACTAATTACTCTAATGAGGATTCTACTTTGACTTCCCTCTTGCTGGATTTCTTTTCTCTTCCACATAAAGCCACGCTGTTGGAAGAGCTGAGTTTAATGAGTTTCGTGGTGTCAGTCCAGCTTCTCTTGGAGCAACCTCCATAAGCACCAACCCAATCACACTAATGAGGCCCCTGGTTGTCACTGTCTGCAGTAAAGCCAAGGACAGGAGGGAAATTAACCCACCTCCTTTATGAGAGCAATCTCAGAGCCATCCCCGCAGATTTAAACGGAATTACACTTGCAGAGGGCCAGGGAGAAAGAAATACACTGAGAGTCCTCACCTCAGGTTGAGGACAAATCAAATATTCTGAGGTTTGATGCATCCCTGCCCAATGCAATTACAGCTCTGGTGAAGGTCGTTATATTGATCTGAGGCAGGGGAGAACAAGGGAAGATGTTCCTGCCCTGCTCAGACAAAACTTGGGAGGAAAATCTCCCAAGCAATGTGGGAGGGAACTTCAGTAATCAGAAAGGATGGTTTTGTTTTTTAAATCAGAGAGGAGAAAGTTTCTGTTGTCTCCAAGCGTGAATTTTCAGCAGAGGGATGGGGCAGGAGAGGAATAAATCAGCTTGGCAGAGTGGGAATGTGGGGCTGTTGTAGACATTCCCACTTGTCCTTACTTGCTTCCTCACGTTGGTCCCAGGTTGGGAATGCTCAGGAAAGGAAGGAGAGAGCACAGAGTTTGATTAATGTCTAAATTATCAACAGGGATCTTGGGCAGAGACCAAGATTTGACCTTACCTGGTGTCAGCCACCCACAAATAAACACCGTGCACAGAAAGGTGAGGACAGCTCCAAGTTCAAACCTCACTGCTGTAAATTATTCCAGACTGGGCTGCCAAACCCAAAATAAAGCTCTGAGATCAGCAGCCCCTTCTGGAAGTGTCACCCCTCACTCCTCAGCTGCACTGAGCATGGCAGGGAAGCTGAAATCAATAGGACAATGACAGAGAGTCTTTGCACACTTTGTGACATCCCCTTTGGCTGAGCACTCCAGAAGGTATCCTGAGAGTTGCCTAATACCACTGTAATTTTTGCTGGTTCTTTCACAATAACATTTAGGAAATGAAACACAAGGGCAATATTGTGATTTAAATCCCGTTTTAAAGAATACTGGGCTCTTATGAGGTCATAGAATTTGGAAAACATACAAGAGGAGAGTTCCACAAGGAACTGGTGGGATCTTGGAGGATGAACTGAAGGCAAACAAGTACATTTGCATTAATTAACAGTCAGCTGGTGATTGTCTTGTCTCTGTTTTTTAAACACCTCAGAAAGTGCCAGCAAACAGAGGGACACGACAGAGCTGAGCAGCACCACAGCCACGTTCTGCCCTTGCTCTTCATGAGGCCATGTGAAAAATTCCAATCTCTTGGTTTTTAAAATTTTAAAAGTTTAATAATAATAAAATTGTTATAAAAATAAGAATACAATTAGAATAATAAAGTTTAGAGTTTGGACAATTACAAGACAATAAAAATCAAAGAATTACAGATGTCCGGATGCTCTCGCACACTAAATCATGAAAAGCATCCCTTGTGAACAAAGGAATAACCTTAAAAACAACAGCCTGTTGCATATTTATATATCCTTCATGGTTATGCATACATTCTATTTAAAACAAGAAACTCTGTCTGTTGTATGTCAACTGTTTCCTTTAATCCCCAAGGTGTCTTTGAGTCGAGCAAGGCCTGAAGAAATTAGTCATAAATTCCTCTCCTTTGGAAGATTTAGGTGTTTCTCAAAGCGAGTATCTCATTCCTAAAAAAAAACTCCCACCACAGACATATTCTCTATTTTAACATTATATTGGAACCTAAAACTACATTGCACACAGTACTTAAGATAATTAATACAGCATAACTTTCTAACATTACACATATAATATTCATTGTAATATTTGCGAAAAGCCAATCATAAAATCTGCATTTTTCACAGTCCACAAAAGCACTGAGCAAAGAGCACATCCCTGCTGCAAACATCCAACAACCCAGGAATTCCACAGGGACATCCTGGAGCTGTTTACTCCTGGAGTACAGAGGGGCTGGGAATTGAGGTGCAGCAGAACTCAGGCCAAAGGGTGGAAAAATCTCAATTGATGCTGCTCGGGTACAAATCCCCCTGAAGTCAATAAGGATTTTGCAACAAGAAAAGGAAGGTGAAGCAGGGAATGCCAGGAAGAGCAGAGCAGGGAGTGGTGATCCAACAGCAGAGGTTGGTCTGGGTTAGAATCAACAAGAAAACTCCCAGCTCAAGGGTATTGAATTTTTGGTCAGATGTGTTTTGAGTCTTCCTTTGAAGGAGTAGGTTAAGCTCAGGACTTCTTCGTCTATCAAGGAACTGAGGGGAAAACCCCTTGGAATGTAAGTATCCACCTTGGTTTAGGCTGTTTAAAACCTACTAGTTCTTAATCTCCTTCCAGAAGATTTAGTTGGATTTAGATGGCAGAAGGAAGAAAAGGGTGCAATGGGCACGGGAGGAGTGGAAAGAAAGGGAAATCTTTAAATTGCCATGGATGATCGGGGAAGGAGAGCAAAGGCTGCTGCTCTCGGGGCAGGATTTGTTACAAATCCGTGTTGGGAGCAGCTGCATCCTCTGGGGATTGGAGCCTTCCACCCTTTGGGGTCCGGTTCAAGGCTGGGGCACGGGTGGCTTTAAGCAATCACAGGCACAGGCTGGAAACTGATTTTCCCTCCTAATCTCAAAGCACCCAGGGATCTGCTCCCCCTCCTGTCCTGCTCCTTGGAGATTTGCAGGATATTCCCTCTGCTCCCTAAGACAGAACCTGGCATCTCAGCCCTTGTACTTGAGAAAAATGCATATGATATCGCTCTGAGCAGAGAGTTACTATATGTATTATGTTATATTGATTAGCTGTGCTTTTGTAGTTAAAATGAAGATTTTAGTAGTTAAAACAGAGACTATGTATGTAGGGGGGAGTTATTTTTTTTTAGGAATGAGATACTTGCTTCGAGGAGCACCTGAGTCTTCCAGAGGAAAGGAATTTATGGTTTTCTTATCAGAATAAACTAATTTCTTCAGGCCTTGCTCAGAAGATGCCTTGGGGATTAATGGAAATAGTTGACATACAACAGAGATTCTTGTTTTAAATAGAATATATGCATAACCATGAAAGATATATGAATATGCAACAAGTGTATTATTTTAAGAGTGATTCCTTTGTTCACAAGGGATGCTTTTCATGACTGAGTGTCCGAGAGCATCTGGACATCCGTAATTCTTTGCATTTTATTGTCCTGTAATTGTCCTAACTCTAAATGTCATTACTTTATGTGTGTTACTATTTTTATAATAATTTTATTATTATTAAACTTTTAAAATTTTTAAAAAACAAGTGATTGGCATTTTTCACATACTGAAACACTATTCAATGATTTTTGTGATATTTCCACCGACGAAAATAATTCCAGTTGCTCTGGAATCTGCCATACAAGGCTAAACCAAGAACAAAACCAAACCTGCTTGCTCCAAAGTGGAACATGCCCTGAGCCCTGCCATGGCAGTGCAGTGCAGGATGAACCCGCCCAAGCACAAGGGAGAGGCACAGTGATATTCCTGACCACAGAGATAATACAAAGAAACCAGTCCCAGGTGTAAATCCTGAATAATGGCACAATTTCACACGGACAGATCTGAGGACTGAGTTCCTGGACACCCAAAATTCTCAGAGATCCCACAGAAAATTGCAGGGTTCCTGTGGGATAATTCACACCTCACACCTGCTTCCTACCCACTGAACTGTTTTATACTGCAAGAACTCTGTCAGAATCTCTGGGGGCTCTGTCCAGGGGGGTTCTGACCCCTGCCAGGGTCCCAGACCTGCCAGGGCAGCCAGAGGGAAGCCCTGGACTCCCACAGGACTCCTAATAGCTTCTGAAACCCCAGCTACCCAAATCTTGTCCCTTTTTTGGAGGCCCTGCATTAATTCCCTTGCTATTTGCACTGTTTCCAAGGACAGAGAGAATTCCTAATGATAGGCAAGGTTTGTGGAAGGCAGCAGCTCATTTAGGCCTGGCTCCCCTTAACAAACCAAAGCTCTTCATCTGTCCTTTTAAGTTATCCTCAAAAGGTTTTATTTCAACCGTGCAGATGAAGACTAAGCCTTTTTAAGTAACTGCTTTATCCTCTTTGGGAGGCAATTAAAGAGTGCAAGAAATTACCACTTTCTGTTTCTATTCTTGTCAGGTCTGGATAATTGGTTTGTTTTAAGGGAGGGAAAACCAGTCAGACATTGCCAGCTTCAACATTTTGGGCTGCTTGGAGATGAGCAGGGCAACAGCAGCTCTGCCAAAGCAAAGGACATTTGGGTGAGGTGCCCTAATTTTGGTTACAATGCATTATATACTTTTCTTTGCTGGGCATCTTAATACAGAAGAACCAATCTATACTTTAACTTTTACCTATAGCCTATCATAATCATTTATAATTACCATATTCATGTTACCACTCTCCCATCACTAAAAGTTAGCTTGTTACAGTTAAACTAGAAGTTGTTTTTCAGTTTTCTTGCAGTGGAAAATTCTGAGACCTTTTTTCTACTTGCCACATTGGCATGTTTGTTGCCCTGTGCTATCTTTCTGCTCGGTAAAAACATCTTTTTGTTTGAGGTGGGTTTATCCTTTGCTGTAAGCCATAAAAACCCTTCTAACTAACAAACCCTTTGCCTTCTCAGTTACCATTGTTTGGCTTAGGTGGAACCCGAATATGGGCTCCAGGCTGGAAAGACAAATCCATACAATCACTAAAATCGATCAAGGGTGGATGAGGGAATGACAGAAAGTTTCTGGGCTCTGGATGTATCCACAGTGCACACGCCTCAACTTGAAAGGTTTGAAATTCAATTACAGAAACTGAAATAAATGGCCATAATGTTTTCTATTATCAGATACATACAAATCATCTTCCCTTCCTTCCCCTGCCCCAATAAAACAAATTTCAATTACTTTTTCATAATCAACAAGCTTGACCTTCTATCAGAGTCCTTTGGCAGTGCAGAACTTCGGAAGTTAAATCATAGATCAGACTAGGACAACACAGCAGAGGATCTGCAGATTCCAAGTGCAGCATTTTGCTTAAAAAAAAACAAGGATCAAGTGCTTGAAATGCAGCTGGGGCAACCAGAAGAAAAACTGAGCATGGCATGTGCTATGGAACACCAAAATCCAGGATAATTAATGGGTATATACAGAATTTCTCCTGTTTATTCAGTCTTTGTGTGAGACTGCAAATCTCTGGGGTGTCCAGAAGAAATCCCTGTCTTTGCCAGTTGGCTAAAAAGTCATGGATGTGATTCCCCCTTGGAATCTGCAACTCTCAAAAAGGAAAAGTATTTATCAGGTGGCTCATGCCATGGCCTCAATGGAGTTAATGAATTGAACTAGTGCTTGGTGCAGATGTTTGAGCTGGTTTTAGGGCTGATATTGAGCCGGCCCTAAAAACCCCCTCATGCTCAAATCAAAGAGGTTCATTTACACGTCTCAATAATGTGCAGCCAGAAATAGCAGAGCTAAAAATAAGATTTTTCTCCTCTGCCATTCATGCCAACCCCTCAGAAATCAGACGTTTGCTGTGCCTGAACCTTCTGAGGGGGATTTTGTGGGTGTTGTGCAGGTTCTCAGCCCATTCCCCTCATTACAATCACGTCTCAGCTGTCTCAGCTACCCCTAACCTTATAGATAGATTAAATTTGCATTAAAAAAAAGCATCCGGAGCCTCTTCCTCCCTCTGTCTCCTTTAACATGATGTGATTTGGGCTCTGGTTTTACATCACCACGAAATATAATAAAAAAATAAAGGGAATTTTAGTTGTCACAGGAGCAGAGAAGAAAACAACAAAAAAAAAAAAAACAAACAGGGAGTTGCCAAGGTTACTGACACTCCTGGCTGAGATGAATGGAATTGGTGGGGAGGAGACTGAGACACCCTCAACTCCATTTTCACAGTCCTATCACAGATAGGACCAGCCCTTATAATTTTCTTTTTCTTTCTCCTGGGAGATTTAAATCAATTTATATCCAGCAGAATTCTTTAGGTGTTCAGTGAGGCTCCAAGGTGGAATTGCCCCAGCCCTGAAGTGCTGATCTGCTAAATCTCCCAAAAACCCACCTCCAACTCAGAGAGCTGCATTTACATGTCTCAACAATCTGCAGCCAGAAATAGCAGAGCTAAAAATAAGGATTTTCCTCTGCCATTCATCCCAGCCTCTCAGAAATCAATGGGTTGCTGTGCCTGAACTTTATGAGGGTAATTTTAACTGGGTTTCTATTGCAAACAAGTTGTTCCTCGTGTCTCAGAGACACAGCACAGCTGTTTTAGAACAGGAAGGTCAAAATTTCTAAACCTGTATCAGAATAGCCAATCAAACCTGGAATCAGCTTTCTGATTGTGAAAAATGAATATTATATGGCTCTACGCAGATAGTTATTGTATGTATTATGTTATATTGATTAGTTGGGCCTTTGTAGTTAAAATGAAGACTTTAGTAGTTAAAAATAAATATATATATAGAGACTCTGTATGTGGGGGGAAGTTTTTTTTTTTCTCTTTTTTTTAGGATGAGATACTTGCTTCGAGAAACACCTAAATCTTCCAAAGGAGAGGAATTTATGGCTTCTTATCGGAAGAAACTAATTTCTTCAGGCCTTGCTCAGACTGGAAGACCCCAGGGGATTAAAGGAAACAGTTGACATACAACAAACAGAGTTTCTTGTTTAGAATAGAATGTATGCATAACCATGAAGGATATATGAATATACAACAAGTGTATTGATTTAAGGGTGATTCCTTTGTTCACAAGTTATGCTTTTTGTGACTGAGTGTCCAAGAGCATCAGGACGTCCGTAATTCTTTGGTTTTTATTGTCTTGCAATTGTCCTAACTCTAAACATTATTACTGTAATTGTATTATTATTTTTATAACCATTTTATTATTATTAAACTTTTAAAATTTTAAAAACCAAGTGGTTGGCGTTTTTCACACTGATAAATTAACTTTCTGGTAAATTTAATGAAATTTCCATTTCAACAAGTGGTGAAATTCCTGAGGGGTTTCCAGCTGCTTCCTTCCTGGCAGATCTTTAGGAGAGGGACCAGAGCAGGGACTTCATGTCCAGGAACTCATCCCTGTGACTCCTCTGACCTGAAATTCCCTCTCCAAGCCATGATTCAGCATCCAGCTCTCGGATTCCTCTGACTCAGCTGCCTGGGGCTGAGAACACTTGGAATTTGATGCCTTTTTTCTGCCAAGTGCCACTGGAGGAGAGCCTTGTCCAACAGCAAGATGAAGCTGTTCTTTTTCCATTTCCAGCTGCCTCTCCCAGTGCCATTCCTGCCATTCCTGCTTCAGGCTCCTCTTTCATTCCTCTCTCCTAAAGTGTGCTCGTTTCTGGAAAAAAAAAATCTTTTTTTTTTTACCTGTTTAACTCATGTATTAATCTCCATTGAACTCTCCAAAAATGAATTTCAATCTTCATGGTGCAAAAAAAAAAAAAAAAATAAAAAAGAAGAGAATCATTTTTGATTCACACCCTCCTTGATTTTCATCAATCAACCTCTACTGCTCAAGTACTGTTTAATCAAAAGAAGAAAAAAAAAATCCCAGATGGCTTCTAAGATTTATCACTGGGATGGAAAATACTGAGTCTCAGCTCCTACACAGAGTGGCTCCTGAGACCAACTTAAGTAATCAAAATTATAGAATTATAGAAAAAGAAATAAAAACAAGAGTGGGAGCTTTTTAGCTTTGCACAAACACAGGATGTGGAGTAAATCCAGCAAAATTCTCTTTCCTCTCCCCAGCAAAACACCCCAGTGGCAGCAGCCACTTCAGATGTGTTCCTAAAAAACTAAAATTCGCAGGTTTTTTCTCCTTCCTTGTGTGCTGAGCCTGGTGTCTCCCAGAAAATCCTCACAGATTTGCATGTGCCCCGATCAGAGCTCTAAAAGCCCATGTCATTAAGTGATATAAAATAAAGAATTCCATTATCAGCACCACGTTCCAGCAGGAGAAAGGAATGCAGAGGAGAACCGTGAACCCTGACCACGAGGAAGCGTTGAGATTATTGGAGCTGATTAATTTAGAGGGAAAATGACTGAAGCAAGAGATGATAATCACCTTTAAATATGAAAAAGATTTCTGCAAGGAGAAAGAGAATTTATTCTCTAGCACAAGTTTATATTGAATTAATGGAGATGTAAATGAGGCACTGGGAAAAAACTTTTAATTGCTCTGACGCTGGCACTGAAATGACCCCTGTATGAAATGCTGGGGAGACAATGAGCACACAAATCCATGAAACATATCAGGAACAGTGCATGGACACCACTGATCTCAGGACCAGGGCATGGCTGAGTAACTTCCCCCATCCCAGCACCTCTGTTCTCTGTGATTTTGCCTCAGGATCTGCACAATTTCCCTCCAGAGCAGCTCCAGGGGCTGCTTTCCATAGGAATGCACATTTCCACACTAAAAGATAAGAGATAAGAAAGACTCCTTGGACCTTAAAACAGACAGGGCAGAGTGACCCAGGAGTTCCCTCTGGACTTTCTGACAAAAACTGAGTACAAGTGTAACTAGCTGTAAGTGTAATGTGAAATCAGCAGAATGAATATGCATGTCCCTATGGTGAAATTCTATGCATATGGAAATTAGTAAGGGTAATAAAGAAGGATTGGGAGTTCTCAGAGGTGTGCATGGCCACGGAAGGACAATGAGTCCATGAGTCCGCAGCACTGTGAATAAACAAACCCATTCCCTACAAATCTTTCTTGGAATTGTGGGGTTTGATTCCCTCATTCTCCAGAAGGGAGGTTGCAGACAGGTGGGGTCGGTCTCTCCCACTCGGCAGCAACTGGCAGAACAAGAGGACACAGCCTCAGCTATGTCAGGGAAGGTTTAGGTTGCATATTAGGAACACATTTTTCACTGAAAGAATAATAAAATACTGGAATTGTCTTCCTAGGGAGGTGGTGGAATCACCATCTCTGGATGTGTTTAAAAAAAGACTGGACTTGGCACTTGGTGCTATGGTCTAGTTGTGGTGTTAGGGCATAGGTTGGACTTGATGATCTTAGAGGTCTGTTGCAGCATTTTTGAGAGAAAGAGGACATGAGTTATGAGATTTGAGCTACTCCAGTCTAGGCCTCAGATTTGGGCCTTGTGAGGCCTTCAAGCCTCTGATGCAGTTAGAAATTAAGAGTTTGTGGCGCAGTTAAAAATAGTATTAAGGTGTGATGGGGAGCACTGGGCTGTCTGGGTGTGAATTAGTATAGGTTTATAGTGTGAGGTTTAGGCCACTTTAAGGAAAAGGTAAACAATGTTAGCGTGCCAATGAGAGTGCCTTTGTTTTTGTAAACTATGTAGAAGCTGATATAAACTACCATCTTATCTCAAATAAACGGAGAACGTTTGATTAACCACATTGGTTCAGATCTGTGTTTGTCTTGTCCAGTTTCCTGTTTTTCTGAGATTCCCTGGTTTTTGAGGTCTCTTCCAACCTCATTATTCTGGGATTCTGTGATTCTGGGATTCTATGATTTTTCATCCGCGTTTCAAACTCAGGCTGGGACGTTCCTCCTCCAGCCCAATTCCCTCTGGCACCACAAAACACGGCCCAGGATCATTCCCTGGTGTTATTAAATAAACTCTGGAGAGGGCTGTGTGTGTCAGGATGCGGGAGCCTGGAAAATCCACAGCTCCCCTGAGACAGCATCCGGAGCTGAGCCTCCCAACCTATTTAGGACTTTCCTTTGAACCTCGGTGAGTTTTTAAGCCTTATCTGATGAGCATAATGATATTAAAGTGGTTTTTCATTACCCATAAAAAATGAACAAAAAGGATAAAGCTGCTCCAGACGGAGGCTGTTTGGAAGGAATCAATAGTCTGAATCCCTCAGTAGATCTTGCTCAGAAAATAAAGCATTTGCTTGAAGCTGAAAGGAATTATTTGGATGTGAGAAGCAAGTTTCACCAAAAGTATCTTTGGGAAAAATAAAAAGCCTGCGAAGATTTAAGAAACAAATGGAAAAACGCCTCACATAAATAATTAGTTATAGGCACATTCATGGGCATTCCTGCTTGTATGAGTACAACAAAAATCTCTGCATTCACAGGCACAAAACCCCCAAATTCACCACTCTGGAAAAGGTTTGGAGGCAAACAGTTTTTAGGTGGAACTCGTGGAAATCTGATGGAGTTAACACAGAAAAGGATATGCTGAGCCTGAGGCACAGAGCAAACAAAAAAAAACCTGCTCTGTACCTGAAACCCCCCCCCCCCCCCAAAAAAAAAAAAAAATCCTTACAGTTTTGGAGCTCTATGTTCATTTTGCTACCAGGCAAACCCACGATCCCACAGGGAAATATCTCAGTCAGGAAAAAGACCCAGGAGCAGCACTAACTGTGAATTTTCTGCTCTTTTTGTTGTTGTTGTTGTTGTTGTTGTTGTTCAAAATACATTGATTTTTGGAGCTGCAGCTTTTTACGGGGATGTCTCCACTTCAAGGAACACTTGTCAGAGAAATTTGTTCGCACCTGACAAATTCTGGGCGAAATGTGAGAAGGAATGTTTGTAGCAACAAGTCCCTGTTTGGTGAATTGTGGATTCCCCATCCCTGGCAATGCCCAAGGCCAGGTTGGATGGGGTTGGAGCACCCTGGGACAGTGGGAGGTGCCCCTGCCCAGGGAGGGGTGGCACTGGATGGGCTTTAAGGTCCTTTCCCACCCAAACCAACCCAAAATTCTGTGATAATTCTCAGACCATTTCCTCTATAAAAAAAAGTAGACTCTAAACTCTGCTCCTGCCCATTTTTCACATTATTTGCCCAACTTTGGGCTTCAAGGATGAGTTGGGAATCCTTGGGAACCTTCTGGTCTCAGCTTTCCTGAAATAAATGTTTCTCTTTGTTTACAGCAGGACTGCAGTGGATTAATTTAATTTTGATTCAGCATGGGGAAGAAACATTTTTTCATGAGGAGAACAAGAGATTATTTCTCATCATAATCAGAGGTGTCACCTTCATTGTGACACGGGCCACGCTCTGTGCCCATGGAGGAGGGAAATAGGGACTGGCCAAGAGGCAATTAGGGGAAAAAAAATCAAACCTGTGTGACTTGTACAGCTCCCACCTGAAAACTATTGAACATCTCCTCTTGGAAACACACCCTGTTGCCCACTGAATAATGAATATCCCTCCTTTGATAAAGAGCTTGTCTATGTTAATTGCAGATATCCAGATCTGAGCACAGAGAGGATGAATTCTCCCAGTGGTGTAAGTAAAGCTGAAACCCTTTCAAGCTGCCTGAGCCAATTTACAGCAGCTCAGGATCAATCCTGGCTGCCCTCAAGGCTTAATTAACCCCGGGCACCTTGGCTATGAGGAAATGCTCTCCCAAGGATGCTGTGGAGCTGTTATCACCCATGGGATGCAGTGCTCAGAGAGAAGGAACAGGATTTTATTCTCTTCATAGGCCTGGCGTGGCCTCCCAGGCACAGGATGAGCTTTCCTTGGGAGGAGCAGCAAAAATTATTGTATTTATGTGTTCAGTTTAATAAACAAGCACGAGAAAATGAATAAAAATCACTGAGGAGCCAGCCTGCCCATGGGTAGTCCTCCCAAGTGAAGCACTTCCGGGGGAAAAAAATAATTCCAGCCTCAAGTTTGCAAATATAGCTCAAAAACAAAAAAAAAAAAACTCCAAAAAACCAAACCAAACCAAACCAAACAAACAAAAAGAGTCTTTGCTTCCACGTTATTGGAAATATCCATAATGAATCATTTTGCAGCTGGAGGGCGAGGGATAAAAGCAACAGTAAATGCAGTTACAGCACATTTTTTTCCCCAGGTTAGGGGGTGGGGCTGGGGGAGATAATTATTAATTTTTAGTTATCAGTACAACTTACTGTAAAGTTCATCAAGGACTTTATTTAGCCCTTGGGTGTCCCTCCCAGTGCCACAGTGTGGCTGTGGCTGTGGAAGGAGCTCTGGAACATCTCTCCTCTTTTAAAGAGTTTAAATCCTTATTGCTTCCATCTCTGGTTTATTCTGGAATATTGTCTCATACCAGAGGGAAAAGCACCTGTCCTTGTGAGGCTGGATAATAAATGTTCATCCACATCTATTGCAGACAGATTTATAAACTAATTAAGTACAACAATCTCCCGAGCACCGCTTGTGTCTGAAGAGTCTCGGATCGAGCAGCTGAGTAATTCCTGTGGATAAAGCCCCAAACCTATTCCATGGGAAGGCTCCAGAACCAGCCTCAAATTCTTTTCTGACTGATGCAAACCTCTTCCCAAGTGATTAAATTGTCAGCGTTCAGGAGCACAAATAATCACAGGATATGATTATCTGCAGGTGCTTTTATTGAGAGCTCTGGGAATCAGGGCTACAGACCCAAATCTGACTCCCACACCCATTTCGAGCTGAACATATTTTATATTCTATCCTTATATAACTTACATATTAATTATTAAACTGATATTGTTCTATTGTATACATTGATATGAGTTTCTCGTGATCTTTCTTAGGCCCCTGACCACAGTTTCTCATGTTATTCTTATGATTAAACATTAATTATATTTAATTACTAAACAATCATCACATCTAACAATTATATCATTTATCATGTACTAGCTACACAGGTGCAATTCTAGCAAAGTACAAACTCTTCATGTTCTTACAGTATCTATTTATCTTTTCAGGGCCTACTAAGCTTAATTTTCCTTTTAACCCTAAATCCCCATGATTTTAAAACCCTTTTACTATCAAAATGACTTAATTTGGAAACAAAACCCCTTGGAAATGTTCTTTTCCCTCCCCTATTCCTGTCAGCTCTTGGTTTTTCTAATTCAGCACAACGAAGTTGCTCCAGAGAGCACCAAGTGGCACTTTGCACCTCGCAGAGCTGGGATATTTTGTTAGGCTGAGGATGGGTTGGGTACAAAGAGCATCTCAGCCTATTTTTATTCCTGACTCTGTTATTTTTTCCCTGTGCAGGAACACACCAGCCTCGGTTTGTTGTCTGTTTGCTCCCGTGTCTCACACGTATTTTCTGCCTCCTCAATCACTTCAATTGGCTTGTTCCTCACACAGAAATTCCATAGCAACCTGTATTTAAGAAACTCTTTCTCCTCCTGCAATTTTAGTGTAAACAGGCATTAAAACAAAAGTTTTAAATCACAATTAGCTGATGAGCAAACAGGTCAAACTTAGTTTTTTCCTGTTGTTTTTCCAGTATTAAAGACAGTCTTTTATGACTCTCTGTTGCGGATTTTGATTGTTTATAATTTTCCAAGGGGGAAAGATGTTTTTTCCATAGAATTGAACACTGAATCTTATTGCTGAGGGTGCCTGGGAAAATATGGAGATTTCTGAACTCCCCCATTGAAAATGGGCTCGATTCTGCCCAAGGCTGCCCTGACAGCCCTCTCCTAACCCTTGGAATGTGCAAAAATCCTTGGATTTGTAGTGATTTGATCCAAGTCTCTCTTCCTGCCTCCAATGCTGGTGGGAATACAGAGATATAAACATGCAAGAAGTCATAAATCCAGGCTGTCCTGGCAATTCCTCCGGAGCTGGAGTAGCTGAAGAGGTTTCTCCCCTAGAAAAGTCATTTATACTCAAGCTGGATTGTCCCACCCAGCTCCAGGGCTGGCTGGGGGAGCTTCTCTGTACATAAAATAGGAATTATAACCAGCAGCTGTGTGTAACACCCTGACTGGAAAAGGCACAGGAGTGCACATCTGGCCCTTTGATAGGCGTGACTCACTCAGTAAATATTGAGAAGCATGACTCAGTAAATATTGAGATTTGACTCGGTAAATATTGAGGTGTGACTCAGTAACTATTGAGAAGCATGACTCAGTAAATATTGGTAAGCATGACTCAGTAAATATTGGTAAGCATGACTCAATAAATATTGGTAAGCATGACTCAGTAAATATTGAGAAGCGTGACTCAGTAACTACTGATAACCATGACTCAGTAAATATTGAACCCCACAGGTGACACTTTCTCCTGCCTTTAGCTTGGACTAAGGAAGGGAGATTCTGAGAATTCCACAGGAAAAGCCTTTCCCAGCACTCATTAATTTTGATTTATTTGGGCTGAAATTATTGAAGCTGAAATTCCTTTCAATATCGGTCCAGCAGAGAGAACAAATTTATTTATGTGATCATCAGTCCCTGTCCCGTAGATCCTCCCAGGACAATGAAGTTCTTCCAGTTTCTTTCTGTTTCTTTCCATTTCTTTCCGTTTCTTTCTGTTTTTTTAGTCCAGGACACCAAATTCAGGTATTTCAGGCCTGGTTTGTGGAGCTGCAGCATGGAGGGATAACAAAAACAGATTTATTTTCTTCCAGGAAAGGCCCTCTCAGATAAAGCTTCCAGTACAGGGACAGGAACAGGCCAGGGGTGGTTCCAATTCCCAGCCTGGATTCATCTATGATATTTAAAGAGATTTTCTGGATTTAGTGGCTAGAGGAGAACAGAATTTGTCCCAGAGTGCCTCGGATACAAATAATTAGATGGTGATCTAACATCTGCCCTCTTCCCCAAAACCCTCACCTGGTTATTTAAAGCCAATAAATGGAATAATGCACAACTGTAATATTGAATTGCTGGGCACTTGTTTGTTGTAAATCTTCTTGGATGATAATTTCCTATCTCTCCAGGTGACACATTGAGTGGAGTTTCCAAGTTCAGATTCTTAGGGCAGAGAGCTCTGCATCCTGTCCTCCCTCAAGGTCATCTTTCACTCCTGAAATGTGGCCACAAATCAGACATTTTGCAAAAAAACTTTCTCTTTTTGAAGAGGAGGTTGGCTCTAAGCAGGTATTTGGATTTCCTGCTCTCAGCACTCTCAGGAAACCTGGGGATTGGGAAGCAGATGGGCAACCAAATTCATTCTGAACCTCCAAAACCCATTTTGGGCAAGGTTGAAGTGTATAAAGCAAAGTAATTGATCATTATTTCATCTCGCCCATTGCTGAAATGAGTTTTAAATAATCTTATTAAGAAAGGGTCTTAAAGGCATTTGGGTTTGGGGGTTTTCATTTTATTTTTTATTCTTTGGGGGGACATGGGGTGGAATTTTGAGTTTAATTTTTCTGCTCCACCTTTTTTTTCCTCTAATTAACATAAAACATTTATTATATTAGAAGAGATGGGGAATTGCTCACAGAGCACTCACTTGTTCCAGCAGTGAAAAACTCTTTTTTTTTTTTCCCTTCCCTGCTAATCCTCAGTTAATAAAAAAGTCGTTGAATATTTCTGTTTTTTTTCAAGAGCAGACTGAATCCATGAACAAAGAGTAAGAGCAGAGCTGCAAACCCTGAATTTGCTCCTCTGGGCACTTTCCCTCCTGTTCCCCTCTGTCCATTTCCAGGACTAATTTAATCAACTTCCCCACATCTGCTATATTTATCATACGCTCTCCTATTTTAAGCTAAAGACTCTAAAAAAGACATAAAATCGTGGTATTACATTAATCAGAAATAAAGCTTCTTTAAGCCCAAATAGTTGTGATTTAAATGCTAATGAGGCTGGCAGCTCCAGTGGCAGAACAGAATCAGGAACACCCCGACATGAGCTCAGAAATGGCCTCAAATCAAACCCTAAACTCAAGTATTACTCTACAGATTTATATTATAAATTTCTCTTATTTTTATGCACTTACCAAGATTTATTTAATTTTTCCCAGATAAGTTTTGATGGTCCCTAAAAGAAGAATTCAAAACACTAAAAGCTGTGGATATTTTAAGGCTGTGACAACAACACCAAAACTTTCCAGGTTTTTCCTGGCTCTGTAATTGATTTTTGATATTTTTGGGCTTGTTACTTGAATAATTTCTTTGAAATCTTGCTTTTGAGAAGGTCGAAAGGGTTTGGTGAGGGACTGGAAGCCAAACTGCAGCAGGCAGTGGATGAAGCACAAAGTCAGATCACCCCAAAAGTCTTCCAGTGTCAGTGAGAAACGCACACAACAAAATCAGAAGTATTAATGAAACTCTGAAAAATGAGGAAAAATTTTTAATGTTCTGAAAAACTTTCTTTGCAAGCAAAATCTCTTGTTTGGAAAACAGATTCAGAATAGGAAATGTGAGGAGAAAGTAATACTGATTTTCCTGTTTTATCACTATTTCTTCTGGAAATTCCTAGGCTCTCTTTCTATGTATTCCCTGTTTTTAAAAATATATATTCTAAGCAGGAAGAGCCAGTGCACAGAATCCTGGTAAGCAATCCTGGAATCACTGAGGTTGGAAAAGACATCCAAGGTCACCAAGTCCAACCCTGAAAGTGCCATTCAGTTTGGTTTGAGACCCTCTAGTGAACATTCCGGCAGGTGATGAACATTTTCCTGCCCCTAAAACTGTATTTCTGGGAATAATTTACTGAAGAGAAAAAAATTCACTCCAGGTACAGCTGAACAAAAAGACAGTAAGGCACAGGTGGAAATACTCAAAGGGTTAAAAAGTCAAAGTTTTCCAAATTCCAGATATTTATTGCTGGTGTATGGACATTTGATTCCATAAAAGCATCTCCAGGTCCCAGTGATCCCCTCTGGTTTTCATGGATCTGGAAACGAGCAGGGCTGGAACTGCTGCCTGTAAAGGGAAAAATGTCTCCATATGCCACTGGAAACATAAAAAAGAGACTGGAAACATAAACAGAGACTCAACTCCAGCAGATCACACTGGGGGAATTTTATACACAACACCAGAAAAGGAAAAAATTGAGTTTCAGGTACATCCAAAGCGGAGCTGCGCTGCACAGTTTGGTGTTTAATTAGTGATAAACACCCTCTGATGACCCTGGCAGGCAACTTCACCTCCATTAGGCTTTTAAAGCTGAAAGAGTATTTTAAATTGAGATCCCCAACCCTTTGGCCTCCTCGCTGACCTCCCACTCCGATTCTTGCAGAGCATCTCCTCTGCTGCTCACCTTTGCACTGTCCTTTGAATGTTTGTGTCACCTGCAGCCCGGGGCTCCAATCGCTGCCTGGGAACTGCTTCAAACTCCTGGAAAAACCTGGAGCAGCCCTTAATTGGCCAGGTAATGATGGTGCTGGAATGAGGAGAAGCTCATTAACCCAGCGCTAATTAACACAGAGCTCCGGGGAGGTGCCAGACCTGCAGGTTCACAGAGGGCACCAAGGGCCTGGGGCACCTCCCTGGAGGGGCAGAGTCCAAAACCCACAGCCGGGAGCGGGATTCTGGGCAATCCCCCAAATGCCATCTCCCAGGAATCCTGCCCGACTGACACAGCCTGCGATGATGGAGTGGAGAATGTGTGTGCCATGGCAGTGGGACATGTGTGTCACATGGAAAAGGGACATGTGTGTGCCACGTGGAAATGGGACGTGTGTGTGCCACAGCAATGGGGCATGTGTGTGCCACATAGTAATGGAACACATGTGGCAGTGGAAGATGTGTGGCAGTGGAACACATGTGCCATGTGGCAGTGGAACATGTGTGTCAGTGAACACGTGTGGCAGTGGAATGCGTGTCACTGCATCGTGGCCCCGGAGGGAAGCAGGGCTCTGGGGCGTGTGGTGGCTGGGTGTCAGCAAGGGGACAGTGTCACCTGCAGCCACAGTGAGGGGACAGTGTCCCCTGCAAAAACAGCCACAGCCAGGGGACGGTGTCACCTGCAAAAACAGCAAGGGGACAGTGTCACCTGCAGCCACAGCCACAGCCAGGGGACAGTGTCACCTGCAGAGGCAGCAGATGGGCAGGCATGGGGGAAATCATGGCCTAGGCAGCAAAACCCAGCAGCCACAAGCCCTGCAGTCCCTGCGTTCAGGAAGGGTCATTCCGAGCTTTCCTGAGTCCTCCAGTCAGGGCCTTGTGCTGTCCATCCCCCAGGCCAGGCCAGAAAAATCACTGCCTTGGAAATCTGCAGATTGTTTCATTTATTCTTCCTTGCCCCTTGTTCTATTTAATCCAAGTTGCTTGCTGTCCTGAGGAATCCCTCATCTTCCTCCTCAGCGCTGGCAAAGCTGGACAGGAGCACAAATGAGTTCTGAGGATTTGAATTTCAGTAGGAGTTGCTAGGTGAGGCACAGGCTCGGCTCTCAAACAAAAAGCAATGGCAGATATTAAGATTCAATTGCTCCTTAAGATGTTCTTGCTCTGCATTTAAATATTCTCATCCTCTGGATCCCTTTTTCCCATCCTTCCTACTCACGTCATCTATCCCATTACAGAGATGAAATTCAAATGATCCCAAAATCAATACAGGGACTTGTCTGCTGCTTTCCAGCTATTTTCAATCACACTGCCCCAGTCCAACTCTTCCTAACTTGTCTTTCCCAGGTAATTCCCCTATCTCAGATTCGGCCGAATAACAAAATATATTAACCCATCTAAATGTATTTATGCTCTAATAATATTTGAAAATAAAACTCAGTCACTCGCTGCTTTAATCCTCACCCTTTCCTTGGTGTTGATTTCCCATATTTGGGGGAAAAAAAGTAAAAAACCCCAACTCTCAGCACCCTGAGGGGAGGAAAAATTTTCCATTTCATGCTTTATTAATATATTTCAAATTCATGGGAATTACACCGCTCAGGGTGGATAAGTAAAGTGGGCTGCTGAGGTTTGTATTTATAGAAATCTAAATACTGAGGTAATCTTTGGAAGTGAAATTTCCTTTTTCCAGTGAATGGTTTCTTTTCTAAGCAGGGGATACAATGGCTTTGAGACCTTACCACAAAATATCTGATCCCAGAGTCACTCAGAGACACCTGGAGCATATCTAAGATCCCAGCAATCCCCTGCAAGAAGTGTTTGATTACAGATAAAACTTTATCTGAGCAACCTGCTCTAGTAAAAAGTGTCCCTTGGAATTCCAGGGGGCAAATAAGCTGAAAAGGGGAAAAGCTTTTGATCCCAAAATGTCATTTTTTTGCCTGATTTCCTTGGCTAGAAAGCCCAGACATGTGACAGCCTCAGTTGTTAGTGAATAACTCCCTGATAAATGGGATGGCAGCCCCTGGCTGGCAGCAGGGACATCCTGGGCTGCAGGAACAGCTGGATTTGGACATTTGGCTCTTTTATTCTCTCCAGGCAATTAGAAGCCAACATTGCATTGCCTGGCACAAAGCCCAAGGGATTATTTCTCCTTCGTGACGTTGGGATGGATTTATTTCCTCTCAAGGTTATATTCTGTTTATACTGATTGTATTGGTCCTGCACTGCACCGAGATTGGACACTTTTATGAGTACACTGATTTTTGGGGCTATTTTATAGTGATTGGTTGGGACCTGGTTTTCCTCCCCCTTTGATTTGCATCTTATCAATTCCAGGCTGCTTTTTAAAGGTCATGTAAGAATGGGACAAAAAGCATCAATTACACAGTGGACACTCATAGGAAGCTTTGAAAACTGCCATAAATTTCCACCTAAAATGGATTTTATGGAATTTATTCCAGATTTAACCATCCTGGTGGAAGCCAAAGTTTTAAACTCCCTTCCCTCAGTCCAGAGAGTGACAAAAACAGGGATTATGTCCCTGGATGAAGATTTTTGGCATCAAGGAGCAAAAACTCCTCCTCTAAATTGTGTTGAGCTCCTCAGTCAGAACATTCCCCTTCCCAGTACATCCTTTTTCCTCCCCAGGTCAGGGGGATGCTGAAAAATTCCTTCCCTATTAATAAGGGCATTGGGAGTTCAGTCCAGTATTTATGCCTCCTGTTTTAAAGCATTGGAAAAGATGTTCCCTCCTTCATCACCAAATGGGTTTGATGGAAAACCTCCAGGAAGATTTTCCTTCCACTGCTGATAAACCAAAGAGCTCCAAACGCTGAGCCACGAGTGGAAAGAGTGACAGAGCCAGAGAACTTTTCATGCCAAAAGCCCAGAAATTAGACAAATTATGAAACTTTAAGGAATTAAATAACAAATGAGAATGAACTTTTTTTTTTTTTTTGTATCCTGAGGTGTTAATGCTGCTGCAAAATGCCCTGAGGGCACAAAAGAGTTGAAAAACAGCCAACCAGTTTTATTTGTAAACTATCTGGTGCATATTTGGAAACAGGACAGGCAAGAAAATTGATATTTCTTTGTCAGCCACTCCCTCAGCCACAGAGAACATCAAACAGCTCTGCTTTAATTACATGTAAGGAACCAGAGTCAGCTCAAACGCATCAAGTGATGCTATTTTTAGAAATATTTACAGCAAAGCTGTAAAAATCAGTTCAGCCTTTTCAGCACAGACCAAGCAACAAGTTGAAATTTCTTTTCAAATTTAGATTTATTTTTACAAGGTTTTTAGGATCATATGGCTTGAAAATTTTCAGAAAAAGGCCAAAATTGAGGCCCAGAATGTAAATCCCTTCTTTCTTTTGTAAGATGGGGGCTGCCATAGAAATCCTTGCAAATGTGGGAAAAACACACAGTGGAATTATGCTCCTACTAACGAGAAGCTGAAGCAATGAACATTATCTTGATTTTTGAACTTGTTATTAAAACAAGCTTGGATCTAACTCAGTTCTACTCAAGCACAAAGTGGTTTCAGTACATAATTCCTTTAGTTCTCCCGGTTTTCCTTTGGGGAGTCTCTCTGAGCAAAGCCATGGACACAAGGATCCCATGCAAGATGGAAATTACAGAAAAGAATGGTGAAATTAGGGATGAGAGACTTGATTGTTGGAAAAAAAATCCCAACTATTCCCCTTGTGAGCAGAATTCCAAACAAACTACGGAGAACAATGGACTAGAAATATCATCCCAACCGCAGGGAGAGTTCTGAACCCACCCAGGGCTGTTCTGGCAATGGAATCCTGGAATGGTTTGGGTTGGAAGGACCTTAAATCCCACCCAGTGCCACCCCTGCCAGGGCAGAATTCCTTCCCACTATCCCATCTAAACCTTTCTTCTTTCATTTTGAGGCTATTCCTCCTTGTCACTCCATCCCCGGTGAAAAGGAGCAGGAAGGGTTGGTGTAATATGCTTGATAAACACCAGTCTTTAATCTGGGAAAATTAAATCTCTCATTTAATGATCACTTCCACCAACTGCTGGATGAAGGATCACCTCCCTTTTGCTTCCAACCACTCCCTCCCTCTGTCACACATCTTCTGTCCCTCGGAACTCTACTGGAAGAGATCCCAATGGCACAAGGGAAGGCTCAGTTTGGGCTCCTCCAGTGAAAGTTTGAACAGCAGGAAAATCCCCCCTCGTGTCAGGCTGAGGTTTAGAGCACACCATCTCAGGTGCTCTTTGGAGAAAAGGTAAAATGGAGGGGGGAAAAGGTTCCCTTGGGATTGTTGATCCACGTTTTGATGAAAGCTTAAAATGCAAATGAAAAGAGAGAGAATGGGGATGAAGCATCTTTAAACTTACAACAAATCATTTTTTATTGATAGAGTCCTGGGCTTAAATCCAAGCCCAGCTATTGCCTTAATGCAGACTGATTTCAGGAGACTTAAAAATAGCCAAGATCCTCTGGTGACTGGCAGCCATTGTGGAGACAGCTGCCAAAGTCAAATTGATTTTTTTTCTTGATTTCTTTTTTTCCCTTTTGAAGGACTCCACATAATTTAAGCAAAGCTGGAAATTAAAGCACACACCCAGAGATGACTCCTGGATGATTTAAACCAGGCCCTGGGAGGGGATCTGCTCCTCCAACCTCACTTTTGAGGAGCACGGGGAAATCATGGATAAACTGACCCCAAAATGCTGGGAAAGGTTCAAATGGGTGATTTTGCTGTGTGTTTGTGCCCACCACCAAACTCAATAAATCTGTGAATCCACAATTCAGGATACAAAATATTCATGTTTGGGGTTTTTTTGTTTGTTTGTTTTTGTTTTTTTTTTACAATGCATCTACTTGGGATGTATTTCTCTGGCAAGAAACAGATAATCACAACTATGGGTTTACCACTGACAGCTTAAATACAGTGCCAGCTCTGAAAATGCTCCTGGAATCCTGAAGACAAAAAGCCATGAATGATTTGGTTCAAACTGTGAGTTTGCACAGGCAGGATTTGATGTGCTGAGGTCTCATCCCTCATCCCTCCAATTTTTAAATTTTTAAAAAAATTCTTCTTATTTTCTTATAGATTTTTATGTGTTTTAATATTTTTATTATATTTTTAGCTGGATACTCTTTAATTTCACTGGGGGTTTTGGTTCAGACCTCAGGCCCTCACTCCCCTGGGTCTGAATTTCCCTTTGCAGCCCAAGCCCAAACTCTCCCACTCTTCATTCCAGATTAATTCCAGAATTTTTATTACAAATAAAAAATTTTTATTTGTATTACAAATAAATTTTTTTCTTACAAATAAAAATTTACCCAGGGGAAGGAGATTATAAATTTCCATTATACATTTCCCAATGATAAATACACCCCTGGCACAACCAAGTAAATAGGATCCCCATTAAAAATCCCCTTTTCCCAGTTCTCCAAGAGCATGAAAGCCCAAATATCCATTCTCAGCCCATTAGGAAGGTCAATTGTTGCCCAGCAGCTCGCTTTGAGCTCCAAATGTAATTACCCTTCCTGAAAATCGCCCTGCTTGCATTCCTTCTGCAACCCACAAGGAGATTTTCCTGCAAAACCAGAGCTGTGGGAATGGTAAACCCTTCACAGCAGCCCAACACTGCAAAAGGACAACTTTGTTTGGTTCCAGTTCATGGCAAGAACGAAAAGTCAGAGAAGTTAATTCTCAATATTCAGGGATTCGACAAAAGAATCCATCAGCATTTAATTCATGGAGCACCATTAGCTCTCTTATCAGCTTGAAAATTATCATTTAGAGGAATATTTTTATTAAAAAATAAGCCCAAACTGCATTTCACCAAGTTTGAAATCGCTCATTCTTGTCAGATGAGAAATTTAGGCAAGAATTGCCAGCCAAAAAATTAAGAGTTTAAAATTGCTGAAACCTTTCATTTACAAGTTTATAAGTGATGAAAAAATTTGCTTTTTATTTGGAAAAAAATCTATTCCAGGGAAAATTTAAATATAATTGTTTTAAAAACCTCTTTAAAAATAGGGAAAAAGCAGATTGGTTTGATTTCTGCTGTCAGATTTCATCCATGGGGTTTTAACCAGCATTCCCTAGATTCTGTCCTCTAAAAATCCTAATTTTTTTATGTCTAGAAAGCAACTTTTTAACCATTATTTGCTCTGCTCTGCTTTGCTCAGCCAGAGAATATCAGGTATCATTTTTAAAGGAATAGGAATATTCAGAGGTTATTCTTGCCTTATAAGGCAGGAAAAAAAACCCAGATAAAATGTCCTTGGCTGACTAATTAATACCTTCCATCCCTTTGACAGACAATCCAGCCAAGATTGACAGGCAGGAGATAAAGTTCAAGGGATGCCAGTGGGGAAAGAGGTTATTGTTAATTTTTTTAACATCTTAATAGCTCTTAAAAGACAGGATTCAATATCAGAGTCCACCTCAGAACTATTCCAGAGCCTGCTAATCCCAGCTGGAGTGTGGAACAATACTGCAGAGGAAAAAAATATTATAGAGATAGGAAAAAGAAATTCTTGAAATAAGAAATAAAATTAGAGAAATAGGAAAAAAAAATCTGTTGTAAATGGCTTGTGTTGAAAAATCTAGGCTGTGTAGGGGGAGGAGGCCTCTGACTACATGGAAATAAAATTAAGATGTGGAATTTCCTAAAGATGTTCCTCAAATAGCAAATATTGCACAGGCAGGGCCTGTCTGAACCGAGAATATTGAAATTTGTGATAGCCCTGGGTAGCCAAGGGGAACACAGAGCAAAATTTTACATTCCCAAACGTATTCCCTGCAAACATCTCCTGCTCATTTTTACTGAAAATTGTGAACATTTCCTATCAATCCTCAGCAAGCGTTTTCCCCCCTCTGTTTTTTTGTAGGCCAAACCCAAACTTAGCAAAGAAGTTGCTTTAAGGGGCATTTTGCTGTCATTTATACCTAAAATAAAGCCAAGTAAACCCCCCCCGAACTGCAGCCTATTAATGCAACATTTCCCATCTCCCATGAATGTCATGGGCTCCCCTGAGGAATTCTCCTTCTCTTGTTGTTCCATCACAGATGAAGTCTCCAAAGTGACCTTTTCAAGCAGCTGGATGGCAGCAGGGAGGTGCCACAGCCGAATCTTCAGGAGGAATGGTCAGATTTGATTTCCATTCCCAGGCGTGTCAAAAGGGATTTTCCTCCTCGTCAAAAAAAAGACAAAATGCTGGAAGTTGAATATAATGCTGGGCAAAAAATAAAAAAAAAATAAAAAAAAAAAGAAAGTTGTTCAGAACTCCCATCAAAAAGTCCTCTGGAAATGGTTCAGGTTCTTTATATTGATAAATCCTGTTGTATTAAAATATGGAGTTGAAATGGGAGGGTTTGAATTACTGTAGCTTTCAGGTTGAAAAAATGGCATTAACATGATCTGAGTCATTCAGTGGCAAAAATCTTCCCTTAAAAACTGTTCCATCAAAAAGGAAATCCAAAATACCCACCTGCTCCAGAGAAAACAGCCCATTTTTAACTGTTTTTTTTTTTATATTACTGTTGGAGGTTAGGGTTTTTCCTTTTGTTTTCCTTTCTCAGGGAATTTTCTCCCACTTTCCCATCTCACTGTGCTGGTTTCTGTTCTGCTCTGACCTCAGTCACATTGTTAATAAAGCTCTTTCTCCTCCTTTTAAATCATAAAAACACAGAATCAGGGAATCCTGGAATGGTTTGGGTTGGAAAGACCTTAAGATGATCCAGTGCCACCCCTGCCATGGCAGGGACACCTCCCACTGGCCTTGGGCACTGCCACGGTTCCAGGGACATTAAAGATCCTTCCAGCAGAAGTTGTCCTTTTTTCCACTTTTTTTTTAGGTGAATAGAAGAGCTTCTGTAAATGATTTTGGGTGTGAATATAAATTTCAGAGACTCATGTCAGCGCTGCTGCGCTGGGAACATCCACAGGAAATCTCCCAGGGCTCTACAGCCATTCCCTTTTCAGTGGGAATTTTATTTCCATCACCCATCCAACTGTATAATGATTATCAGCTCTGGATTATTAAGTTTCCACCCCTCCTCCAGACTGCTGGATAGAAGGGAGGGGAAAAAGAAGCCTTTAACTGAATCTAAGGCCAATATTTAATACTCTCCTTAATACCAGCATATCAATGTTGGAGGCCTCAGTAATTCTTTTTAAACTGTCAGTTAACAAGAATTATCCTTGTAAACAAACAAATCCTTGTGTGAACAGCCTCTTTTGATACTTAGGAACGAGGCTGAACGAGCACTGAGGAACATCTGAAGTCTGATGTTTTAATCAAAGCGTGGCTCCTGCGCTGGAAGCTCCCAGGCACTTCCCCACAGGCCTTTATTCTTCAGTGCTTTATTAAAAGACAGTATTTTATTAAAATTGTGAGGGTTTAGGCTTTATTTTGCCTGCAGACTTCCCTATCCACTCCCCTCTATGAAGGAAATAATTCTCAGCTTGTCTGTGAGTTTTGGAGAGCAGACACCAAAACCTGGGCCTGACCCTGGAAATGCCTTCCCTCCAAAGCCTGGCTTAACACGTCCTGGCCCATTCTCCTTAAAATTCTTTAATCTCTGTGTTGGAGGTCCCAGGCTGGGCTCCAGCTCTAATGTGGTGTTCCTAATATATCAAAGCAAAACAAACAAACAAACAAAAAAAATCACAACTGGTCCAGTTTCTCTCGTTTCAACTTTATTTTTGTGGTAGAAGGTGGTTGGAGAAATAAAGGGCAGTTTTATTCATATTTTGAATGAATTAAGGCACAAAATATGCCTTGGCCAGAGCCAGAGGGGCTCAGCACCTTCTGCTTGCCTTGGCCTTTCCTTAAGCCAGGAGGAAAAGGATTTCAGGGGTTCGTTCTGGGCTGGCACACAGAAAATCCCTGTCTGGCTGCCAGATGCATTAAACTCCTGATCCCCCCGCGGCATGAAATTATCACTGGCATTAAATCTGTGCTAATTCACCCCTCAGCAAGGGGAGGTGATTGAACCCAGGACCTTTCCCAATGTCATGCACGAGCCCTAATTAGAGAAGTGCTCCTATGCTGCCCTCTCCCCATTCCGTTAGTAAAGGTATTATTTTAAAATGTGTTATTCATATTAATTAAACAGAATGAGGATAACAAGTTATAGAGATGAGGAACTGTGCTCAGACGTGCCTGGTCCCATTTTATTTTCTTGGAGAAACATTAAACTCGTGTTGCAGAGGTTTGTGTTCAGAGTTAATAATGGAAACAGCACAAAAATGTTCTAAAATGAACATTACTTGGAACATACAAAATTTCAACCAACTGAAGAGCAAATTTTTTTTTGCTATTTGTGCTCCTCCCTCCCACACTTCTGGAAAATCAGAATTTCAGCCAATGAAAGAAAATTCCTGTTGAAAACATGGCCTGACATCATCAGAGCAAGTCAAAGAACATTGCAGAAACAAAAAAAATCAGGAAATATCTGAATTGTGCTGAGAATGCAGCCATATTTTATATGGAATAGAACTTGCAGAGCACTTTTATGTGTAGGTCAAGAACCCTTTTATAGATAAATAAGTCCATATTCTATCTCAGGCCTCTCCATTCCTGCTTGGGAAGATTTTCTGGCTGGGCAGATCAGTGGTCTGGGTTAATATGGCAATTTCTGTGTTCTTAGGGGGAAAAAATAAAATGCAGTGCAATAACACACCCAGGGGAAAGATCTAGAAAAATCTAAAAATTAAAGTAAAGCCATAAAAATGGCAATAAATTCATTTTCCCCTCCTTCATTGCAATAGGGTTTTATGGTCAACATTAAAACTGCAACCTGAGTTATCCTTGCAGGACCTACGTGGAAGTATCTGGGCCTGGAGCAGGGAACTAAAATCCACCAATCCTGGGAGTGAACCCGCTTTATATCCCCCTAATTACATTCATAATCCACTCATTTGAACCAGCATAGGTATTATTTAGATGTATGCTGGATGTTCTGGCTAAAATAAATTGAAATAAAAATATAATGCAGAGCTGGAAAATATACTCTGTGCAAAGTACTGCATCTCACTGACAAGTACTTAAAAAAAAAGGCAAAAAGTAATAAAAATTACTGCTAGAAAAATCGAAATGTTCCATTCCTAGATTTTATGGGGGTAATAAAAAATGAAAAAGAAGCTCCAGTTAAGCTGGCCTGATGAAGTGATATACAGCCAGAAAGGCAGTCAAGGTTGTGTGGAAACAGATTTAAAATTGATATATATCAAATACAATAATTCTGGTGCATATTAAATAGAGTCTAGATGGTATGTTTGTGCAGACTTGCACCAGATGACTATAAATTAAATAAAAAACTAAAGCCCCAGCTGGACAAAATTGGGATGCAAAAGAGGTGGGATGGAGCTGATAAAAGCAGCTTTGCCCCAGTAAAGGGGGGCAACTGAGCAACACTGAAAATCTTGTTTATTTTATTTCAGGAGTGTCAGGAAGGTAAAAATTTCATTTTTACCCTCATGGGAAGCTGAGAACTAATGAGGATTTTGTGTTCATTCAACACAAATGGAAAATCAATATTCACTGGGTTGGCATCCTTGGATCATCAACATCCTGGCCACGTTCCAGTGGGGTTCAGACTGTGGCTCCAGGTTTTTCTCTGGAGGAATTTCTGGGATGGGGAGGCCCTGGGATGGAATTCCCAGTGAGATGTGGCTGTCCCATCCCTGGCAGTGCCCAAGGTCAGGTTGGAGCAGCCTGGGACAGTGGGAGGTGACCCTGCCATGGCAGGGTGGCACTGGGTGGGATTTAGGGTCCTTTCCAATGCAAAGAATTCCATGATTCCATCCTTCAACAGAAGGTCACTGGGAAGAATGAACTGATCTTTTCAACACTCCCTGGAACGAGATAAACTGGAGAAGAGACTTCCAAAACTTCCTGGTGAGGCTGCCCAAGATAAGCACAGAAAAGGGTTAAAATTCAGATTGTGGCTTTGCAGTTCCTGCCTCTGAAATTCCCCCTGAGCCAAGGACCAGCACGACACTGACACGGCTCTGGGAAGATTTGAGCCAGGCAGAGAAATCTCTAAGCAGCAATTTTAAAATAAGTAGAAGGTTTTAAAAAGAGATTGGGCAAATTCCTGGAGGACACGGCACAGCACCGAGAGCCACCAGCAAACAGCTGAGTTTGTTGAGGCTGCCCTTTTGGCAGGGCTTTGGATTTCCCAGGCTCAGACAGCTCATTTTGGGCGGTTCTCTCTCCACCCAGTGCTCTGTCTGCATCTCAGCTTGGACAGGCTTGGCTGAGGTCTTTGCTTGGGTTTGAATCTGACCGATCCCACCTTATCCAGGGACTTGTTTTCTTCTAGGTTGGTTGAGTTTAGGGAGCAGCTTCAGATCCGCTGCAGTATGACACAGCCCAGGTGATTTTATGTGGTTCTGTGAAATTCAGTTCAGGCCTCAGCAGAATTGCTCACTTTTGATAAAATGGTCCCAAATCAGGTTGTTCTGCATTGTTAGGTCGCATTGCTACACCTGGAATTCAGGGTTGAAATTTCTGACAAGTCCAGAGCTCCACTTTTGGGTTATTTCTCCTCTGTCACCCACATAAAGTACATCCTAATTGTGAGATAAGCTCATCCTAATAGTGGGCTCAGCAGTAACAGAACAGAATAGAGTAACACAAGTTAACAATGAGTTAAATGACCCCAAATGATGCTGTATTTATTTTATTCCCCATCACCAGCAATTACAAATCATAACAAGAGAGTCTTTTGACCTTTAGAATAACTGACACCGTCTTGTGCAAGCTGAGCAGAGCAGCCTCCCCAAGAACACAGGCAGGGGAAGGACAAGAGTCAAGAGCTGTAATTAGCTGCATAATTATTTTCCAAAATAAAATGTGCAATCTTCACCTCTTTGGCAGAGTGGTGTCACTGGGGCCCTGTCATTATCTGCCATCTCTGCACTGTCATTATGGGGCTGATAAGGGAAGAAAAACACCTCGAGATCCACTGGAGGACGCGTTCATTCCCCAGATTTTCCCAGTTCCTGTATTTTTGTCCTTGTTTGGGGCTGATGGGGTGTGAGGAGGGGGAGGAAGGTCGCTGACATGGGAACCAGCGGGGAGAAGGAGCTCTCTGCCTGGTGCTCTAATGATTGCTGTGTGTTAAATTCTGGGTTTTTTCTCCTGCACTCAATGACAAAACTCTCCTCAAGTCAGGGTTTTACTCCAAGCTCCACTCAGAGGGCACAGGAACAGAATCAACACAAGAGCTGGAGCAGGAAGGAAACGAAGAAGGAAATCCAAACCTTACAGAAAAATATTGCTTTAGTGAACCTGACTCTACAGGAAACAACTGCGCATTGAGAAGACCTGAACTAACAAATTGACCTAAAAATGAGCTGGATATTATTGATTGAGAACAAGAATAATCAAAGTAATTTCATTATTGTTGCCCCAGAAATCTGTCATTACACAGTGTCTGTCTGTGCTGCTGTTTTCTATTTATCCAAAGCCAAGGTTACTCTATTTATCATAGCAGCAGAAGGCTTTTTCCTCCAATATTATTCTCATTAATAGGTTTATAAATATCATCATTATTCCAAAGCAAGCATGGATTGAAGATTGGGCACTAAAACCTAATTTGGAACCCTTGGCTTTCTTGGGACCAGGGGAATTCCATTGAAATGGAGCACTCCTGAATCCCTTTTTTTGAGTGGGAAATACCTGCAGAAGCAGGACCTCAGGGGGATCCAAGTCCTTGCCAGCCCTAAAACCCTCAGGGAAGTGCTCAGCGACATTTTTTTCTTGAGGCAATGAGACAAACAAAAACTCAGAACCCACAGCTGCCAAGGGACAGACACAGAATATTCACAGTTTGGGGTTTTTTGATGCAGACAAAGATTTAATTATTCAGAACAAAACAGACCTAAAGGAGCCTGTCAATTAAAGTGACTGATAAAAGTTTAGGGTTGCTGTGAAATATTTAACAGGGAATGCTGAATTTTTTATGGAAGAAATGTTGTGCTTGCCAGAGTCTGATGTCAATATACAGAAATTAATACAAACATCAAACCTGAGCTTTTCAGAGAGGTTCCTCAGGAAAGGGCTTGTTCAAAATTAACACCAACAGGGCCAAAACCAAAATCTGGGTAACTACACTCTTATGTCAGCCTGGTGCTCAGAGTTGTCCCTGCTATGAGGAGTAGCTGCTCATTGAAATCTTTGTCCCCAAATTGAATTTCTATCTATATCTGACCATGATTTCTCCACTCCTAAAGACCAGAAAGAGGCAAAAATTCACTCCAGGCTCCCCATTCTGTGTTTTTACTTGACCTTGGGTTTATGGGCACTTTTAAAATTAAACAGGCTTTTAAATAATTATTGCAGCATTGCATTGTTTTAATTAGCAGAATGCAAAACAACGAAAAGATGATGTGTGCATATTTTACAGTCCAAATGTTCCCTTGTATTCCATTTTTTTTCCAGCATTTTCCCACCTTTCTGGGCCATGTTTCCAGTCTCCCCTGCATGAGTCTTGTCCAACTTAATCAACAACATTAATTCTGATACCTGGACTCCTTGGGTAAATTTATACTTCACTGGGAAAAGGGGTTCCTGGCCTGCTAATTAGAGAATAAATGACTTAAGTACCAAGGCAAACACTCTACTTCTTTCCATTTGGGTGTTCCATCACTGCCACATGGAGGAGCAGAGTGACACCCTGGGATTAAAAAATGCCATGGGGAGGTTTCTCCACGTGTCAGGGGGTGTGGAACTGCTGTTAGTTTTTGTTAGAAGAGCCACTGTGATGCCCAGAGGTTGTGCCCATCACACAGCAGCCCCTGGAGCTGGACAGCACCAGCCTGGTGGCACTGGAGAGCCCTGCTGGGAGGTCTCCAGCACTCCCATCACTGCCTCAGGTGTCTCCAGAGCCTGGATTAAAGTCTCATTATAGAAATTTCACTGCTTGATCCTGACTGAAAGGCCAGGCAGGCAATTACAGCGTTTCCCCCTGCTCTCCTCTGCCAGGGATGATAATCACGAGGTGGCTGTGCCCAGTCACATTCCCTCCTCCTCCTGCATTACATTCTACCTTCAGCTCCAAAATATAATTCCTTCTCTTGCTCCTGTCATTTCCTATGGAAACATTCCCTCTTGTGCACTCATTTTGCCCTTTCCTTCACTTTCCTTTTCCTTACCCATTAAATTAAAAAGTTTGAGCACTGACACTGCATTAACACAACTTCATCCTGCTCTCAAAGGCTGCTCAAGTTCTTCTCTGCACCAGGCAATGTTTCACCTTTTCTGTGAATTTGTCTTTAAAAGGATGCCACCTAAAAAGAAGATAAAGTTGTTTTTGTGAGCATTTGATATATGCAACAATGCTGCTCACCTCAGTAAAATAAAAATGCATAATTGCCAGCCTGAAAGCCATAATTTGCATTAATATTGTGATTTTAGAGCTCTTGTGCAGGCAGGGATGGAGTAGTGGCCTCAGCATTTGTGCCTCCTTTAGGTGGGCAGGGAGAAATATTGCAGCTCCCCCTATGCCCCCTGAGCATCCCAGGCAGAATATCCCTGATTAGATTTGGGAACTGGCTTGGAATCAGCTTTATCAATGATCCCCAATTCCTGGATAATGGAATTAATTTATTCATTAAAATGTTATCTAGTTATTGGGAAGAAATCTTCATCCTGAATGTGAGATAACAGCAGCTCTACTTCCCATCTTCCCCTTTAGCAGGGACTTTTAACTGGCAATATTGGGTAGTGATTTTATTATTGCCATTATTCAATTCAGCCAAGCTTCTTTTTTTTTATCTTCTTTGTACTCTGTTTACACTTTTTAATGAGGTTTTAATCTTCCCTGACGTGTTTATTCAGGTTATTTATTTTACAAAAGGAAAGGGCCTTAAGTATAACCGAGGAAATCGATGCTTTGGGGTTTTTTTAAACCTGGATCTGAATCTCTTTCTAATTCTTCTTTTCAAATATTCCTCAGTCTGAGGGGAAGAAAACACACAGGGTTGTGGGAGATGTTTGAGAAAAGGATGCAGATTTTTAGATTAATTCAAGCAGAACGCAAATTCTTATGGAAAAAATGTGAATTCTACAAATTCCTCTAAGAAAATTGATTGCAAAATATTAACTTGAGCCTTTGGAGATTTTCAATCAAAATACATTAGAGTAGCAAGGCAAACCTGGAGCTGGAACTGGCCACAGCAGATCAGCATTCCCTGAAATTCCAAAATTCCAGCAGTGCTGTGTTCTTCCACACGTGTTCCTGCAGGGTTTGGGTTTGGGTTAATATCCCCCTCCTCCTTTCTGGAAGGAAGGTAATAAGATGCTTCCCATTTAATTTTCGAAGCAGCAGAAGTATTTAAAGAACATTAATGGAGTCAGACTTAATTTACTCTTTTTCCTTTTTTTTTTTCCCCTGACTTGCAATCATTTTTCCCCTTCCTTGTGCTTGTTAGCTATTATTTTGTAAATGAATGACTTCATTTCATTTAGTCCCAGATTTAATTGTTCCTTATTGGAAATGTCAGCTTTCACAGTTCATTAATAAGGCACTGGTGGAAAAAAATAAGCCGGGGAAGAAGTGGGGATGGGGAGACATAAACTTGCCTGGCAAGGAACAAGGAGCTTTAGTTACTGCAGCCTCCATAGATCAGTTGGGAAATTCAAGGTTTTTTCCTTCAGCCCGATTCCCTGGATCAGTTGCTGCATCCTGCTGTATGGAACCACGTCATTTAATTAATAATTACTGCCTTTAATCATTCCTGTGCCTCAAATGCTTTGAGGAAAACACCAACAAAAGCACTCCCTGTTTTTGGAACAACACCAAAGCCATGAAGCCAGACCATGAAATCCTGCAGAAGTTCCTATGGGTAGCCCAGAATTACCTTTTTTTTCAATTTACTCATGAAAATAAAGAATCAAAACATAATAATTCATTCTTTGCCATGTAGAAGGTGACTGAAATAATTAATTGCTCTGATGATTTTGTCCTCAGTGCTGATATTGAATGGTTTTCTAAGTTTATCAGAGCCTTTGCTAAGTTTTAAGCCAAAGTGTTGGGGTTTTCTTAAAGCAGTGGAACAGCTGTGACAGTGATGGAAAAAGGAAGAATAAGGTCATATCTGTCCATTAATTTAATTACATTAGCTTTATGATTAATAAAAATTATTATTATTGCAATTTATATATTATACTATCACACATAATTATACTACTATTATTATCACTACTACTAATACATTGCTGTTTTATTTTAATTACTATTTTATTACTATTTTAATTGCTATATTACATTACTATTACATTAAAGTTCAAGTCTGATCAAATTTTGTCACTCCCACCAGTAAAGAAAGAAGAAAATCCCCAAATAATCCATTAACCTTTATTATACAGAGTTTTAGGTCGCAAATGCAAGATGTGGGTGGGGTGTGTGTTCTGTACCCACCTGTCAGAGGTGGGGCAGTTCTCTGCTCTTCATTGGGCAGTTTTTTCTTTATCTTTTGTGAGAATCCAGGGCTTCCCTCTGCCTGCCCTGGCAGGTCTGGAACCCTGGCAGGGGTCAGGAACCCCCCTGGACAGAGCCCCCAGAGACACTGGCTGTGATCTCAGCCCATGGAAAAGAGTTTTCAATCTTACAGGATTAATTACCAGCTCTGAGGGTTTGATATGAGTAATAATTAAGTGTGGCACGGGTGCAAAAGTAAAATTTTAGGATTCTAGATAAGGGGTCCAAAGGGGACAAGATGGAGGAAATTGGGTGTGTCTTGTCCTTTTTCTCCTTCTTCATGCCCTCCATGTTTCACTGTGGTGTTGGCATTTTTCTGTTGGTTCAGGCTGGGGACACACTGTCCAACGTAGGTGACAGATATTGGCACGTTATTGTAAATCCAGCACAGGTAGTTTGTGGTATTTAATGTTTGTACCATCCCACTGAGGGCAGAGCCCCACACGCTGCCCTGCAGGACAGAGCTGTGGCAGGGCAGCAGAACATGTTAGAGATAAACAGAATAAACAACCTTGAAACCAGCACAGACCAATTATGGCTTCTGCTTTGGCAGTGGGGCAGAAAGACAGAGACTTTCTACAATCTCAGAATCATCAATACCACAGATTCTGACAATCTCTTCCACAACCAATCCTCCCTCCAGGAGATCTCTGCTGTTAATAGGCCATTAATTATTAATTATCTTCTGTCCATGGGCCAGTGAGTGTCCCTGCATGGCTGAGAAAATTCCATCATCCCATGGGGAGATGCTGTGCCCAGGGGAGGAGCTGAGCATTCCTACCTGGATACAATCTGACCTGGGAACAGCACAGCAGCCTTTGCCCACTGCATTCCCAGAGGAGCAGCTTTCTTCCCACTGCATTCCCAGAGGAGCCCAGGCCCATCTCCCCCAGCCCTGGAGCTCCAGAGGAAAACTCCCCCCTTGTGCAGGATCCTGCTCCAGCAGAAGCACAGCTGGCACTGCAGGAGGGCTGAGCCACCCTGGGATGGGACTGCTGCCACCACCCTGACCCACAGGGGGACAGCGCCTGCTCCAACTCTGGCAGTGTTGCTTTCTCTTGCTGCATTTTTATTTTTCCTAGTAAAAAACTGTTATTCCTTCTCCCATATCTTTCCCTGAGAACCTTTTAATTTCAAAATTATAATAATTTGGAGTGAGGGTTTGCATTCTCCATTTCAAGACAGGCTCCCGCCTTCCTTAGCAGGCACCTGTCTTTTCAAACCAAGACTCCATCAAATCTAAACTTTTTTATAAACTCAGCAATGTTCCAGCACTGCATGAATCCATCACCAAGGGGATATATCCTGCAATCTGTCCTAAAATGCTTTTTAAGCCCAGTTTGGCTTGTTTAGGATTTATAAACCACTTGCTTGGAAATGGTTTTGCCTCCATGTTTTTGGGCTGCCTTCTGCTGCTCCCACATGTTTAAATTAAAAGCTCCCAACATATCTGGGGGAGCGGGGGGAGGAAAGAGCAATTTTATTTTTTAAATGTTAGTAAATAGTGTAAAAAGAATCGCAGAAGAAAAATAAAAAGAAATCAACTTTTGTATATTTATGCAGAACCTCCAAAGAGACAAAAGCTGAAAGGAAACAGCTTTGGTCTGGGGAATTTATTACTCATCAAAAGAGGCCAAATTGGCTCAATTTGCCATTATAGAAAGAAAAGGAAGATCTGCTGTGTTTTCCATAGACAAAGATACTAAAAGCTGGACTGAAACCATGGTAAATATCCCCAGTCTGAGGCTTGCAGATGGAAAAATCCCTTTTAAGAGAAAATATTTGGTTTTTAAGGTCCCAGCTGACCTGGACCAGCAGATTTGATGTCAATAATGGGTACCCATTCCCAGAGATGCAAATCAGTCTCTGCCTTCTTCAAAAAGGAAACAAAAAAAGACCCAGAGCAGCCCCAGGAGGTTTTTCCCTCAGGTTCCCCAAGGACACAGTACTGGGATAATCTTCCCTAAGAGGAGATCGATAGCTTTAAAGCAGGGTTTTAAAATCACATTCGGATTTTAAGAAAAATACAATATAAATGCAAAATATTTCTATAATAAACACTCAACTGTACAAACTATAATAATCTTCATTTTTTTCCTTCAGAAGCAGCAATGGCAAACATAATGCACACACTTATCAAGGTGAAATTATCCCATCTTGGAGAGGCTGTGAAGGGAAAATTCTAAGGTGGCATTTTCTTGGATGAAAGCTCCCATGCAAGTGTAAATTATTATCATTAAAATAATGAATTCTTTGCCCGGTTTAAGCTTTGCAGCTCACTCTGGAATTGAAAAATGCTCCGTGCTCAATGAAACTCTGGGGTGTAATGTAAATTTTCCACAGCATTTGCTTTTCAGCTGAATTGTACCCAGACAAAACTCCATTCCAAGAGGTTTGGGAGGGAGCAGCAGAAGCAGCTGCCTCTCCATTGGAATTCCTGGAAAATGGGGAGCTTGGTCATGGTTAGGAAGTGTTTCCACACCAGCCCCAGCTCAAACCTGGGTCAGGCAGAGCTCAACTCCCAGATGTGCTGGACCAGAGACATTTTTGGGAGCATTTCAGAGAATCCCAGAATGGTTTGGGTTGGAAGAACCTTAAATCCCACCCAGTGCCACCCCTGCCAGGGCAGGGACATCTCCCACTGTCCCAGGTGCTCCAGCCTGGGCACTGCCAGGGATCCAGGGGCAGCCACAGCCCAGTCTCTCCTCACCCTCCCAGAGAAGAATTTCTCCCTGTTTTCCAAACTAAATCTGCATGTGCCTACTTTCATCAGTCCCTAGAACCAAACCCAGTACCCTGTTCCCTTGGTGTTAATTCTTTAACACCCATTTATAAACAAAACCTAAATCCAGACTTTATTATGAGGATTTTTATAAAGTTCTTTTGGCATTGAGAACAGTTACCCTGTCTTCCTTCCATATCACATTGACCAAGTTAATTGATGCAGAAAGAGCTGTTTCTCAAGGGACTCTCCCTGCCTTTCCCCAGTGATTTCTCCCTTTCAGGGCTTTTTATTTTTATTTATTTTATCTTTGTGTGCAAAAAGGGGCTCTCACCTAGGGCAGGGAGATTACAGACCTTGCCAAAGGAATGGACACTGTTCCTTTTTTTCCTGTTTGTGTGGGGCTGTATCTGCTCACTGATGGTCTCAAATCAAATCACTTGATTGCTCTGGGTGCTGGAAACAACAAAGAAGTTAATTAAAAACAAACAAACAAAAGCAAGAGGAGTCAGACCCCTGCACCATCCACACACAAATGCAAACTGAATATTCAGTGTAACACAAGTAGCAAAAGCCCTTTGAGATGTTGCTTTGGAGCTGCTCCAGCATCTCCCCCGAACACTCTGAAATACTCAAATATTTTTGTTGACCAAAGGGGCTGAGGAGAAAGGAAACTATCCAAGAGATGCTGATAATCACTGCCAGTGTTTGCCTTGAGCTGTGTTTGCATGCAGTAAGTGCTGCATTGGCAGGAATCATCTCCTTGACCGTGAAAAAATGCCAATCACTTGGTTTTTAAAATTTTAAAAGTTTAATAATAATAAAATGGTTATAAAAATAATAATACAATTAGAGTAATAAAGTTTAGAGTTAGGACAATTACAAGACAATAAAAAGCTCTCGGACACTTAAGTCACAAAAAGCATCCCTTGTGAACAGAGGAATAACCTTAAAAGTAACAGCCTGTTGTATATTCATATATCTCATACATGATGCATAAATTCCTTGCAAATTAAGAAATTTTCTGGTTTTTGTCAAATTCTTCTCCTCCTTAATCTTGGTGGTTCCAAAAAGACAGAGAGAAGGTGGAAGAATGTTTGTCTTTTCTTAGGCTGTAACTTTATGGGCCCCCTTCGCTGCCATCTCTGTGTGAAGAGTTTCTTGATTATCTCATCTTTCTGCTTGAGCTTGTAACAAATCCTACATTGCAGAGTTTCTATTTTAACATTATGTTGTAACCTAAAGCTGCATTTAACACGCTACTTAAGAGAATCAATACAGCATAACCTTCTAACATCACACATATAACATTCATTGTAACATTGAAAAGCCAATCACAAAATATGCATTTTTCACATTGACTCCAGAGGGAATTTCCATCCCTGGAAAATGCCAGTGCTCCCATTCACCCAAACTGGTGAAACTTTTCCTCCCCATCCTTTCCCCCGTGGGGTTCAAAGCTTTTTCCTGCTGGGTCTGAGGTGTCCATGGGCAGCAGGAATCTCTCCACTCCCAGCTCCAGGGCACTCCTGCTGGGAATTGCAACATCCAAGGCTCACCTCCCATCCAGGACAGAACATCCCTACACCTGAAGGATTCCTAAATCTGGGAGAAACGCTGGGCTGGGTAAAATTCCTGAGATTTCCAGGCTGAAAATCTGCAGCAGGATGGAGCAAACCTGGGGACAGGGCAGGGAGGCCAGAGAGATAAAGCTGATTTCCTGATTATTGATTTATTGATTACTGATTTCCTGATTATTGATTACTGATTTCCTGATTATTGATTTATCTGGGTGTCAAACGTTTCCCCTGTCCCAGAATTGCCCTGATGAGGAACCTGACTGTAGCCAGGGGAGGAACATCCTTGGAGCCTCCCTGCTTTCCACAGACTCCCTTCTCTGCCTTCCCCCTCACCTGCAGCAGCAGCAGCTCTTCTGCCATTAAAAATAATAATAATCCCAACCCAGTATTTCTCTAGTCTGGAAATTTAGCAGGAGAATATCCCTTGGCATCCAAAAAAATGCCAGGCAGAACTAATAGGAAAGTCAGGTAAATCAGCAGGGCAGGCGACAGTCATTCTGAGGAGTCTAAAAGGTGTTTTCCAAGGATTAGGAAGGAATAAATCAAGGGATTGCTGGGCTGCAGATGTTCCTGGCAGCTTGGGAAGGGGCAGAGTGAGGATTCTGTGGGCTACAGAACCTGAGTTCTCTGGCCTGTGGCAAGCGAGGGACTCCCAGCCACAACGGCAGCGATTTCACTGCCTCTCATGGAGGGGATTCTGTGGGGCAGATACTCAGGGCTTGGAGGAACAGATACTCAGGGTTTGTAGGAACAGATACTCGGGGTTTGTGGGGCAGATCTCAGGGTTTGTGCAGAGCAGATATTCAGGGTTTTTGGGGCAGAAGCTCAGGGTTTTTGGGGCAGATACTCACAGTTTGTAGGAGCAGACACTCAGGGTTTTTGGGGCAGATACTCAGGGTTTGTGGGGCACATACTCAGGGTTTGTGGGGCACATACTCAGGGTTCGTGGGGCAGATACTCATGGTTTGTAAGAGTAGACACTCAGGGTTTGTGGGGCAGAATCCGAGGGGTCCCTGCCCCACAGCGATGTGTTTAACTCCCCCAGTGCTCGGTCACACAAACTCATCTGCACACCACGGCAGAACTGCCTGCGAGCAAAAAGCCACTTATTGCCTTTTCTAAATGCTTTTTCCTTATCAGCTGTAAAATGTTACAATAATAAAAATAATCATCTCGGGGAAGAGGGGGGACTGGAGTCCCAGAAGGTGCTGGTCAAGGAGAAAAATAATTGTTAGCCAGAGCTGATTAAACAGCGGTGTTTTTGCAGGCTGAGAAGGCAGCCAGGAGATGCTCATCCCGGCATCCTGGACCTGGCAGGAATGGTTAATTTGCTCAGGAAACCGTTCTGAAGGAGCTGATGCCGCTCTCTCCCCAGCCACACTAATTGTTTATTAACATACAAAAGAACCGATGACCTTTAAACGCAGCTTTTTGTCCCTGGTAGGCAGAGGAAATGAGCCCCGGCACAGCAAATGTGCCTGGGTTCTTTTTTATTTTTAGGAAAGTAACCTTTCAAGCAAGGAACTCTTCATCAATAGCGTTTTCACACTCTATATTTAATAATCATGGGATTAAGCAGAAACATGTTATTTGCTGCTTCATTTAGGTTTCAAAATTTACCCGAAAGAATTGAGGGTATTTTGAGTGTTAAGTCATAGCTGTAAAATGGAAAGAATTTGGAGAATTTAATGAATATAAAAAAAGGTTTGAGGTGTTCTGTATCAAGCACCAGAACCACACGTTGATGTGGAAATTTTTTGAAGCGTGAATGGAACAAAACCACAGTTTTTTCCCTGGATTTTACATCACTCCCACTCTCAGAATTGCAACTGATGTGGGAGCTTGACTGTCACTTTTCAAAGCCATTTCAAAGTTTGGGACATTTACTGCCTTTCCCAATGGATTTGGTTCTTAAATCTCAGAGGCACAGAACAGTTGTGGGTTGGAAGTGGAGTCCAAGTCCTCCTCTGGAAATCCTCCATCCAAAGCCCAGCTGGAACAGGCTTTCCATGCCCACGTCCAGGAAATGTTGAGCATCCTCATGGATGGAGAGTCCACAGCCTCTCTGGGAAATGAATTCCAGGGTTCAGCCTCTCTCAGAGCAGAGAACTTTTCATTACATTAAATGGAATTTCCTTTTTTTCAATCTTCACCCCCTTGCCCTGTGACAGGGAATGACTCAGGAGAGCCTGGATCCAGGATTCCAACCCTTCCCAACAGGGATCAGGGTGATAAAGGCACCTTTATATTTATCTATCTTTATCTGTCTTGATTTATCTATATCTTGTCTTTATCTTATCTTTATCTTTATCATCTTATCTTTATTTATATCTTTATATCTTTATATCTTTATATTTATCTTTTCTTTCTCTTCTCATGCCTGAAGAGGCCCAGCTGCCTCCAAAGATCTCTCCTGGTCATTTTCTGGGGACACGAAAATCCAAAAGCCGATTTTTGGAAGATCTTTAGGTGCCCACAAGCACTGGATGTCACAGGGACAGAGAAACCCATGGAGAAACTGCTCCCATCCAAATTACCTGGGAGGTTGTACAAAAATTTGGGTAAAATTTGGGTAAATGCTCTAACAATGGACAAGTTTCTTTTCTTTTTTTTTTTTTTTTGACTGAACCAACCTCATTCAGGGGATAATTTTCATACTAATTTGAAATCTGAGCCCCTTTGCTACCAAACCTTTCCTTTTTCTCTCCCAAATCCATCTGAACAAAGTTCAGCCAGCACAAGAGAAATGGAATCTTTAAAACACCTAAAAATGCCTTCTTGGCTCAACTTTTGATTACTTTTTCCCAGCAACAGCAGCAGAGCTGCTGCAGCATCATCTCCTACAACATTTTTCAAGGGTCATGAGATGTTTTCATGAGAAATTTTTTGTCTTTTAAAAAAGTATTTATAGAATTATTTATATTCATATAAAATATAATATACTTATGTCATTAATTTTATTTATATATAATATAAAATATTAAATATAAAAATATAAAAATATTTAATATAAAAATATATAAATATTTAAATATATTAAGGTCCAATCTGCAGATTTGGTTTAAGATGTCTCTGGGAAGTTGTCCAAAATTTGGGACCTCTGTAAGATCTTGAATCTCCTGCTCTGGCCGTAACCATGACAGGAACAAACTTTCCACAGAAACTCTTGGGTGCATCTTAGCTTAGAGAACAATAAATGTGATGATGTGGCTTTATTCCATTTATCCTGTAAGAGGAGGGCTGGCTAAAGGTATCCACTGCAGGGACAATTTTCAGGACCTCTCTGAGCCTGGCCAATCTGTTAGTGGGGAGAGTTTTAGTCCATTAAGCTGCTGAGCCAATTCATAAGAATGTTATTTAGTGTAAATTTTCATTTGGATGAACAGCAGCGAGCTTGATCTCTAACATCTGTAATTGAATTAGCAACCTCTTTGTTTCCCTATTCTCTTTACGACTGGGCCACGGATGCATTTTGTGAGCGTTCAAAATTACAGCAGTCAAGCCATTACTTGGGAAAAGTGCCACATAATGCCCTTCTGGAAGTGGATTTTTATTTCACTTAACTTTTCTCCGTTCCCAGGGAAACAATGATTTGCCTTTCACTGCTGTTATCCACCGGCTCCTCTTTAAAGCTGATTTTTTTCCCCCCAAATTTGATTAGAGCCCATAGATCTTCCTTGCATGGCTGATACAGTTTGACCCCTACAAGCCTGGAGCCAGAGCTTCAGGATTCATTTGTTTCCCCATTACTTTCCTGCACAGGAATAGTAATGGGAGATTAGGAAAGAAAAATATAAGAGACTAATTTAACATGGGATTTAAACACCTGCTTAATTACATCTCTGCTGAGGGCAGCACTGATTCAAGTGCTTAATTGGGTGTTGTTATTTGAAAATATGGAAGAATTGCATGGCAAGAGGTTTGGAAAAGTGCTGGAATGTAGAACACATCCCCCATTTTTTATAATGCTCAGCATTAAACCAGAATGCTGCATTTTGGGTTTAACCAGTGGAGCCTCAAGCTGGGCTAAGGATCACTGAGGAAAATGGGGGAGTACAGAGGATTTTCTGCTTTTAACAACAACAAAATGCTCCTCTAGAGCCTCATTTCAATCTTTAAACAAAATTTGAGCATTAAAAAGCCTGAATTCTCCTAAGGTTTGGGTCCATTGTCCCACCAGGAACAGCTGTGCAGAGGAGACTCTGAAATGTTACTACCCTTGGACAAATTGGGGGAAAATGAAATTCAGCCAAACTTCAACTTGATCTTGGAGGTCTTTTCCAACTCTAAAGATTGGGAAGAGTTTAAATTCAAGGACGGGAATGCAAATGCTAAAATAAACCTGTGTTTACTCCAAAATAGTCAAGGATTGTGCTCTGTTCCTAAAATCCATGAGCTGTCTCTTTGGTTGAGCCCATATGGAGCATCCAGGCCTGTGCAGCAGCACCACAAAACAGGGATCTCTGCTCTTCAACTGATGAGGGCTTGGGAAAAATATCCCTGATATCCCTGCAGAATTTCCAGCTGAATTTGAACCAACCAAACCCAAGGACCTCCACGTGGTTACAAGGCCACATAATATACTCATGGAAATAGAGCACAATGAATTATAAGGGTTGAAAAGCAAATAAGTGACAGGTTCCCAATGCTGGACAACGAAATCCTGGCAGGGAATTCTCGCTCCTAAAGGGAATTTATAAAAATATTTGGCTTTTTTTCCCCATGGGGATATTCCCACTGAACTCTGGGTGATCTGAGTTCTCCTCTCCTCCTCCTCCTCCTCTGGGGTGTCACTCTTCAGGGCTCCTGCCAAAATTCAGTGCTGGGAGGCAGCTGGAAAGGGAATTTACAAAAATATTTGGTTTGTTTTGTTTTTTTTTTCGCCATGGGGATATTCCCAGTGAACTCTGGATGATCTGAGTCCCCCTCTCCTCCTCCTCCTCTGGGGTGTCACTCCTCAGGGCTCCTGCCAAAATCCAGTGCTGGAAAACCCAGCCAGGGCTGAGTGCTCGGCCAAGAGAGCAGCTCCACAGCCAATTCCTCAGGGGCCCAATTATTTGCCACAAAACTGAAGGAAAGGGATACGTTTCCGACTTCATACACTTCCCAGCCCACTTCATTTCTTCTCCCTCATTTCACGGCGTCAGAAATTGAGAAAAAAAAAGCGGTTTGCCAAAAAATGCCTTTCCTGAAGTTGAGGCTGTTTAATATTCATGTAGAAAACACTGGATATTCATGTAATCATCCTGATTATCCTCAATATGATGTTGCTAAAAGCTAATCTCTGTTGGGCAGAATTGTTTAAAGTAACAGCAATGTCTTTGCAAGCCACAATAATTTCTTAAACTCATAAACATTGGAGTTCCATGGGCTATTTGGGGATGGAGGGGGGGTGGAATCTGAGATTTGGGGATTTAATGTTCTCAGTGGGAATTAAAAACAACACAAACAAGAACTTTACCAAGTGACTGGGCTGTTGCTACAGGAAAAAAAAGGACTTTTACACAGCAAATTTTAATACAAAGCAGTTTAATACAGCAAAAAAGGACTGAATCAAATGACAACAAACTGCACGGATATTGGGGCATAGACAGAGGAGATGAAATCAGGCTGTGGAAATAACTCACCACAGTGGGTTATTATAGCAAAGGTGGACTCCAAAAATATCCTGGAACTTGTGTTGAATGAAAAAATGCAGATTTTGCCAGTGGTGTGTGGTGTAAAATGCTGGCCAGGACCATAATTACAGGTTTAATGTCTTTGAATGTCTTCCCACATCACTTCAGGGACTCTGTTTCTAATCAGTTGTGGTGAAAAGCATCCACTCAGGGCTTGCCCAGTCCCATTAAATAAATGACTCAACAGGACAACAGGCAAATTATTCCCCAAGGGAAAATGCTGCAGGGAAGGACTGAGTTCTGTGGTGTGAAATCCTTTCCTGAGAGAAAGAACTGGAACAAGGAATGATCAAAGCAAAGGAGTGGGGGGTGAATTTGTTGGAAATTTTAACTTCCAGAGCATCTAGCAGCTTAAAACAATGACTGCATTTCCATGGAATGGTTTCCAAGAATGGTTTGGGTTAGAAAGGACCTTAAAGTTCATAATTCCAGCCGCCTGCCCTGGGCAGGGACACCTTCCACTATCCCAGTGTGCTCCGAGCCCCACCCAATCTGGCCTGGGACACTTCCAGGGATCCAGGGGCAGCCACAGCTGCTCTGGGAATTCCATCCCAGCCCCTCCCCACCCTCACAGGCAGGAATTTCTCCCCAATATCTCATCTAAACTTTCCCACCTTCAGCTCAAGACTATTCCCACTCGACGTCCTTGTGAAAAGTCCTTCTCCAGCCCCCTGTAACGCCCTTGAGGCAGTGGAAGTGTATCCCACTCTTCCTTGGGTACACTGGGAGGCACTGGCAGATTATCCAGTCTCTGCTCCTTAATTTCTTTTTTTTTTTTTTCTTTAATTTTCCAACCAACTCCTTTGGAGAAGGAACAACCCCATCATGGATAAATGCAGTGGGAACCCTGCAGAAGGAGAAAGTCTCCCTTGGGCCAATGTCCCCATGGGAATGGCACCAAATTTGCCCCCAGTCCCAAAAGGTCCTCTGTTGACTCAGGTCATGCTGAAGACAACTCGCAGAGGATGACAATGAAAAGTCTGGGCTGGAAAAGCAAATCCGTGCAGCAGTTGACTCCTGGCTGCCTTGGGGCCAGGGGAGACAGTTTGAATTCCAATGGAAGTGACTGAGGAGAGCTCAGCTGTCACATCCCACCAGCTGCACGCCCTGCCCGCGGCTCCGGCCTTGATTTGTTGTTGCTGATTGCTTGATTCATGTTAATTCATTCTACTCTACCACGGCCTTGCCGGGGCTCATCTGGTATTATTAATATTAATAAGGCCCAGCACTTTCATCCAAAGAGCTCGTGGCACTTTACAAACATTAATTAAGCTTCACAACAGCCCCAGGGTGGGGAGGAAACTTTGGAGATCTCTTGGAAAGGTCACGGAGGGTTTGGTTTAAAGAGGCAGATTTGGGGGATTCAGGGGAATGAGGAGCAGGGGACACGAGCTCCAGTGGCGTTGTCATCACAGATGCTCCTCCCAGAGCAGTGACACAGCGTGGTTGTGCCTGTATTCTGGGTGGAAAAGATGGAATATGGGATAGGTTTGGCTTAAAAAGCCTGCTGGCAGGACAGGCTCACAAATTACCAGGAGAAATACACGGACACAGGAGACACAGGCAGAGAGCGATGAGTGCCTGGTACTGCTCTTTTAAACCACGGGCTCCAGGTGCTCCATAAATTCCACAGGAGCCTGCAGCTCCTCAGCTTTCAGAGAACGTGGAATGCTTTTGAACTGAAGGTCAGTAGGTTTAGAATAGATGTCAAGAAAAAAATCCTTCCCTGGGAGGGTGGTGAGGGGCTGGGATGGAATTCCCAGAGTGTCCAGGGCCAGGCTGGACGGGGCTTGGAGCCACCTGGGAGAGTGAGAGGTGTCCCTGTCCATGGTGACACTGGATGGGCTTTAAGGTTCCTTCCTGTCGGAATCTGAGGTATTGATAATCCTGAGATTGCAGAAAGTCTCTGTCTTTCAGCCCCACTGCCAAAGCAGAAGCCATAATTGGTCTGTGCTGGTTTCAAGGTTGTTTATTCTGTTTATCTCTACCATGTTCTGCTGCCCTGCCGCAGCTCTGTCCTGCAGGGCAGCGTGTGGGGCTCTGCCCTCAGTGGGATGGTACAAACATTAAATACCACAAACTACCTGTGCTGGATTTACAATAACGTGCCAATATCTGTCACCTACGTTGGACAGTGTGTCCCCAGCCAGAGGTGAATGTGCCACCTCTCCAATGACATTGGACAAACCACCAGTACATCAAATTTCTCTGCCTCTATGAAGGAATGCAAAACAATGGGTTGTTTACAGAAAGTTGTGTGAGAAAGTTCTCTAACAGAATGTAAACTCAGAAGGCTTTAGAAAATCTTAACAATCAGGGCGACACTGCTGGATTTTGGAAGCTCCTTCGGCAGCCCAGACAAAGAAAGGGAGTGTTATGTGTAGTAGATATAATTCACACCATTTCTAATATGATATATGTGATATTGAATATTTGTTGCAGTATACACGTTTTAGGAGTACCCCCAACCCTCGCAGGTGAGACCTGGTGTATGTTGGAACCTGATTTACAGGTAAAAGGATGTTGCTGGCCAGGAGATGGGAGATGGGAGATGTCTGGAGAGATACATGGATGCCCAGGCGCATAAACAACCCGGATGGATCTCATGGAAATCCTCGGGCAAATCCATGTGAATGCAGCATTCCAGTAAATTTTATCAAGGGATTCACCAACTCCTGACACTGAATTGTTCTTCCTCATCACCAAAAAAAAAAAAATCTCATTAACCTATAGACTCTGAATGGAAGAAAAGACTGACTGCTGAAATCTTGGCCTCAGGTGGAATTTTCCCTATAAAAACCGCTGGTGCCAGGATGGAGGTGTGGGCATAGAGGAAACCTCTGCTGAGGCTGACTTCTGGTGCTGAACCCGGGCTCAGCACTGTTCTTTCCTTGTGGCTGGCTAGATAGAATTTGATTGCAAAATAAATATTTTATTTTCTCATTTTAATTTGGCTGGAAAAATTTTCATTTATAACAGGAGGAACTCTTATGGGATGGGCGCTGCCCCAACAGCAGCTCCCAAAGAGGAGCCAAATCCAACTGTCCCAGCGGTGGGGGACATCATCCTGGGAAAACAGGCATGGCAGGAGGGGTCCACAGAGATCCCAGATCACATCCAGACCCAAACCCAGCCCCTTGGTGTGCCCTGGGGGCTCCAAGTCTCTGAAATGCAGCTGCTGCTCCTCATTAGGCTTTGCCCTCCTGGATTTCTCTCCTAAAGCAAACAGCCCCTCCATTCCCCCCAGCAGGAGAGAATGGAGGGGCTGTTTGCTTTAGGAAACAGCCAAAATGAATTTGGGGTTTTCAGCAGCATTTCAGGGAAGGAGATTTTGCTGTGATGGGAAAAACTCCAATGCCAGGGTGATGGGCAGAGATAAAAGTGAGATAAGTGCACGCTGAGTGCCACAGAATCCATTAGAGGAGGGAACACTGAATGACTGCAAATAACTTTTTAATATTTCCTTATTCCAGGAAAAAATCTCTGATGTCTAAAATGTGAGACATCACATGGGCCAGTGAAATAAGAGACAAATCTGGGAAAGATGCTGCAGTGAACTATAGATTTCTGAAACCAACATTAGCTGTAAGAATAAAACCCCTAAATGAGTAAATAAACATACCGCTCCCTGAAAATCTTTATTAAAATTATAAAGTTTTAATTTTTCATGCACGTTTCAGATCAGAGGTTTACAGTGAGAAAAATGGGTTATTTCCATGGATTTCAAATAGAGACCTGGTCTCAGCCCTCCAAAAATTCATTACCAGGGGCCAGGTAAACTGCACGGCACAGGGGCAGGGCCCAGCCAGCTTCTAAATCACTGTAATTAACCCCCGTGTGTAATTACCCACCTCCCAGGAGGTTTTTATTCTCTCCGTGGACAACTCGCCTGCCTCCTGCTCCGGGATAAACTGCAACATAATGAAGGCAACAAAACCCCTGAAAACTCTGTGGTTTCATTAAAATGATCACTTTGATGTCTTTTTTTTTTTCTTTTTACATCCAAACCACAAAACACTAAATCTGATAGACAAAGCTGCTGTTTTAAGATTTTTCAATGACACATCAATTTAAATTCAGAAATGATCAGACTCTGCAGTAACAATTTAGGGAATGATAAGACACAGAAAACACGTTTTGGAAAGTTCTGTAAAAAGAGGTCGTGTCCCCACATCCAGCCTGATGTAAGAGGCACCATTTGAGCAGCCCAGATCCCCCAGTTATGGGGTGCAGGACACAAACTGGGGGTCCCTTCTCTCTCAGAGGAATTCTTTCTCGCTGCTCCCCCCTGCAGCACCAGAAATATCTGCAAATTCACTGCAGCTCCTCCTCGGAGGGCTCTGGAGCCCTGGGTCCATCCTCAGCTCTAGGCCTGTTGCTCTTTGGTGCTTCTGCGAGATGGAAATACAGAAATAAGGAAAAGAAGTTGGTGTTTATGCTGAAGATCTGAGCATAAAAAAAATGAAAAAGCTTCCTGGGCATGCACGACCCGTGAGGGCTGATCCTTCTCTTCCCACGGTGTGCTGAGGAGGAGAGGAATGTCTCCAGCAGAATCTGCTCAAGTCTGAGCCCTCCACTGCCAGTGGATTGCATTCCTTCATTCTGGATGTATAAATCAAAGAATCATGGAATGGTTTGGGTTGGAGGAGGCCTTAAAGACCATCTCCTTCTAATCCTTGCTGGTGCTTCACTCAGCTTTAAACACAAAGGCAAAGAAAGCCAGACTTGGCTTTTTTGTTGTTGTTTCCACCCAGAATGGTTATTTGTTGTGTCAGAGCAGTGCCCTTTCCCCACTCCCTGGAGCCCAGAGTGGGTTGGCACTGCCAGAGACAGGGAAGAGCTGCACATGGAGAATCTTCCTGGCTCACCTGCTCTGGCAATCCTGGGCAAAATTCAAACAGGAGCAGCCCAGCCAGTGCAAATAAGAGATGCTCTGAAATCCAGGTAAGCTGCAACTCCTCTATAGATCTTTTATTGTATGACCTTTAAAGTGCCAAGAACCAATCTAAGACCCAGAGGCAAGAAAAAAGGCAAAATTTGGCCAATATTTAGGAAGGGGCACAGCACTTTTACAGCAGGGATGGTGACTGTTGCCAGGACTGACACTCTCCTACACAAACCATGTTTTCCCAGATAGAAACCAACAAAAATCCTCTTCAGCAGTCCTGAATTATTAATCACCAGAAATAAATGATGATGATGATGATGATGAAATCTGACTCCTTATAACTAACTCAGAGCTCCTGCAAATAGATGGGTCCTAAATCTCCACACTGGGTTTATATACAGATTTTCTGCATCCTCCAAAACACAGAATAATGGAAGTGATGGGGAAAAAACCCATAAGATGTTCAGGAGCTGTCAGACAAGGAACAGAATTGAGTGTAAACCACAGGTTAAGTGAGTGTCCAACCCTTCCTTCAGCACAGGTTGATTTTTGAGGAGCTCAAATAGTCCTTAGCTGACCCCTCAGGTTTGTCCTCTCTCCCTTTTAGCTTGGCTGTCAATTTTCTGATCGTTCCATTTGGAGGGGTGAGAAAGAGCAGGGCTCTGCTCAGTGCCTCTGGGACTGATGTGGGTATTTCTCATTTCAAAGGACACTCTGGGAAATAAAGGAAAAATTTAAGTAATTTTCTTAACCTCCTGACTCCCGGAAGGCAGAAATGGAAGTCCCATATTTTTGTCATCAAGATGATAGCAGCAATCTGCAGACCTGTGTGAGGCCACAAACATTTACCTGGCAGGTTTTCTGTAAGTCACAGCAAAAGAAAGATGAGCCCAGAGCAAAATCCATTTCCCTGATAGTGTTTCTGTACAGAAGCATTGCAGAGAAAATGTAAACAGGAGCTGACTGTTTAAACCCTTCTCAAAAAGGGGCAAAAACTGAGTCTCTGTCGTGTTCTCAAAAGCCACAGCAGAGAGTGAGCACAGCCAAGGTGATGGAATATTTTACTGACACTTCTAAATTTCTTTTCACAAGTTTTGAGGTGAATATTGGATTTTCAGCAAGATCCTGCAGGTTTTGAGGTACAGGAACGGGTGTTTTAGGGGTTTGTTTCACATTTCTAAGTTCCACACCTGTTGGAACTCAAAATGTCCCTCAGACATTTTTGGAGGTTCCAGGCCCAGGTCAGAAGCATTTGAGACCCTGGCAGGCAGCTGGAAACAGCTGTGATTTTGGGTTTGAGCCATGGAATGATTTACCAACCTTGCAGGAAGAACAAGAAGTCACAAAAGTTTAGATATTAGAGTAGAAGTAGTCACAAAGTAGAGGGAAGAATTTTTTAGTGTTGTACAAGGGGGTTTTAACACCTGTAGAGGGGGTTTTTACTTCGTACATGGGGGACAGGAGTTTAAGATAGAGAAATGTAGGCCGGTCCTGTTCCTCCCCTTTCTTCTTCCTTGCCTCCATGTTCTTGGTGATGTTGGCACTCACAGATTGGTTTAGAGTAGAAAAGCACCATTTAATATAGGTAATGGGCATTGGGGAAAAACTGTAACCATGTAACTCGTAATGTACCATATAAAAGACAGCAGCAGCCCTGGGCAGAGGGGGAGAGAAGAAGCAGTCGGGAGTCAGAGAGGATGTCAGGGTGTGTGTGTGCCTCTGCCTGAGCTGTGAGCAAACCACAGCAGCCCAAGGAGAAAATCTTTTCGATAACTTGCAATAAACTGCCTTGAGACCGGACAACAGAGACTGCTGAGCCTTTCTTTGGAAGCACGGGGTGGAGGAGAGACTTTTCCACCACACGGAGCCCCTGAACCAGGCCAGGGTTCTGACACACATCGAGCACCATTTAAGCTGCACCTTACACAGGTGCCAACATGGACAAGGTGCCAACACCTTACTCTGTTGCTAACGTGGGATGCTTCTAGAGTTGGAAAACAACAGTGTAAATATTTTTGTATAACTTTAGTCAAGGGGTTTTGTTTGACTTTGCCCTGGAAAAAGAATGTTAAGTTTCTTTCCGGGGCATAGTTCCACCAGGGGGGTCTGATGAACTCAAGATATCAACAGACTGGGAGTAGCCCAAAAAATAAAGGATTATCAGTGGCCATCCTCTATGGTCCTTGTCTTCTATTGTCCTTTATTAAACTTTTAAAATTTTCACAGGCGCGTGAACGTGTTTTTCACAGGATGACCAGGCTGGAGATGGTCCCTACCTGCTGCTCCAGATGTTTCTACACACGCGGAATATTTAACTTCACCAGAGGAACGGGGGTCTGGGACAAGCAGCAGGAAGGGAAGGAGCTGGGCTGGGCTGCAGAGCTCGTTTGAGATGTACTGGAAATATCCATGAAGCACAAACTGCCCTGAGTAACTGCTTGCCTCTGAGGAGGAATTTCAAGAGCTCTTAGGAACTGAAAGAGATTTCAGCCACCTGCACAGTGAATAAAAGATTTGGACAGTTCTGGAAAGGACAGAGGAGCCTCTAGTTAGAGAGAGGTGATGGGAGAAGCAAAAGTTCAGCTCCCAGTTTTTGCTGCCTTGGAAAAACCAATCTCTCCATGATTTTTGTGATTATCCCCAGCAGCTTCTCTGCCTGCAGCCCTGCAGAGAGAGGAGTTTATGTGCATCAACCACAAGCCTGTCCCAAGTCCTGCATGGGACATTTCTCCCTCTCTTCCAGGGCCGGGTTACAAAATCCAGGTGGAAGAAAGAAGGGAACAGAGAAAATCAGTGCATGAAAAAGAATAGATTTGGATATGAAAGTGCTCATGGACAAAACCAGCCAATTTTAAGTTATATTCACATTTAGGCTGAGTTTGGGGCTGAAAGGGAGTGGAAAGGACACAGCCAAAGAGAAACCCAGCTAGGTTTATGATTATTGATGGAATTATTGCACATTTTGCATTCTGTCGTTCTTCTGACCAAGTCCTGATGGCTGCACCAGGATTTACTCCTCGTGACAATCCTGAGCTGCTTCCCAGCCTTCTTCTCTCCTTTGAGAAAGGTAATAAAGGAGTCAGATGATCAATTTTGCAATTTGCAGTTGCCAAGCAGCTTTGAAGCAATTTAGTGATTTGGGTACTTATTTCCTGCCTGTCCTGATGGCAGGAGATGATATAAGGATATTGAGCCCTAATAGTCTATTCATTCCTCTGATAAAACTGAGGGAAGAGGAATCAAAAGTTTTTTAGGGTTTTATTTTTTAATGCTAATTCTGGTTTTACAAGAGCTTGTTGAGCATTGTCTTTGCATTCATTTAGGAAAGCTCTGAAAAATAAAAGTGCAATTTGCAAAGTATCAGACGCCTTCCACCGTGCAGGTCTGAACACCCATTCAGCTGGACGATCAGGAGATCTGAGCTGCATTAATTAAAATGATGGTGTTAATGAGCACAAAAGGAGTGTGAGCATCGCCATGCAGCGGCCAAGTGGCTCCTGTTCACTGAAGTCTAATCCTCCTCCAGGGATTAATGTCAACAATAGAATTTAAATTCGCTAAACACCTTATCAGATTGGCATTTACACTCTGCTATTAAACGTTTATCAGGACAGCAAAAGCCTGGATTTCATTACTTTCATCCTCACATCTCCAATTATTTGGGGGAAGAGCTCCAACAGATCATTCCCTTCCTGGCTGGATGCCCAGGATGGGTCCTGGAGAAATCCAGGGAAGTGATTTGGGTGCAGCCCCCTCCCCACAGCCCCTCCTGTTGTTTATCTGCCAGGACTCAGCATCCTCAGGTAGATTCAGCTTGGACAGTGACAGGAAATTCTTCTCTGGAAGGGTGGGAGGGACTGGGATGGAATTCCCAGAGCAGCTGTGGCTGCCCCTGGATCCCTGGCAGTGCCCAGGCTGGAGCACCTGGGACAGTGGGAGATGTCCCTGCCCTGGCAGGGGTGGCACTGGGTGGGATTTAAGGTTCTTCCAACCCAAACCATTCTGGGATTCTCTGAAATACCCCCAAAAACGTCTCTGGTCCAGCACATCTGGGAGCTGAGCTCTGCCTGACCCAGGTTTGAGCTGGGGCTGGTGTGGAAACACTTCCTAACCATGACCAAGCTCCCCATTTTCCAGGAATTCCAATGGAGAGGCAGCTGCTTCTGCTGCTCCCTCCCAAACCTCTTGGAATGGAGTTTTGTCTGGGTACAATTCAGCTGAAAAGCAAATGCTGTGGAAAATTTACATTACACCCCAGAGTTTCATTGAGCACGGAGCATTTTTCAATTCCAGAGTGAGCTGCAAAGCTTAAACCGGGCAAAGAATTCATTATTTTAATGATAATAATTTACACTTGCATGGGAGCTTTCATCCAAGAAAATGCCACCTTCGAATTTAGGGGAGGGTTGGCTTGTTACCATGGCAATTCCTGACCTCCACTCAAGGTGTAAAAGGCAGAGAAGGAGTTGATGGACAGGACTTTGGGAGGGGCTAAGGCTATAAAAGGCAGAACCATTTATTTATACATCCATTTTTGTAGACAAGCACATGGCACTTTAGTTCCACGCTCCCAGTGCTGTAATTTTGTCTTTATTTAGTTTTCTGTTGGATTTTTGTTACGGTTTAATAAACCTGTGGCATTTTAAAAGTGAGCATCGTGTCTCACCCCGGGACAGCGGGAGGTGTCCCTGCCATGGCAGGGGTGGCACTGGATGGGGTTTAAAATCGCTTCCAACCCAAACCATTCTGGGATTCTCTGACTCAATAAATTAGTTTGAAGCATCTGAAAAGTGCTTGAAGCTGAAGCTCAGTTCCTTGGTGTGGAACCGGATGGGGGGATGAACACAATGGACTGGGGATGATCCCGTGTTTTAAGAGTTGCCTGACATCTCCTTCATGATTTTAAAATAAAACTCTCCTCTTTTCTTCTCTCTGTAGCAAAGTCCTCTCAAAGAGCTGACAAATTCCTTTCCCAAAGTTTCTTTGTGCTCTCCTCTTTGTGCTCACCCCCTTTGTTCCCTCGGGCCAATTGAGAGGAGTGAGGGCTGAACAATCCAATTTTGGGAGGCAGCACAAAACTCAGGAGTCAAAAACACCTGCGCTACTCTTCAAAAAGAGAAGGAAATGTTGAGCTGTTCACAGCCCCAAAGAGGTGATGCCCTGCAGAGCCACTGTGCCCAAATCCATCCCATTTGTTGGAACTCCCTTTTCCAACCCAAGGATCTGCAGGTGGCTTCCCACCAGCACATGCAAGCTGTAGTAAATCCTTTGTAGCTCCATCTCTGTGCTCCATTCATGGGAGATGAGGAACATCTGCCCAGCTGCAGCAGTACAGGGGGGATCTTGGGGCACAGCTCTCAGCATCCGGATTTCAGATAGATTTGAGCTCTCCGTGTCCTTGTTCTCACAACCACAACTTTTCCTGACAAAGTCCTGGCATTCCAAGTGGGAACTTCCGATCAAAGTCCTTCCATAACTGAGCAGGCCCAAGGCCCTTGTTCTCCCATGGGCTGATCCAAACCCCACGGACACTCAGGGAGAGGCAAGATCACCTTTTACAAAAATCAGAATCGGTTCTGCCGTGGCTGTGAGTGAAGAGGCAGATTTGCTTCCACGAGCCTGGGACCCATGCCAGGTGCCAAATCCAACCCGTATTTCATGGAGAGAACAGGCTGAGGGTCAAATCCCAGTCTGGCATCCCTGAATCCTCTCTGCTGCTCCTCTGAAGGTCTTTCAGCCCCTTAACCCCAGAGCCAGCCCAGCACCCTCCTCCCTGCAGCTCCTGCTGGGCTTAGGAGGCACCGGGAGCTGCAGGGTTGGCAGAGCTGATGGTGCTGGAATGTGGGAATGCAGAGCTTCCCTCTGGCTGCCCTGGAAGGTCTGGGACCCTGGCAGAGATCAGGAACCCCCCTGGACAGAGCCCCCAGAGACACTGGCTGTGATCTCTGTCCATGGAAAAGAGTTTTCAATCTTACAGGATGAATTACCAGCTCTGAGTGTTTGATATAAGTAATAATTAGTGTGGCATGGGTGCAAAAGTAAAATTTTAGGATTCTAGATTAGGGGTTCAAAGGGGACAAGATGGAGGAAATTGGGTGTGCCTTGTCCTTTTTCTCCTTCTTCATGCCCTCCATGTTTCACTGTGGTGTTGGCATTTTTCTGTTGGTTCAGGCTGGGGACACACTGTCCAACGTAGGTGACAGATATTGGCACGTTATTGTAAATCCAGCACAGGTAGTTTGTGGTATTTAATGTTTGTACCATCCCACTGAGGGCAGAGCCCCACACGCTGCCCTGCAGGACAGAGCTGCGGCAGGGCAGCAGAACATGTGAGAGATAAACAGAATAAACAACCTTGAAAACTGCACAGATGAATTATGACTTCTTCTTTGGCAACGGGGCTGACAGACAGAGACTTTCTACAGTCTCGGGATCATCAATACCTCAGATTCCAACACTGGAACAGATGGCAAGGATGAGTTAATTGATCTGCTGGGGCAGCTCAAGATGTCCTGCTGGAGCAGGATATGCAAAGAGGAGAATATGCAAAGATCCATAATGAACTTTCATTAGCAACAGAGAAAAAAATCCTGTGACAGAGACCTGTGTGCTCTTCCTGATAGTAAAAGGGTTTTTAAATCATGGGGGTTTAGGGTTTAAAGGAAAATTAAGCTTAGTAGGCCCTGAAAATAAAAATAAATACCCTAGGTACATGAAGACTTTGTACCTTGCTAGAACTGCACCCGTGTAGCTAGTACATGACAAATGATATAATTGTTAGATGTGATGATTGTTTAGTAATTAAATATAGTTAATGTTTAATCATAAGAATAATCATAAGAAACTGTGGTCAGGGGCCTAAGAAAGATCACAAGAAACTCATGTCAATGTATACAATAGAACAATAACAGTTTAATAATTAATATGTAAGTTATATAAGGATAGAAAATACGTACAGCTCGAAATGGGTGTGGGAGTCAGATTTGGGTCTGTACCCCTGATTCCCAGAGCTCTCAATAAAAGCAGATAATCAGATCCCATGGTTATGTGTACTCCTGAATGCTGACATTCCCAACACAAATCCAAATTCCAGCTTCGTTCCTGCTTGTAGCCAGTTCAGGAGATGTCACTCCCTGCGATGACTGTGGGAAAAAAGTGGTTTAAAGCTTTTTTTTTTTTAGTCTTTTTCCCAAAGTGAAATGTCTTCTGCCAAGCCACCCTCCTCAGTAGGAGCCATAATTTTACACTGAGGAACAAAACAACTCCCCTTTGCTCTTTCTGGGTTTTCAAGTCTTTGTTAGAAGAAAAGCGTTTCTGCATTTTCCTACAACGTGTCTCTGACAGGAGAGAAAGAAACTTTAAGGAGGAATGCTAAAGAATCAGAAAATCAGAGCATTTCCAGCATCAGGGTTACCCTGGAAAATGTCACAGGCACAACCACCTTTGAAATTACAGCACAAAATGACAGCACATTATCCGATCATAGGATGGTTTGGGTTGGAATGGACCTTAAAGATCTTTGTGTGCCATGGACAGGAACATTTTCACTAGATCACGTCTCAGAATAATTTACCAATTGTTGGCAATCACTAAGGAAAAATTTGTTCAGATATTTCGAGTAATATTCAATTCTGGGTGGATTTTTTTTTTTTTCCCTCCTCAGAGCAACAAATTAAAGAATGACAAGAAATAAAAGAAAATTCTGGAAATCTGAAGCAACAAAAAGAAATTATATTCCTATGAATGTTATCACAATTTCGAGGAATTAAACTTAAACCTTGCCCTATTTCATGTCAGGAAGAGTAAAAACCCTGTGGCAGAAAATGCAGAATTTTTAGAAGAGTCCTTGCAGGAGACTCTGCAGGAGCCCTGAGCCACTCCTGGGCACTCCCCTCCCTGCTCCTCAGAGCAGCCCTGGAGCACTTGAGTCATTCCAAAGTGCAGGAACAAGCAATGAAAGTTTGGTTATTTCCCTTACTTTATTAAATTTTGCAACTAGTTGCAGATTTCTGTAACTCTGGATGTATTAACTCAAATTATTGTGCTAAAAATACCAGGACATCCTCAGTGTGCAGTGTGGGCTGCAAACCCTGCTTTCAATACATAGATTTAAAATATCACAAACCATGCAAATGTGTATTTAATGATAAGGAAATGTCCCTGAGGTCAGGAGATTTGAATTTTCCTCCCACAATTAAAATGCCTCTCAAAACCAAAAAGCCCCAACCAAAGCCCTGCTGGAGTGACAGGAACTTTTAGCAGACATAGCCATTCACAGGGTTCTGTATAAAATTAATTCTATAGAATGAGGCTTTAAATAGCTGCCCATGGATTAGGACAATAAATTCCTTGCATAGATAACATGGAGATTTTTACTGCTAGCTTAGGGGCAGATCACCCCAGAGGAGGGGCTGATGAGGAGGTCCCACTGTTTTCCCTTTGGGATCAGAGGACCAGGGCAGGACAAGATTCTGGGCGGCTGCAGATCCCAAACTTTCATTTTAACACCAGTTTTTGTGTGCACAACAATCCTCCTCCTTCTCCTTCTCCTTCTCCTTCTCCTTCTCCTTCTCCTTCTCCTTCTCCTTCTCCTTCTCCTTCTCCTTCTCCTTCTCCTTCTCCTTCTCCTTCTCCTTCTCCTTCTCCTTCTCCTTCTCCTTCTCCTTCTCCTTCTCCTTCTCCTTCTCCTTCTCCTTCTCCTTCTCCTTCTTTCTCCTTTAATATAGGCACCATTTAATATAGGTAATAGGCATTGGGGAAAAACTGTAACCATGTAACACGTAATGTACCATATAAAAGATAGAAAAGCACCATTTAATATAGGTAATAGGCATTGGGGAAAAACTGTACCCATGTAACACGGAATGTACCATATAAAAGATAGAAAAGCACCATTTAATATAGGTAATGGGCATTGGGGAAAAACTGTACCCATGTAACACGTAATGTACCATATAAAAGACAGCAGCAGCACTGGGCAGGGAGAGAAGAAGCAGTCGGGAGTCAGAGAGGATGTCAGGGTGTGTGTGTGCCTCTGCCTGAGCTGTGAGCAAACCACAGCAGCCCAAGGAGAAAATCTTTTAGATAACTTGCAATAAACTGCCTTGAGACCGAACAACAGAGACTGCTGAGCCTTTCTTTGGAAGCTCGGGTTGGAGGAGAGACTTTTCCACCACACGGAGCCACCCCTGACCCAGGGTGAGCTCCAGCAGGCGAAGGTTAAAGGCAGCGTTTCTCTGGGGGTCAGAACCCCTCAGAGCAGACAGAGAAACATCCCCTGGATATTTCTGGATTCCCACATTGGTGAACTCCAGCAGGGTGCACAAAATCCCAGAGCAAGGCAAGGGCAGGAGCCCCTCTCAGAGCAGCGCAGGGATTTCTGTGTCCCTCTGGCTGCTGGTGACCCCATACCACGATTCACTTTTCCATGTCCCCACAAATCTGCAGCATGGGGGCAATGATGCCAAGTCCTTCAACATCCACTCATGGAAAGGACCCCAAGAGGCATTTTGAGCTTTGTGAGGAACAGGAAACTTTTTTCCAGTCAGCCAGAAGGACTTGGAACACCCTGGGACAGTGGGAGGTGTCCCTGGCCATGGCAGGGGTTGGGATTTAAGGTCCTGTCCAACCCAAATAATCCTGAGACTCTCTGACTCTGTCTATCAGAGGCTTTTGTTCCCATTTTACACCAGTAAGCAACATTACAACATCTCCCCACCTCCTACATAATGCAAGCGACATGATTTCATCTGGTAGTTTCAGCACTGAACTGGATTTATTTTTTAATAACACCATATATATTTTATCCAAACTGTCATTCAGTCCTTCAGAGCTGGGAAAACTAAGACAAACATTACAGAAAAGTTTATGATTCCCTTACTCGGAGGATTTCCACTCTGGTCTCATTATTTCTGGCAGACTCACTGTGGGGAATTTTGCTTCTTCTCCTCAGTTATAAATATTCCATGCAGATTTTTAATTAGAGCAGCATGGGTTTTTTTGGCTGAGACAAAAGAAATTGGATTCCTCCCCTCACCATTTGGGCTTCATTCATGTGGATGGACTTCCAGTAATGTACCCACATCAAATCTCTGCATAAACAAACCAGAGGCTGTTTTATTGAACTAAAACTCTAATTGCTTTTACCAACAGGTGTCTCGGAGCTGGAAAGCAAAACAAATGTTTGATCTGGTCCTTCCTCTAATTAGCAACAGATGAATTAGCAGCTGAAGGGAAAGATGCACTTTTTAGCCCATTGTCTGGGTTTAAACTGCTCTTGTGGAATGTTTCATTCAACAGGAATTTGCTTATGAAGGAGTCAGAATTAGTTGCAGGGAGCACTGAACCATAAGGAAAAGCAAAGAAGGAACTCTAGGGGGAAGGATAAAGCAGAAGGAGTAAACAGCAGAGTTCTGATTCCTGCCTTTCACATCTCCTTCAGAAAACCTTTGCTGTGCCCTTCTTCCTCTGCTTGTGGATACCTGCTGGAGGATTTTATTGGGATTTTTCAAACGGGCTGCCTCGTTTGGAATCAGAGTCCCAGACTCTGGGTTGGGAGGGACCTTAAATCCCAGCCAGTGCCACGGGCAGGGAACCTTCCACTGATCCAGGATGCTCCGAGGCAGGTCCAGCTGGGCCTGGAATTTGTGCAGAACTCCCCAAAACAGTGGTTTAACCAAAGTGAGCTTCCAGGTGTTGCCGTGTGCTTCCAGCCTCAGAGCAGCTCCCAGAACTTGCTGCTGGTGTTGGCAAATCCGTGTCTCTGCCTGGAAAAAAAACCTAACAGAATTCCCAACTCGGCCCTGCTGCCAGTTCAGCTTTTTATCTCCTGCTGTAGCTAATGGATTGACAAACTACAGCCATCAAAGGAACGCCGTGGTTCCACCAAGCTGCCCTGCACAGGGGGCTTCAGGCAGGGATGACAACCAGGCAGAGGAAGGACTGTAAATAGCTCTGAATTCCACATCAAAAATAAACTGGAAATGCAAACAGCAAAATAAAACATTTCTACAGCACATGAGTTGGGATGCTGTAACGGAGACCCTTCTGTCCTGAATTCCAGCGCTGGGCACAGACCTGGATTTCACAAGTGGATGAACCAAGATGTGGCAGGTGAAGGGATGCAGTCCTCATGATTTCAGTCCTTTTTACTTTTTATTTTTATTTAGTAGTAGTAGAAGTAGTTGTGCCATCATTATAATTATTTTTATTATTATTGTTTTTGTTACATTTATGTTGATTTGGGGGGATATTTTTGGATTGCTTTTCATTGTTGTTTGGGTTTTCTCCCCATTTCTCAGCCTCCTCTATTTCACAGCTTTATTTTCTACCTCTCCAAAGCCACATTTTTGCTTTTCTTTTTCCCTCTTTCATCAGAGACCTCCATGCCCCACAGAAAAAGCCATCAGAGGGATGGGGAGAAGACATTAGCAAGGTGACCTTCCACTAACAGCCAGACAATTCCCACCCCCAGACTGATGCCCCATCCCTCTTTATCCCTCTGCATTGCCTCCCTTGCAGCCCCAGGAGGGGCTGAATTTGGAGCGGGATGCTTTTCCAGGAGTTTCCACCACGACAGCTGGGCTGTGAATTGCTCAGCTGGAGAGTTCCAGAGGGCACGAATGCTCTGCGTGCTTGAATTTGAAAATAATAAGAATTTGAAAAGGGCAAGAAAACAACAGTTTCCAGGGGATCACCACCTGAGCTGCATCCAGCCGGGCTCCCAGTCCCACCAAGGCTGAGGAACAGCACCTGGAGGTTCACTGTCCCCCTCCCAGCCCCAAATATCACCTGGAGGTTCATTGTCCCTCTCCCAGCCCCAAACCCCACTGGGGGTTCACTGTCCCTCTCCCAGCCCCTGGAGTTTCAGGGTTCCCCTTTCAGTCCTAAACAGCACCTGGAGATTCTTTATTCCCCTCCCAGTCCCACCAAGGCTGAGGAACAGCACCTAGAAGTTCTTTATTCCCTCTCCCAGACCCAAACCCCACCTAGAAGTTCTTTATTTCCCCTCCCAGCCCCAAACCCCACCTGGAGGTTCATTGTCCCTCTCCCAGCCCCAAATATCACCTGGAGGTTCACTGTCCCTCTCCCAGCCCCAAACCCCAACTGGAAGTTCTTTATTCCCTCTCCCAGCCCCAAACCCCACCTGGAGGTTCACTGTCCCTCTCCCACCCCCAGCTCTGAGTGCTGACTCCCAGCACGTGCTCAGGCTCCAAATTCTGTTTATTCAGCCAGCCTGGCCTTGCAGGCTCGTGTCTCCTCTTCACTTTAATTGTTTCCACAACCTAACAAGCATTTCACAGGGGAGAAAAAAAAAAAAAAAAAGGCACACTGGAAAGTGTAAAAACTCCTCATGTCCTTGTTCTCATATTTTTCCTCTCAGTGTTGCACCCCAGGCAAAGAAATTCATTTGGCTTTACAAGGAATTCTGCTGTAAGTCAAGTGTTATTAAGGGCTTCTTCATATTGTTTATCACGGGAATCTGAGCTGATGTCTCGCTGAGCACTCCTAGGGAAGCTTGTTTATTAAAAGGTACAAGTGTTCCTGCAGCCCTACAAGCACGGCCCTGACAAGCTCTCCTCTCACACAGCTCCAGAATAAATAACTGGAGAGCTGAGGAGAAGCTCGGGCTCTGCCCTGGCTGACAGCAGCTCATGCCTCCTGTGCTGAGCAATTAGGGATGCAGCCTGATGCTGGAGAGCAAAAAAAAGCTGAACCCACCCTGCCTGCAGGAGCAGGAATTATTTCCAGGCCCTATTAGCAGGTGCCTTGCCTTGCACAAAAATTGTTCCCTGCACCAGCAGAGCAGGTGAGGCTCTGGAGCAGGGCTTTGATGTGCCTCGTGCTGGGGTCAAAATCTTGCTGGTGCTGACAGAAATGCCACATCAAGGAAAAAAACCCTACATGTGTGTCTGAGCAGTGTGGGAAAGCCCAACAGCAGGACACTGAGCTTTAGAGTTGTTTCCTTTTTGTGTTGTTTCTTTATGTTGTTTCTTTTCTATATTGGTTTTTTTGTTGTTGTTTCTTTTTTTGTGTTGTGTCTTTTCTATGTTGGTTGTTTTTTGTTGTTGTTTCTTTTTTCTGTGTTGTATCTTTTTTTGTGTTGTTTCTTTATGTTGTTTCTTTATGTTGTTTCTTGTCTATATTGTTTTATTGTTGTTGTTGTTTCTTTTTTTATGTTGTTTCTTTATGTTGTTTCTTTTCTATGTTGGTTTTGTTGTTGGTTTTTTTTTCCTGTGTTGTATCTTTTTTTTTTGGTGTTGTTTCTTTCTTGCAGCTGACTTCAAACCCCTCAAACTCACACAAGTACCATCACCCCAGTTCAAATGCCTGATAAAAGCAGACAAGTGAGGGTCAAAGACTGTTCCAAAGGCCACAGGAAATGTGGGATCTGCAAGTTCCAGCTTGGTGCTGTAGCCCAGCGCCTGTAAATGAACACGCCTGTAGCATCACTGCTGATAGCTGTGGGATATTTAAACAATGAGGAGCCTTAAACTGTCCAAACAGGCCCTGGCACAGGTGCCCAGAGCAGCTGGGGCTGCCCCTGGATCCCTGGCAGTGCCCAAGGCCAGGTTGAAGCCACCTGGATTAATAAAAGGTGTCCCTGCCCATGGCAGGGAGTGGGAATTACATGAACTTTTATGTCCCTTCCAACCCAAACCACTCCATGGCTCATGATTCCAGGATAATAGTGGTTCCTTCCTCTGAATCCAGATTTTAGGCTGGCCTGAAGTCCTCCTGTCAAACCCTATTCCCACTCAGGATTTTCCTGACAGGCCAAAAATCTGCAGCTCCAGCTGGTGCAGTGTCCATTCCCTCTGCTCACATTCCCTGGGATCCTCTCCTGATGGGCTTGTAATGTATTAAAGAAACAATTCCAGCTCTCCATAAAAAAGGAGCAAGTTTCTCCTGAGTTAAGAGCACATGATTTCATGAGCCAAAAAAAGAGAGACAATTTAATCTCCCAAAATTAGCATAACTTCCCTATTATTGTAGAGACTGCTTGATTAAATTAGCCTGTATCACTTTAAAAGGGATGAGGGATGAATTGTAAAGGAAGAGAGCTTCAAATTGAAATCCAAAGCATAAAAATTTCATAGGGACACTGTGGGAATCCAGAGCTTCCCTCTGGCTGCCCTGGGACCCTGGCAGGGGTCAGGAACCCCCCTGGACAGAGCCCCCAGAGACACTGGCTGTGATCTCTGTCCATGGAAAAGAGTTTTCAATCTTACAGGGTGAATTACCAGCTCTGAGTGTTTGATATAAGTAATAATTAAGTGTGGCACGGGTGCAAAAGTAAAATTTTAGGATTCTAGATTAGGGGTCCAAAGGGGACAAGATGGAGGAAATTGGGTGTGTCTTGTCCTTTTTCTCCTTCTTCATGCCCTCCATGTTTCACTGCAGAGCCTCGCTGTGTGTTTGGAGCTTCCCATTTTTTCCCTCACACCAGAGGATGCCAAAGTGCCTGGAAACCTGGACTTCATTCTGTGAGAGCAGTTCAAACTCCCAACAAGCAAATCTTGCATAATTGGTGCCTTTATAGGCTGTAATCTCTTGCCTTATCTTTGTATATATCACAACTTTTGTGGGGTTTTTTCCCTCACTCCTCACTGCGGGAAGTGGGAGCCTTTAATTAGAGCTGCAGTGAACCAGTGGAGATTTGTAAGGCTGAGAAACATTTTCCTTCTGGGATGCTTCACTCTTGGGCTGGACACCAAACCTCAGCTGCCTGGAGTTCAGCAGAGTGATTTCACCTCCAAAGTTTTGTGAAAATGTACAACCAACTTAAAACTCAGACAGTTAAAAGAGCAGGACGCTTGAGTCCGTAAATAGTTTGGGATTCTGGGATAAAAAGTTGTCTCAAGTCTTGTTAATTTGGAAAATAATACATGAAATATCAATTTGATCTTATTTATTATTTTTAAGACAATGGAACAACCAAACACAGGTCAGGCTGCAGCATCAGAGGTTGCTCAAACACAGAGAGGCACAAGCCTGCTCAAAAAACCCATCCCAGGGTTTAAAAGGCAGGATCACATGCAGCAGGGGGATTGCAAAACTCATCTCTGATAAATGTGAGACCTGGCCTTTGATACCTTCACCCTGGATAAGAACCAAATGGTGCCAACACCTCTGCTCACACTCACTCTTATTTATTTGCTCCCCTTTTAACAACACTGCATTTTATTATAAGCCACTGCACCAGAAAATACATCACAAGTGTAGGAATTGACTTTGTGCTGGAAGAGAAAAAAAAAATAAATAAAAGGGGGAGACACAAGCAAAGATCTGTAAAAGAAAATAAACCCAGTGCATAAATCACTACAAACCCTGGCTGGAAGAGGCTGCACTTCATAAAATCTGACACTGTCACCTCTGGTCTGCAAAAAGGAGATAAAAAAAAAACCCTGGATGCTAAATTTGCCCTTTATATCGAGTTTGAAAATTATAACGTCATAAAATCAGAATAAATCAGTCAACTTCAGTTCCTGGGAGTGTGTTGGGGATTGTCCATTAGATATTGATGGTTTGGGAGCTGAATTTGAGCTGCAGTTGGAGCCTGGACATTTGAACTTCCCCCATTTGAAAGGAATCAGGCACCTCTGCTCCCTCACACCACAGAATTTCTGTTCTATAGATCCCACATCAGATTCTAACCCTGACAGGAGATTTATTCCCCCAGGAGCTGTGTTTTGTGTGTGCTCTTCATTATTTTGCACAGGAAAAGGCAGCAGGACTGGCTTTGTCCCTGGGATTTTTACCTCCAGCCAGAGCAACAAAAAGGAAAGGAAAAAAAATCCAGTCCTTGACCCTCAGTCAAATTGGAAAATTATTTTTAGCAAATCCTGGAAAGTGCAGAAAGCAGCAGGGGAAGGGAGGGGATGAACACCCAGCCAGGTTTCAGACATGCCTGAAGGGTGTGGCAAATATCCAGGGGGAAATGCAATCATCTGCATAAATTATGGCAATTTTTGTTTGAAGCAGTTTCTTTCTTTTTTTCTTTTTCTGTCTATCGGGTTTTAGTTGGGTTTCTTTATCTAAGCAGAAAAAAAAAATAAAGGACTAAAAAGTTAAATATTAGAAAGAGGAGGGATCCAACACCTGGGCAAGAAATAAACTTATTTCAATTTTCATTTCAGCCACGACCCCACAGAACCCCCAATTTACACTCAGCTGCTCCTTAATTTCCAGTGAACTACAGATGCATCACCCCATTGATAAAAATACATACAGGGGGAGTTATAACTGAACACTTTTAACATTAAAACCTCCCCCTTGGGCAGTTAACAAAATATGGGAAGAAGATGTGAGGTGCAGCTCACATTTCAGGCACTGACTTTCTGGAAGTCAGAGAGAAATTAATTAGGTGCACAAGGAAAAATATCCCACAGGAACTCCTGAAAACCCTGCATTTGGACAGGCTGCCCAACCAGCATCATGGGGTTTGCACAATTTTTGGATACAAGTGTATAAACTCCTCCTTGTGCTCCTGAAAATCTGCTTTAAAAGGGACCAAAGTAACTGTGCTGGACTCTAAAATACTTCTGCACAAACAAAGCTGGGAAATAACACTAATAAAATCATTAACTGCGTGGAAAAGCTTTTTAAAAATAGAAAAATAACAGAACTATTAGAAGATGCAGAAGAGTGGCAGGTGCTCAGTTTAAGTCATCTGGAAGAGGATTCAAACCCCCAAAAGCTCGAGGCACTAATCCCACACTTTCAACCCCCAATTAAGCACTCCTTGAGGATCAGATGTTAAAAAGCACAAAATAAAAACTCATCCACGTTTCCTTGCAAACTATTTTCCCCCAAATGTTCCATTTTTCTGCCCTGACAGCAGATAACAGTGGGGAAATGCTCTCTGAATTTGTAAAGCAGGTGACTGTAATGTGGCATAAACATGTTCATTATGCAAATCTGATTGCTTAAATCTTCAGCTGGAGCTCATTTGTTTGGATGAGGCAGAAGATGCTCCGTTCTTGTTCTTTCTTGGAGTTTCCTTGGTTTGTTCAGCAGCAGATCTGCTGAGATAATTGTTGATATTCCCCCCAAGGCGTTCACAGTCCAGGGAGAGCTCAGCTCTGATAAGAGAAGGAAAATTTCCTGGGCTTTGAGCTTGAATTCGACGGCCTAATTCAGAGGGAGGGGTTGCAATGATAATATTATTTGTGTGCTTATTTAGACACAAATCCCCAGAGCTTTCATCAGGCTATATGGAGATTATTTGATAGCCTGGCTTCGTGTTATTTAATTCCCAGAAGAGAAAACAATTTCCCCAGCAATAACAAGAAAATTTTAATGTGCTTATTTCTTATTTCCTGCCCAGATCAGCACCTTGGCTTTTGTTCAGGCTGTGGGAATCACTGGAAGGATGGCAAAAAAATTAAAAATCACATCCAGTGGAAGGATCTGCCTATTGTTCCCTTGCACATGCAGAAATTTTAGGGGTGCATCTATACAGGGATGGGAAAGAGGTTTGTGGATTCAGAAAGGGGGAGATTTTGGAGGTTCCTCAGAGATGCAGAACCACAGGACTGTGGTAGAAAATAAAATGAACCAAGGACTCTTACTGATCAAACCCCTCATTGGAATGGAAGCATTTGAAGATTACTTTCAGCTTCTGGATATTACTGACAATAAACAAATATCCAAATAGTTCCTCTGAAGCCATCACAGAGCTGTTCATGGGGGTTTTTATGCATCAAGGCAAGAGAGAGAAATAAATTTTTTTAAAAGGCTAAAAAAGAGGTGAAATATTACTGCCAGGTCCTTGAAGGAATTTCAGCCCACAGGATGCTCTGGCTGCCATGAATAAAGGAGGCGACAAGGTCTGAGACAAGGTTTCAAAAGCAGGAGGAAGAGAAAGTGGAAAAGCCAAGATTTATTTGATTCATCCCAACAGCAAGAGGGGCTCTGTTTGCCAAGGTTAGCTGACACCAGCACAAAAATGGAATAGCCATAAATTTGTCTCCAACAAGATCTATTGTCACTTGGAGATGATGAAACCTGGTTTATCATCTGACTTTTAAAATATATACACACAGAGCAGGACATGCTCTTAACAGATCAAATAATACCGTCTCTGATATTTTAAGAGGATGCCAAAGCTGGTGTGGACTAAAGTAGAAATAAAGGAGTGTGTGGTATTTAATATTCCAATTTTTAATACTCCTCTAAACAGTGTTTAGGGAAGGTCTAATCCCAATTTTGAGCCTGGATTTGCTTTCCAGTCTTGGACACATCAAGTCCCTGCCTCAGCTCCCCACCAGTGAGAGGATGATGGCCCAATCCCAAATTTTATTGGAGTGAGCAATGGCTAGAAACAACCCAGGAGGTGCATTGTTATCCTATAAAACACTCAGCAAATTAAATCATTCCTCTGCTAGGTCAGGATAAACCTACAAATCTCAATTTTCCTCTGAATTCAGTTGAATAAAGGAAGGAGGGACTTCACCCAGGTTACTTCTTCAGTGGGCTCCTTAGAATTGGTTTTTAAAAGAAAAGAAAGGAAGAAAAAGAAATGGGCCCTTCCCAGGCTGATTCATCCCACTCCAACACAGGGCAGATAAATTGCTTTTATTCCTTCAAATAAAAGGAGCCATAAGAACACTCACAGAGCAAGACTTTAACTGTGCCTGCCCACTGACAGAGATGGATTTTATTCTAACTGAAAATCCATACAAACTTTAATTTTGAATGAGCCTTTGATTCTCAATTATTCTTTTTTTCCCCAAGTCCCTAATTTCACTTGGAGATATTGGTATTCCCAGAGAACAATTCCCAACCAGCTTTAATGACGGAGCATAAATTGCAGATTTGTTTTCTTTTCAGGTAGGTTTCTTCCATAATACAAAGCAAATTTCCAATTAAAGGCAGATCCTGTTGGAGGCAGCATCCCAAAACTACAGTGTGCCTCAGGCTTTGGGAAGAAACCAAAGCAACAGCCACATAACCAACAAATACCTCCAAAAATATAATTTATGGTGCTCCTGCTGTTCTGCTTTGGCTGGCAGAGTGTTTTTGCCCTAATGAATAATTTGAAGCATTAAAACAAATCCCAGGACTGGCTCAGAGGTGCTGAGTGACCCTGGGTTTCCTGCTGGCTGTCCCACAAAATGGAGACATCTGTACCCAGAGGGGCTGGAAGGGCTGAGTTTTAGTAAAAATCCAATGATTAAAAAAAACACAATAAAATAATAATAAAAATAATCATCATCATTGTCATTGCCATAATAATAATAATAATAATAATAATAATAATAATAATAATAATAATAATATTCTGATGGCACCAAGCTTTGCTGGTCCCAGCCAAGCATTAAATATGGGGCTTTTCAGCCAGGTAAATCCTAACAACCCACTGCAAAAACAGGGCACAGAAGGAACTGGAGAACGCAGAGATGTGACACTTGTTAAAGCGGGCATTTTAATTGGAAGTGACAAAAAGACATAAAAATAGACAGACATGAAAGTCCTGCATGATTAGCATGGCCTTTTCCAGGAGCACTGGAGCCTCTCTTTGTAGCAGGAATTACTCCACAATCATTTCCTACAGCAATAATCTGAAATAACCCTCAGTTTAACCTTGCCCTAAACACAGAATGAAAATCCTGGGGAGAACAAGTGTGGAGATTGTGGCTGCTGCAGAATATTTCATATTAAGTATCAATTCAATGTCACCTACAAATTGTAGACCAAACCTTTAAAATAAATTGTGTCCTCCAGAGATGCTTTTGAGGAACCAGGGGAGGTTCACTCCAAACCCAGGTGAGCAACCCCAGCTTGTTTTGACTTTAAAAAAGGAAATTGTGACAGCTCTGAAGGCCCCAGAACAACGCAAGGTGTAGGGACAGAAATTGTTGTTAAGCTGGGGAGGAAAAGGAAGGGATAAAGTGAGCGGGGCTGGGTGTGGACTGTCACCTGTGAAAAATGCACATTTTATGATTGGCTTTTCGCAGATGTTACAATGAATATTATATGTGTAATGTTAGAAAGTGATGCTGTATTAATTCTCTTACATAGTGTGTTAAATGTAATTTTAGGTTCCAACATAATGTTAAAATAGAGACTATGTATGTGGGGGAAGTTTTTTTTTTTTAGGAATGAGATACTCGCTTGAGGAACACCTAAATCTTCCAAAGGAGAGGAATTTGTGGTTTTCTTATCAGAAGAAACTAATTTCTTCAGGCCTTGCTCAGACTCGAAGACCCCAGGGGATTAAAGGAAACAGTTGACATACAACAAACAGAGTTTCTTGTTTTAAATAGAATGTATGCATAACCATGAAGGATATATGAATATGCAACGAGTGTATTGGTTTAAAGTTATTCCTTTGTTCACAGGGGATGCTTTTCATGACTAAGTGTCCCAGAGCATCCGGACGTCCGTAATTCTTTGCTTTTTATTGTCTTGCAATTGTCCTAACTCTAAACTTTATTACTCTAATTGTATTACTATTTTTATAGCCATTTTATTAGTAGTACACTTTTAAAATTTTTAAAAACCAAGTGATTGGCGTTTTTCACATCACCTGTAGTGTCACTTGTGGTGTCACCTGTGGGCCTGGATCAGTGCCTGATTTACTCCAAGTGAACCCGGGGTCCTGCCCCAGAGCCCCAGCCATAAATACAGTCCAGCTGCTGCCAGCCAGAATCCTAAAAGCAGCCCAATAAATCAGGCCTTAGGTTAGGAAGGGATTTTCAAGGGGAGAAGCAAATAAAATCAGTGTTTTCAGCTATCTCTCAGCTGCAAGGGCAGCTCCATGTTCTACTCCCATGACAAAACACTGCAGGCTCATCCCAAACCCCACAGAGGGCAAATCCCTTGGTTCCAGGGAGCTCCCCCCATGCAAACACTGGGGTTAAACTCACAGAAGAGAATCTCCCCCTTCCCTGCCTGTCGCCCTGATTCTTAAGATTTTCTAAAGCCTTCTGAGTTTACATTCTGTTAGAGAACTTTCTCACACAACTTTCTGTAAACAATCTATTGTTTTACATTCATCCATAGAGGCCAAGAAATTTGATGTATTGGTGGTTTGTCCAATGTCATTGGGGAGGTGGCACATTCACCATCCAATCCACTGTCACCTTTGGAAAAGTATAAATGCTGGAGTCAGAAAATAAACTTCCTCTTTTTCACCTTTGCAATAGCAGCGGCTCGTGTTGTGCTTTCATGTGTCCCACAGTGACACCTGCCCCTTTCTCAGGATGAGCTTCTCAACCACGGGAAAAAAAAAAAAAATCACTTTTTAAGGATGTTTAAAGGATGATTGTAACATTCAGGACTCATTTCATCAGCACTGCAGTTGTTGTGAGCGCCTTCACACAACAGCCCGAGAAGAGCAGAGATAATTCCACTCTTTTTGGAGCTGGGCTGCTCCCCATCAGCAGTGAACAAATGAAACGTGATTGCAAATTTGGAATCCCATCAGCAGATCCCTTTTATCTCCTTCTCATCTCTTACAACGGCTTTAAAGAGTGGCACATGAGTGACACCAGTCTGTGGATTAATGAGCACTGGGAAATATTCTTACATGCCGAGCTGAAAACAGAAAGGATATTAAACAGGGAGGGAAAGGGGAGTTGTGGTTTTCACTTACAGCTCTAAACTGGGAGGCTCAGAGTGTGAGACACCCCAGAAACATCTTTTAAGCCAGTTCTTGTGGCACAGCAGCTCATCAAGAGCCACAGGAGAGGAGATGCTCAAACCCCTCTCGCTCCACACACGGGACTGTGTGTGCAATAGTGCAGTGAAATCCCTCACATGGGCCTGGGTTATTCCTCTCTAGTTTTTCTAGTTACAGAATTTCTGAGAGAGAGAGGGTATGATTTATGTCTGGAATGAGATTTGAGCTACTCCAGCCTAGGCCTCAGATTTGGACCTTGTGAGGCCTTCAAGCCTCTGACACAGTTAGAAATTAAGAGTTTGTGACACAGTTAGAAATTGTATTAAGGTGTGATGGGGAGCACTGGGCTGTCTGGGTGTGAAGCAGTCCAGGTTTATAGTGTGAGGTTTAGGCCACCTTAAGACAAAGACAAACAATGTTGGCTTGCCAATGAGAGTGCCTTTGTAAACTGTAAACTATATAGAAGTGTATAAAAACTGCCATCTTCTCTGGAATAAATGGAGAACGCAGCATTAATCACATTGGTTTGACATGTGTTCTGTCCTGTCCAGCTTTTGAGGTCCCTGGCTTTATTTTCTTTCTGCTGTTTAATGCCCCACTGAAATTTCTGCCCCCTTTGGACCCCCCAGCCCACTCTCTCCCTGGGGGTGCAGGTACCTTTTGCCTGCCCTCAGACAACTTTTATAGCCCAATTCAAAAACTGTTCAGTCAAGCCATTCATCCTTTGTCATTTTAATTTCTCCTTATAAATCAAACCCTCAATCTTCATCATTTTCCCTGTCCTTCCACAGCAATCTATTCCTGAGCTTCAGTTCCCTTTGGCAAGTTGATAAAAGACAATAGCAAATATTTGGACGTGTCCTGCAGTTCGCAAATTGTAGCAGCAGCTTTGTTGAGATCTGTTCTGCTGTTTACTCTGCCTGTCCCCTGCACGCTTGTGCTTAAAGCCCTCCTCAGGCTTCCAGCAGGGAAAAGATCACCAGATAATCAAAATACTGAATACTGAAAAGGTCAACATAATACTGAACAGAACCTGAGCTACTCCAATGTGTTGGGTATTAAAATTATTGCATATTGCACTTGTGAGAAAGAGCAGGAAAAAAAAAAAGCAAAGGCTGGAGCACTAATCCCCTGAGGTGTCAAAGGCAGCAATGAAAAGGAGAAAGAAACATTCTGAACCATTGATTTGATCTGATTTCTTTTCCTAAAAAAGGGATTTCCCCTTTTCCCTTCCAAGGTAAATATTCAGAATGAAGCAGCCTTACAAAAAATCTTCACTAGGGAAGGAATTCTAGCCTGGAATTGAATGAGTTGGAAGATTCTGCTACAAAAACCTGAAATACTTACTCCAGTGTTTACACCCTGAAGATGCTGCTGACTCCCTACCCTAAAATGAGAAGAAATGACTTTTCTCACAGAGGTTTCCACCAGACAGAGCAGTCAGTGATGGAAGAGGTTTTGTTATTCATGCTCAGGAAACAAGGGCTGTGAATTTGCTGAAATTCCTCCGGAGAGCTCCAACAACACAGACACAGGAGCTGCATTTGCATTAAACACTGGCTGAATAAATAAATAAATCAGCACTGCCAGCAATGAGGCAGCTCTGGGATGTTGCCTGGTGCTGGTAATGTTACACCATGACTTAGGGCAGAGCTGAAGTTCTCCCTGAAAAGTCTAGACAAAGTTCCTTTGCTATTTTTTTAAAAAGGAGAATAAATGTTACCACACTCTCAAGGTAAAAAAGAAATATTTTTCACCACTTCAAACTGTTACAAAAGAGTTGAGGTGTGTAAACATCAAACAGGAAAATCTCAAAGCATCTCAGTGTTGGGATTCCAGCTTTTTGTTGCTCATATTTTTCTTCCAGAGAACAGAAACAAATTTTTTAGCTGTTGAAACTCACAAAAAAAAAAAACAAAACAAAAAGTCGATTTTTAAGATGTTTATAGAAGAGAATTTATCCACAGCTTTTTGGACAGCCACAAGTCCTAAGTGAAATAAAAATTAATGATTCATGCACCAGAAGAGCTGCTCTAGTAAGGCGTATCTCTAACTAAAATCTTAGCTCCTCTAAAATCTCTAAATTCCTTAAAATTTATGTTTCACTTTGAGCAGGGAAACTCCCCACCCTCACAGGGAGAAATTCCTTCCTAGAATCTCACCTAAACTCCCTCTCTGTCAGTTTGGAAATGGAAATCATTTGTGGTAAGAACCCCAGCAGAGTTTAGTCCCTTAAGCTGGTTCCTCTCTAAATTTTTCTTGGTTAGAATATTAAAAATAAAAGACAAAAAGCCACATTGTCCTGATCTGTGTTTGCCTTTGATGCTTTGATTTAAATCACATCCCCCTTCACTTCCCAGATAATGATTCATTAATTGTTGCTTTCTGGAAATCAGGGTTAAATAAGAGTGGATATAGACACAATAAATTTCTAGATAAGAAGATATCCTTAATAAAACCCTGGGTGGCAACGATGTTACCATATTAAATTCACAGCATCTGTTTAATAAACAATCTTTTCCTCCCTCCTCTATTGCAAATGTTGCTCCAGGAGATCTTTTTATGGAGGATAATTTTTGACTTTATGGTGGGACTGTAAACAAGCAGGGAAACCAATATTTTACTCCATTCCTCATGCTGGGCTCCCCTCCACAGAGTCCTTCACTAAAATCTGGTGCCCTTTTCCAGCTTGAAAACTGAATTTTTGGGGGATTTCCTTCCCCCTCTTCCCAGGATGGGTGTTGCATAAAGAAAGGTTGGGATGTGGTAGCAGCACCCAGGGAAAAAACAGGAACAGGGGCTAAAGACCCAGAGAAAAATCCCTGTAAGCCAAAATCTTTAATTCTGAGAAAAATAACTCTGGGGAAAGGATGATTTTTCCTGAAAAATAAATATATTTGGGGTTCTTACCCGCGGTGGTGGGGGGAATTGTATGGCTTTAAAAATGCCAGAACTGGAGTTTTGTTCCATCCCTGCTCCAAACACAACGTTTCCTATCACAATTTTTGGGGCAAAAACGGTGAATTACCACTCAGTATTAAACAGGATCCTAAAACCAAGAGCCAGGATTTGTGTCCCAAGAAACCGTGTTGCAACTGTGGAAAAATTAAAAGGAAATGGGAGATATTAACATTTTTTATTTTTATTGTTCTGATTGATCAGGGAATTAGGAAGGGAACCCTCTTGGCAGAGCTCTCAGGATTGCTCTGGGTGTAGGTCCATGGTGTGCTCTGCCCCAGCTGGGTGAATCCTACAGACCTGAAAGGAAATTAAGAAAAATAGAAAATCTATGTGTAATGCAACTTCATATTTACTGCCAAGGTCTCACACTTGGCTTATAGGTTGAAAAAAATATCTGCAATCATGTTTTATTTACAAAATAACTGGGTATTTCAGCAGTTTTAACAGAAGTCAACCAAAAAGTGCAAATATTTGGAACAAAAATGTCTCATTTTTAAAAAATTTAAAGCTGAAATATAGGCATGATCATGTTTACATCAACATTTTTCCCCATCTGACACCTCCAGTTTCAGTGCTCCTGTTACTCCTCTTCCTATCTTTAATTTGAGTCTCAGGATGCCGTGAAAAAAGAAGGAAAAAAAAAAAAAAAACCCAATGGCTGCTCATAACTTTGCAATTTGTTGTGGTTGTTAGCAACCTGAAAGAAAAATCCATTTCCTTATTGACAGTTTTCTTTCTCCCCAGTGTGGATATTCTGCTTTATTGCCAGTGGTTTGTCCATTGTGGGCTCTTGCATTGATTTTTCTGGTTTTGGTGAGGGTAGAAAACATCAGTTTTGGGAAACCAGCGTGAAATATTGCATTAAAAAGACCATAAACCCATTAATTTTGGGAAAGCAGCATGAAATATTGCATTTAAAATACCATAAACCCAGGCCATGCTTTGGGGACAAGGCTGGATTTGTACAATATTTCTAAGGAGAAAAATTAGGTGACTATTTAAGAATATTTGAAAATCAAAGAGAAACATTTATCCAGTGCCTGGACAGCTCCAGTGCTGATTTTGGGAACCTGCACAGACACATTCCATGGCAGTGGTGGGGTGGGAAGGAGCTGGCAGGTGACTGAATTCCCTGGCTGTTCACCTCAGGAGATTTTTCATAGTATTCTAAACTAAAAATGCACATTTATGCTTCAGGATCACCTGGTGGTTTGAAATTCAGATGGAATTTGGTTCCTTCAGCCTACATTTGTCCATCTTGTGCAAGTGACCGCAGGATTTTGTTCCTCAGGCATCTCAATACTCCCATTTTCTCCCTTTTTCTCCTCATCCCATCAGGCTGATCCTCAGTCCCCCTCACACACAGACCCCTCTTAAAGCCCAACTCCTGCTCCAGAGTGTTTGAAAAATATTTTCAAATTTGTTTTTCCTGTGCCTGCAGGCAGATTTTTCTTCCTGAAATACTGATTTTTCCTTTAAAAAATACAGAAGTTAATAAAATCTTTCTTGGATTTAGCATCATTTAGCATAAAAACATTTCTATTCCATTTACTACTTTTGTTTGTTGGTAAATAAATCCAAGGGGTTACATCCTCTATTAACAATTATAAGAAGTGAATGTGCTAAGAACTGAGTTCAAATCACTTTAATAATTTACCAAAAGAAAGCAGGAAGCATAAACAAATTATAATGAAACACTTGTTAATGAATTCACATCCCAGTGCACTTGTTCCCACTCCTAAGCAATTTCTCCTCCGTTTTACTTGAGCTCGTAAGGAGTGATGAAAATTAAACATTATCCTACCTACACCTCTCACCTCCAAATTAAAGTATTAATGAACTGTGGTTGTTTCTTCTCCTCCTGACAATTTTAACACCGTTTGACCTGGATACTTCTGGAAGTCTCAGAGTGGATAAATCTCATTTCTGTCATGTCAGCAAAGCAGCAGGGACAGGCATTGCACTCAGCAGAACAAGGCACTTGTGTCAAAAAGATGGGAAATGAAAGCAGATTAACAGGGCACCTCAAACATGGCCAAAGAATCCCAGGTATAACATCACAGCAGGGAAAAAACCTGAGTAATCATTTATTTTTAAAATCTATTGAGCACTGAAATGCCAATATTGGTCCCTCCCACATGGGTGGCAGCTGTGAGCACAACCCACACTCAGCTCCATCAGTGCTCCCTCCAACCATTCCCCAAACCCAAACTGCTGCTCTGAATAATGCAAAAAATGACAGGAAACCAGACAGACCTGACAGCCAAAAAAACAATCTCTGTATTAATTTTCAATGGGATCCTGTCCCTCGTTTGAATTTGGCAGCTCAGCTTTTGCACGGAGCGTGTAAATAATAAACACAGGCTGCTTGATCTGCCTCTGCAATCTCCTGCCTCCTCAAAAAAACAAAGTAGAACTAAAAAAACCCAACTATTTGGCAAGGAAATGGCAGCAGATCTTCTCAGGGGTGTGACACAGCCACCTTCCCTCATTTGTCACCTCCTGGGGCTGTGGGAGCTGCATGTCAGCGAGCCCAGAGCCACCACAGTGGTGACCGAGCCACGTGTGATTAGCAAAGATCAATATTGCTTTACAAGAAATATTGAGTTTTGCTAATGATTTCTTTACAAAAAAAGGCCACCTGCGGGTCCGCTCCAGCCAAGAGAATTAAGGAATGTGCATTTTTCCTGTTAAAACAGGGAACACTTGAGCTCCTGCTCCCTGCCCAGGCTGGATGCTGTAGGCTGTGTCAGGCAGGGATTGTGTCCTCACGGCCACTTGGGTGCCAGCTGAATTCTTACAGGAATTCAGTCAGTGAATTCTCATTACAGGAATTCTTACAGTCCTGTGGTGTCCCAGTCCAGCCCTGCAGCAGATTTAGAACCAGATGGGCCAAAGGCATTTGGAAGAGTTAGTTCTGGGACAGGCTGAGCTGCTGGTGTGGGCAGAGGGCCGAGGATGTGGAAATCTCTGATTCCTCTCTGAGGCTGAGCTGGAACAGCTCTGCAAGGGCTGATTTCACAGCACCAGAGAATTGTGGAATGGTTTGGGCTAGGAGGGATTTTAAACATCATCCAGATCCCCCTGCCATAGGCAGGGACCCCTTCCACTACCCCAGGTTGTTCCCACCTGGCCTTGGATGCCTCCAGGGATCCTGGGGTAACCACAGCATCTCTGGGCAATTCCCACAGGCTTCAGAGAAAACTCCCACTTTCTGAGCCCAGAATATTGGCCTGTGTCCTGGCTTGTAAAATAAGCATGGATTCCATTTGCCATCTGCTGGAGGTGGGGCAGTTTTCTTATCTCCCCCAAGAACAATGTCTCCCTCCAGGGAGAGATCTTCTGTTAATGGGCCATTAATGACTCACTGCATGGCTGGGAAAGTTCCATCAGCCCATGGTGAGATGCTCCGCCCAGAGGGAGGAGCCAAGCAGCCATACCTGCATAAAATCGGCATTTTTGGGACACCAGGGCAGCCCTTTGCTGGATCCCCAGAGGAGCAGCTTCTTCCCTGCTGGATCCCCAGAGGAAGACCAGGCCCATCTACTCCATCCCCAGACCTTCAGAGAAAACTCCACCCTTGGACAGATCCCCGCTCCAGCAGCATTTCATCTGTCCCCCCAGGAGGAGCAGCCACCATTTAACTGGACTGTTACCAACACCCTGACTCCTCAGGGTGTCAGGTTTCTGTCTCTATCACTATTTTTTTTTTTGTACCAATTACATTTTTTTATCATTATTTAGTTTTTTTTTCTAGTAAAGAACTGTTATTCCCATTCCCATATCTTTGCATGAGAGCCTTTTAAATTTGAAATTGTGGTAATTCTTAGGGAGGGGGTTTTACCTTTTCCATTTCACAGGAGGCTCTTGCCTTCCTTCACAGACTCCTGTCTTTTCAAACCAAGACAGCCTGCAATACAAAGAACATGACCCTGGTGTGGATTTGAGGTGAGCATTTGCATTGTCAGGGTGGACACGCAGAGCCAGGCTGTGCCTGATTCCATGGGAACCCCAAAAAGAGCAGGAGCACACCTGAGACCCCACCTGAGCAATGGCCAGTGCTCTCCAAAACACAAATCCCCAGCCAGGCTGGGAAGAGGCAGCAGGAAAAGCCAGAAAGAGCCCACTCCATGCTTTCCCAGCTTGGAAACGCAGGGTATAAACAAGAAGAAAAGACAAATAAAGCGAATAATTACATTTTGCAGTTTATAACTATCTATGTCTATATGCAGAAAAAAAAAATTCCTGCTTGTAAGACCTGGAGAGCTCAGGGGTCTCTGATCTCTTGCTGATGGGTTCAAAGGCAATTTCTGTTAACAGCCACTTAAAGCTCATTTCCATTGCAAAGCCATTAGGTAGGACAGACAGGGACAAGCTGTGACACGGAATTAGTGGCAGAGGTGAAAATTACCTTGGAAATACCTACAAGAATCACAGTGGCACTACATTGTTCCTAAGTGGGTAATTCCAGTTTATCATCTCTGCGGAGGGTGTGCTGTGGAACCAAGAGTTCCAAGAGTCTTTTGATGCTCTGGAGGTGAAAAGAAATTTAAATTAATTCCTGGAAATATGTGGATTCTGCCATGAGTGGGGACACCTACTTCAGTTACTTCCAAGGGATGAAGTGAAGGAATCTGTGCACGTTATTCTTGTTTTGGTGGTAAATTACATTCAATTCCTAATCAATACTGTTTATTTTTCCAGCTTTAATACAAGCACCTTGATAGCATGCACTGGTTTATGTTCTGCTGTAATCTGCTGGTAGTTCTTTAGTTTTATACTGTGTAGTGAATAATTGTGATTGAGATCTTTTGCCTGTTATCTATTGTCTGCTTTATAAAGAATTCATTTTTACAAACGGATCTGATTTGCCTCACTGGAATTTGTGGACAAAGGGATTCCTTAAATTTAAACTTTTGCCAAAATCTGAGGTTAAGGAATGATTTCACTCTATTTAAACCTCTTTCTGTGAGGGAGTTTAAATACACACATGAGTCTTTTCTGCCCCTCAGACAGATTTAAGAGCTGGGGGCTCCAGTTCCAGGAATTTTACTTATTTACTTAGGTTGTGACTGTGTTCTGTGACCTGAAGTGCTTTGAGAATTAGCTAAAGAAAAAGAAAAAGAGGAAAAAAAAAAAAAAAGAAGAAAGGGATACAGCCTTAAATTAATGTTAAATGTACAAAGATCCACATTAAACAGATATTTTTGTACACAAACAGGCCTTACAAATGGGAATAAAAATATAATAAAATATAAAAAAATTTAAAATAAAATACAAATGGGAAGAATAATAACTCCATGTCCACTCTGTGTTTCCAGCAGGATGCTGTGGTGCTCTGCTCAACTCCCTGCACTAATTAACCACTTTGTAAATGCCTAGAATAGATGTAAGTGACCATCCCACTGACAAAGATGAAACACAACTTACAGGAGAGGCTCCTGACAGAGGACAGGAGATCATTATGAAATTACAGAAAACAATGGCATCAATCAGAGGAAATGCAATTTCCAGTCCCTGCTCATGCCTGCAGGCACATTTCACCTTTCTGTGGGAATACTTTCAGCAGCAGGATCAGGATCTGGATTTTCCCCTTCCCAAGGATGGTTTTCCAATGCTGTGTTTGGACACAAGGAGGGGAGTGAACCTGATGGAAGGGATTTACACCAGAGGGATTCTTTTTGTGCTGCTCAGCACTCACAGGTCGTGCAAATCTCTACACAATTCTCCATCTCAAAGTGATGATAAACAAATGTAAATAATAGCTGGGGCCCAAGCTAAGAAATGATGCTTAATTCCATCACACTAAAAATGCCAACAAATCCTAATTATTATTTTAAGTTTCTCTCGGAATAAACTTTATTAATGATTTCTTCCTCTGCATGCAAATTTTTATGACTTTCCCACTGTAATTTAATTAGCATTGTTTATGCTTTGGAGTGTTTAAAGTCTGAAATTACAGGCAATAACTATAAAATAGAGTGATAATTAATGATAATAACTCATTCCTGCAGAAACTGGGCTGATGCTTTTGCAGTTACGACACTTTTTATTCCCAGCAGCTACTTTATGGTACTTGAAATTACTTAGCAATTCTCCTGAGCTAATTTTTATTGCTAGGCAAAAACTTTCAAGAGTGGAGGGGTAGAATTTGGTGTTCACCTTTGGAGTGACGGAGTTTCTGGTCATTTCTGGATGCTCTGTCTGGAACACAGCAGAGAAGTGGATTTGACTTGTCCAGACACTGGAGAACACGGAGGGAGGATTTATTATGGAATACTGGAATATTTTGTGCTGGAAAGGATTTTAAAGGCCATCCAGTGCTGCCTCCTCCATGGGCAGGGTGACCTTCCACCATCCCAGGTGGCTCCAGCCTGGCCTTGGGCACTCCCAGGGATCCTGGGCAGCCACAGCTGCCCTGGGAATTTTATGTTGTGTGCTGCTCCTGACCCTCTGTGGTTTCACCCTTTACCCTGGGAAAGCTCTGGTCATTCCCAGCCAAGCCCAGAATTTCCCTGAAGAAAACTTCGGTCAACAACACCAAAAGTTGGTGGGAAGTACAAGCCTAAATCCTCCTTGTTGTTGAAGCTGGTGCAGCACCTAAATCTTCGCAAGTTTTTTTGTGTTTTAGCATGGAACAAAGCTCTAAATCACAGCGACTACCGTAGAATTGGTTTTGCTTTCTAAAAAATGGGGCCTCATCCACCACAAATTCGAGGGCAAGGGATCAGCATGGCAGCAGCAGCAGCTGAGGGATGACTCGAGGGAAAAACTATTAACTCTGCAAACTCCACATTCCTAAAAATCAGAGGACTCAAGGATTGTTTGGGTCTGGGTGCCCAGAGCAGGTGTGATCACTCCTGGATCCCTGGAAATGTCCAAGACCAGGCTGGACAGGGCTTGGAGCATCCTGGGACAGTGGGAGGTCTCCCTGCCCATGATAGGGGTGGCACTGGATGGGCTTTAAGGTCCCTTCCAGCCCAAACCCTTTCAATATTTTAAGTGATCAATTTCTCTGTTTTGATAGAGATCTGATGTATTTTAAGCTTCTGTATATGGAGAGTAAAGAAGTTACACCTTGAAAAGAGAAGGAATCTCAGCCCTTGTGGTGTTTGCGCTTTGGCTTTTTGAAACCAACATGGGATTGCAGACCCTCTACACTCTCAGAAGTAAACAAATCCTTCTTCAAATAAACCACCTGGAAAGGTGGAATTAGTTTATCCAACACCAAGTTCAAAATTTACGTGGAGAATTTTCTCCATAATGATTTTCTATTTCAAAATCCAAAACTGCTAACAAGACTCTCATATGAGACGGGACTCTCAGGTGAGGTAACTCCATGGAGTTTCAAATGAGTTTGAAAGGGGTACAACATAACCATAAACCTATAAAAACTTCTCCTAACACATATCCATGATATTTGCCTTTTAATTGTGAGAGTCAGCCAACGTGTTACTCATCTATCACAACTATTACTCATCTACCACAACTATTACTCATCTATCACAACTCCACTTTCCGTTCCCATCCCTCAAGCTCAGAGGACCTCCCATATGCTGTTTTTTAGGTGTCTCCAATCCCCCCAGCTCTCACAGGCAGCTGAGCACCCCAGGGAGAGCAGGAGACCACCTGCATTTAGGAAAGGAAGCAAAGCTGGAGCAGAAGGTTTGGAAATGGCCAGGACGGGCTCTGACACCCATCAGTGTGGTTTGTGTGACAAGGGCGGGTGTGACCCTGCCTTGGGAATGCACTGAGGGGCTCAGAGCTGCTGCTATTGCAAAGGTGGAAATGAGGAAGTTTATTTCCTGACTCCAGCATTTATACTTTTCCAAAGGTGACAGTGGATTGGAGGGTGAATGTGCCACCTCTCCAATGACATTGGACAAACCACCAGCACATCAAATTTCACCGCCTCTATGGCGGAATGCAAAACAGTGGGTTGTTTACAGAAAATTATGTGAAAAAGTTTTCTACAAGAATGTAAACTCAAAAAGCTTTAGAAAATCTTAAAAATCAAGGCAACAACAGAGCAGAGGGATGCAGGGAGAGGCCTCTCGTGGAAAGTGAGAACCAGCTGCTGGTACCACAGCTCAGCTGCTGGGAGAGCCCGAGGCGCTGGGCTCAGAGGCTGCTCGCTCAGCCAGCAATCTGTGCTGCTCCTCCTGCACAAGAAGGATTTAAATCCAATTAAAGTGCCCCGTTTTGCTGGCAGTGTCCATGTATTTCCAGCACACTCCTCGCCGTGGCACCTCAGCCCCTGTTCCAGGAAATCTCTCCAAGCACAGCCAGGTCACTCCATGTCCCTCCAGCCAATTCTTTTAGGAGCTCTTTGAGATCTCCACTATTGCAAAAGTAGTTTCTTGGCAGCTAACAGAGCTCTGAGGAGACATCCCTCCTGATTAGAGCATAGATCTTCCCTCTGACACCCCTGAACTTTTTGTGGTTGGTTGCAAAGTTCTGCAGGCTCAGGAGAGAGGAAAAATTCCAACCTTTATGCGCCAAGGGAGGAACATTTTAAGCTGCTGCTGCCACCTTGCTTCTCAGCCAGACACAAAAAATGTGCTGGTCAAGTTGTTGGAAATTATGAAAGGCTTAAAATGTTTCTATGTGACTTTAGCCAGGGGGAAAAGGATGAAGTTTCGCTGTTTCCCCAGAGGGAAAAGGATGAAGTTCCTTTTCAGGGTCTGTTTCACCACTCGAGGCCTGGTGAGCTGAACAGCTCAACAGACTGGGAGTAGCCCAGAAGATACACAAAAGTTAACAAACATCAACTCCAAACATCACCGTTTTGACTTTGTTTTGATGCTTGAGCACAAACTCAAAACAGTCTAAAATAGAGAATTTTTGCAAGGCATGGAGGGAAAGGACAAGAGGGAATGCATTCCTGCTGCCAGAGGGCAGGGTGGGATGGAAAACTGGGGATGAATTCTGAGGGTGCGGGTGGGAGGGGCTGGGATGGAATTCCCAGAGCAGCTGTGGCTGCCCCTGGATCCCTGGAAGTGCCCAAGGCCAGGCTGGAGCAACCTGAGATAGTGGGAGGTGTTTCCAGGGTTGAAACTGGATCATCTTTTAGGTTCTTCTCACCCAACCCAATCCATGATTCCATGAGCATCTTCCCTCCTCCTTTTTCCTACAGTAAGTGGCATCAGGAATGCTTCATAAATAAAAGATTCCCCAACTTTCGAGTTTTATGTATAAAGCCTGTGATAAATATTCATTCCCAAGGAAGATGCCTCCCACAAGTATTAATTCCCCTTTTTAACATGAAGAGCTTCCTCCTTTCCATGAAAAGCAAACAAAACCAGTGACAAAAATGACAGCACGGGAATGGATTACCTGGAGCACAGCTGCACACCCTGCACCAGCTTGGATATTAATTCCAAGAAAATGCAAGGAAAGTTGGGAACGGGTTCCTCTGAATGGGAAACCTGGACTCAGGCACAGCAAGCAGAACCTTGGCTGACACAGCAGCAGCAGTTGGGTGTTATGGGTTGCCCACATGGGCTCCTTTGGCCCAAATCCAAACCAAAAATTCCTTCTTCCAGTTTCTGCTGCATTTTCTTTCTATTGCAGGAGACATCAAGAGCTTGGGAGCTGTTTTTCTGCTGCTCCAGGAGAACCCAGTGTTGAGGGTGTGACCAGTGCAGATGTGGCACTGAGGGACAGGGTTAGGGGTGGTTTGGCAGTTTGATGGTGGGACTCAATGATCTCAAGGGTTTTTTTCCAGTGTAAAAAATTCTAGGATTCTAAGAAGTCAAGATAAAGAAACTCAGCTTCACTCCTGTCCTCTCTGGCTGCCCAAGGTTGTGACAATTAATCCCAAAAATGATGACACCACTGATCCACAAACTTTTCAGCTTTGCCATCAGCAGCCACAGCAACGCTTCCAAGGCTTGGATTCTTCATCCAGCCAGGCCTGTTGCTGTCCAGTGACCTTCAGAGCCGCAGGGAGCAGCTCTGGAGGAGGAGGAGGAGGACAGGACACGAAGATTTAGTGCTGAGCAGCCACTGCAGACGTGGGCAGGCAATTACAGCTCCTGCAAATGGCACTGCGAACATCGATGGAGCAGGGCACTGATCCAGAAAAGCACTTAAGCACGTGCTTAACTTTAAGAGCTCCTTCCTCCCTGGCCTGATCCTGCATCATTTTACAGGGAGAGGAACAATTCCAGCAAGGAGAAGCTCTTTGTGCTGCCCCAGTGAGCAGGAAGGAGCATGAGGTGATTTAGAGTGAAGGAAATTGGCACAACGCTCTCTGGGTTGTTTACAGGTCAGCCTGCAAATCCCTCATCCTGAGGAGGAGGAATCAATAGAAAACTCCTGCCCACAGCAGCAGACCAGGGGACTACAGGAGCTAGAGGGAAAACACACCTTTAGCTGGCATTAAAGCAGCTCAGCAGCTCCTGAACACCACAGATGTGCCATATTAAAAATAACGCTCTGGTTTTGCATGTGTGGACTTTTGGTGGAGATATCCAAGGGCTCCAAGGAAGTTCAGCTTCATAATTCATGTGGCAGATTCTGGTGTGAGTGCACCAAAGTCTCCCTGTGTCTGCTGAAATGCCTGATTGATGGGTTCTGAGAATTCCAGCATTTGGAAGTGTAATTTCTTGTAGCCAAGGGTTTATTTATGGGATTGGCACTAAAAGCAGAGACAGACCAAGCTGAAATAGCACAAACTTGGACAATGGGATCTGAAAGTAAAAGGGTAGTGAGGGGAAAAGTGTTGATCTCATATTTAGTGGGAATTCAACACCAACTTAGCCTCACAAATTCCAGCCTAAAATTTCTAATTCTGCCATCTATTAATAAATTGTCCATATAAATAGACCCTATTTAAGCATTTTATCTGATTCAGAATGTCTCAGTGTGATTTATCACATAGATCTCTGATTACCAATTGCTCATAATTATTTGTTGTCACCACTAATTGCAGCAGTGACAATGAAGCAATGCGTTGCCTGAGTCGTGATCCCGCAGCCGAAACTGGGAACAGCAGCAAGTCTGGAATTAATAATAGAAAATAAAAATGTTCTGTGCTGTGAAGTCCTTGGGGCAGGTTCACCTCATGCTAACACTCGGGGTTAATTCATCATGAAGAATTCTGGTCCCTTGAAACTCAGAATCTGGTTCAGGAGTAGGTCTTAGAAGGCAGGGATTTCGTCATGACAGAGCAGGACTGAATTTCTTCCTCACAAAATCCCTAAAAATGCTTCTTCCTCCTCTTCTTCCTTCCCCCATTTCCATTTTTTGGATAACAGAGACTTCCAGGAGGTGATTATTTTTCTGAAAGAAGATCCAGTTTTGGGGATGCTCTACTTAATGCACCAGGAATTATTTCTCTGGTGTGACATGCTGGGACCATTTCTACCACACCAAAACCACAAGACAAGTTTTGAGTGCAGATACATGAAAGGCCTAATTGAGTTTATTTCTGACAGCAGAGGTGGAAACTTTGGGGTGCTTCCACCAGGGACAAACAACTTTGCAAAGTCACTATGAAATTGCCAAAACGGTGCCAAGACTCCTTGTCCTGCTATCCCTCCCCACTTCCAACCCTTCCAAACAACTGCTTCATTCAGCTGAGAGCCAGGAGAAATATTGTCAGCCTATACATCTGTGACACCAAAATAGAATAAAAAAACCCTACTCCAGCTCTGCTTTGGCAGGGAATCACTGGAGGAGATGCAAGGGGAGGCTGAGGAGCAGAAATCCCCTCCCTGGAGCTCCCAGATGGAGCAGCACATCCATGTGGGCTCCAAGAATTTGGGAGCACCAGCCAAACCCTGATTGCTCCTGGGCTCTTGATCAACGTCCCCCTGCCCCAGCACCAGAGATCTGCATCCATGTCCTTGTCAAACCTTTGGGATATAAAATATGGGCACACACAGAAGCTTTATTTTCTCCTTGGAGAATTTATGTTCCATTACATTTCATTATGGGTTTTTTTTTTTTCAGCTCTACATTTAAATGATGTTGAATCAGTGATCATTAAACCGAGCCCCTTTTTATTCTGCAAGGTTGTGATCTTTGATCCCCCAGTGCCCTCACTGCGAGCCAAAGCTTTTTATAATGCTGGTAAATTATTACTTTGCTGCCCTGAGTTTTAATTAAATATATGGAGTCAGCAGGTGTCAAATCACAACTCCCATATCAGCTACAATTTCTACATGACACTGCACCTTTCAAAAGTTAGGAGCCATACATCCTAAAAACAAAACAAACTCGTTATTCAGCCCATTTGCAATTGAAGAAATGGCTTTTTAGGTCATTTTTCTGTCCAGAAGGGCCCGACTACTGGAACAAATCAACTCATGATGCTGCTGTGCTGCACTTTTGATTTGTTGATGATATTCTGAAACAAACACTTCTCAATTTGGAAATTTTCTGCAAAAGACTTTCCTTCAGCCATCCATTAATCAAAAGGAAGTTGTAGCAGTTTTCTTTTTTAGCAGTTTTACATTTTACACATCCTCAGGGGTTTCAGGCAAAGAAACTGTGCCTGGAATCACACACACAAATGGCATTTCTCCTTCCAACCCTTAGAAAAACCATATGCTGCTCCCAGGCTTCTGCAGTGGAGGGAGGGAAGGCAGCAAGAGTCACTTCCAAATATTAAAATAAAACTATAAAAGCCAATTTTCAGTAGGGAGAGCAAATAGAATTTGTTATTGCCACATGGCTGTGTTTCTTTACACTGTTTGTGCGCTGCATAAAGTGGAAAACAATTCTAGCTTTATAAGTCAGATAATGGACTAACTATAATTTGCTAATTAAACTCATCAAGTTGCCCTACACGCCAACTTAAGCAAAAGTGTGACAAACACCCAAACCTGTCCTTGTCCTTTCTCTGCTTTGCTGCCCATGGAGGGAGAGAGGCTCAGCTCCTTTCCGCAGGACAACCTCCTCTCCCACCCCTTTTGCAGAGGATTTTTATGAGGGAGGATTTTTATTTTCTCCTACTGGAAAACCACATTCAGTAAACATTGGGTGATCAGAGGTGGATTTGGGTTCGAATGGGGCCATTTTTGCCATAAATATTTATTAATCACTCACTTTTCAGAAAGCACAGCTGCAGAGTAAAGCTCAGGTATCCAGTGAAAAAGGTGACCCAGTAAGAGCAGCAAATTTGGAGCTGCTGGGAATCCCTCAGTGCAGCTGTCTTTGCACATTATTAGGCATAAAATGGGTGTGAATTCCACTTACCTGTGACTAATAATGCTGGAAATTAAATCCCTTGGAAATAATGATGTCTCTTCAGGAAAAGAAAACCCAAGTGCCTCAGCCAGTGGGACAAAGGACAGCCCAGTGCATCTCACCTCTGGAATGAGGCAGTGTGGTTTGCATGAAGAGCAATTTATTCATTTTAACTCTTGGAAAAATTAAAATCCCCACAGTTTGCTTGGTTAATAAAAATCTACAGGGAAAATTCTTGTGTTCTCCTGCAGAGTCTTTTGGAACTCAGTAAGGAAGTTGTGATTACCCAGCAAATTATCAAATCTCAAGTGTTTTCCTAAACATTACTGATGTCACAGAATCACGGAATCCGAGAATCTTGCAGGTTGGAACCAGAGGTCCCCAAATCCACCCATCATCCAGCACCATGGTCACCACTGAACCATGTCCCCAAGTGCCACACCCACACATTTTTGGAACACTTCCAGGGATGGGGACTCACCCTGCGCTGTTCCAGTGCGTCACAGCCCTTTCCATGAAAAACTTTTTCCTAAAATCCAACCAAACATCCAGCCGTATTCAGCTTTTGATGCACAATATCCCCAAATCCCCTAGAAGGACCCAGCAGTGAAACCAGAACTAAGAAGGAACAAATTCCCTGTGGGATGGGGAAAAAAAGGGAAGAAAAAGACATAAACTGACTTCCCACAGATTTTGAAACATTGCAGTGCCCAGTGAGGCTCTGATTCACTGATGGAAATTCTTGTTTTCCAAAATAATTAACCATAGTTGATAACTACCCAAGCCAGGTTTGTTCTCCAGAAATGGTCCACATTGCACAGAGGGCATGAGTTCTTACTCCAGGTGTAAAATTGGGAATGGGACCCTTCTCAAGCCGCCCTCTTACTGAGTCTGTAAGGAAATCTCTGCTCCTGTGCCATAGAGGGGGAGTCAGAAAGGACTGGATGTGTTTGGACTTAGCAGCTTTCAGCATCCTTTAACTGGAGAAATTCCAAAACATGGACTCTTGGACTATTTTTAATTTTACATCTTTATGTTCAGGCTCTGTTTGACCTTGGGCCCCTGATTTTCATAGGGAATTTCAATGTGCCCATCATAAATCAGCTCTTTGCCAGAGCTCTGACATATCCTGGGATAGAAACAGCAGGGAAATGGAGCAGGGAGGGATTCCTGCCCTCCCTCAGGTGCCTGAGGGAAGCAGAGACAATTGCTGAGATTAAAGAGACCCAGAGCTGCCTCCAATTCTTAGCAGGGCAGATGAGGCTCCTGAAATCCTCATCTGGAATTAGGCATTCATGGCACAAAGTGAGAAACACAGAGCAAAGAGCCAAGAAACTGAAAAGAGAATGTTACAGTCATAATAAATGGATCTTCTTTTCTGGGAAAGACCTGAGAAAGGGCAAAAGCAGATTAAATTAAAAACAAAAAGAAATCGAAAAAGAAGAAGAAGAAAAAAAAGTTCTCTAAGATTTTTTACACCCAAGGGAAGGTTTCAAATCCAATGCAGCTATTTGCTCAAATGAAATTAAAGCCAAGCTTTAATAAAGTTGGACAGGAGCTCATTTCCCACTCCCAGCCACTGAACAACACCCTGCATTGTGAGGAAATATTTACAACCCTTCCTGGGTGGAAAATAGCGTTAGTGAGACGTAAATTGCCTGGTTTGAAGGTACAAAAGTGAACAGAGTGAGGAGCCTGATCTGTTTTCCTCTCAGCTGAGCTGCTGTGTTTTGGGTTTATATTTGACCCTGGAAATCCCACCGCCCCAAGTTTCAACAAGTAAATTTTTGCTTTTCTTAGAGTTTCTTCCCAGGACAAAACCCACCTTTTTCATGAGGTTTTATTTTGGATACCTCAAGCTTCTTCCTGAAAGGAGTCAAGGGGAAAAATCATCAATGAACACCAGATCTGATCCCTGTCAGGTGTCAGAGCTGCAAGGCAGTTTTTCCATATTTTTCCCTATTTTCCCCTCCAATTCCTGCATACCTGAACACTTTCACCTGGCTGTCACCCCCACTCAGAGAAAGCAGAGCTTTGTAACAATCAGAGGTAAATCAAGACGTGACAAAGCCCTTCTACAAAAGACGAGTGCACTTCAATTAACTTGTGGATTTTGCTGCACTAATTGTTCCCATTATGTTAATATCATAATTGCTGCCATTTTCTTACATAATCCTGCTCCTCCTCACAGAAAAAGAGAGGAAGGAAGCTTGAATATGCCCTGAGAAGTTCTCAAAGCAGCGAACAGGGGGTACAGTTAATTTGGGAGCAGTTTTTGCCAGAATCAGATGAAGCAACTCAAGTTATTAATTCTTTGTGAAGTTCAGGAAGCCAAGCTTTTAAATCACAATTAAACAATGCTAACTGTTCCTCCTCCGTGTTCTAACGCTGCTTTAATGCAACAGTGCTGGGCCATCCTGGAGTAGTAGCAAATATTAAAATTCTTGTCATGGTCACACCTGAGAGACATTTCCCAGTGGAATTTCTGCCCAGCTCTCTCAGTTAGCAAATTGGTCTGGTTGAAGAGATCCTTTCCCTGGACACCTATGTCTTACATCCTCCTTCTGAAGCAGCAGGTTTTGATAGATTTTTCCCTCTCAAAAATTCCACAGGAGTGTGAAAATGAAAAAAAACCAACAAAAAACCAAAAAACTAAAACCAAACAAACAGGACAGAGACCAGCTCGGCTTGAGAAGGATTAAATGGGACCTGAATTCATGGTGGGGCCTGGGCAGGGCCTGTGCTGAAGGAACAGCAGGAGACAGCTGTTTCCAGCTGCCTGCCAGGGTCTCAAATGCTTCTGACCTGGGCCTGGAACCTCCAAAAATGTCTGAGGGACATTTCGAGTTCCGACATGACTAGAGGGAAATGTCCTCCTGGCATCATCTTCCTGCCTCTGGTGCTAATAAAGCATCATTCCAAATGACTTGTAAGCTGTGTAAATAATGAGTGACCTCCCATTAAGGAGTGCTAAATGAATGAGCCTCACTGCAGGACCAGGGACGGAGAGTGTCTGATTGTGGGTTGTTCTGCAGGTGATTTACATCATCCTGGCACTCTAAAGGGGAATTAAGTGAACATAAATGTGATCTATGCCCACTTTAAGAATCCCTTCCTGCCTGGGTGTTGAATAAAGGGAGCTTACTGTAAATAAGGCTGAGAAAAATGACATTTAGTTGCTGTTTTGGCAAGAGAATGAAGCTCAGTAATCCTCAGGGGGTGATGGCTGGAGCAGAGGCATTTCAGCTCATGGTCTGAGAAAGGGGACAGAATCCTCACAAGGTATTGAGACAATAAATTCAACTCTCTTTAGCCAGGTGGCTGAAAAGCAGCTCCTGGTGCCTTTCCTGCTTACGAATATGAAAGCTGGGAAGTGGGAACCCAACACCAGGAAGGATTCTGGTAGCACTGAACTGAATTTCATGGCCAGAGAGTCACATCTGTGCAACAACGACAACAAAGTTCCCCATGGTAAAAGTTAAGGAATAAAATAAAGCAAAAATTCCCTACAGTGAAAACTAAGAAATAAACCAAAAAAGCCAAATTCCTGACTGATAAAATAAAAAGCACAATGCAGCATATTTCAAGATGGTTTTAAACCAATAAAGAGGCAGCAGATCCCAAGCTCTGCTTGTCAGACATTCCCAGTAACAGCCAGGCACAAACTGGAGCTGCAGGGAAGGAGGGATGGAGCAGGGCCAGCCCAGAGCTCACAGCCCCTGCACCAGCTTGTTTTTGCCAAGACAACTTTCCTGACTCCCAGCTGCACCACAAATTCACCTCCAAGATGCAGAAGAGAGCAGCAGAGAGCGGGTCACACATTTAGCAAATGACAGTAATTCCCTGCAGATGACAGCGAGCAGCTTGTCTATCAGCAGCCTCCTTTTGTGCTTGACTTTGAGGCACATTATCTTTGCAGAAAGTGCAAGGTGGGTAATGAAAGAGGGGAAAACAGAGCCTGTAAACAGCACAGAGCAGATCTCCCAGGCTGCCAAACTTCACTGGAGTGGAAGGAGTTGAGTGCCTGTGCTGTGCCCTGGGCTCTGTGCTCTGCCAGGGCAGCAGGAGAGGCACGGAGAGCTCCCACTGCCAGAGCTGCACTTGTCCTAAAATGCTCTGAAATCTTCTCCCATCCTCTCTCCCAGCTTCCCTCCCTCCCACACAGATCCCAGCTGCAGACCCAGGAGCTTGGCAACAGCCCACCTGACTGAGAGCTTTGTTTGATGCCTCACATTTTCCCTGTGTGACGTGGCTCCTTTCCACAGCTGCTGCTCCCACACTCGGGGATTGGTACTGAGAAAATCAGGATTTGTGTGCAGGCAGATCCCTCTGGTTTGGACAGAGCAGAGGAGAGGGTGTGTTTTCTCCAAAGGTGAGTTGGATAGCCCTGGATCCCTGGCAGTGTCCAAAGCCAGGTTGGACACTGGAGCTTGGAGCACCTGGGACAGTGAGAGGTGTCCCTGCCATGGCAGGGGTGGCACCAGATGATTTTTAAGGTCCCTTCCAACCCAAAATTCCATGAGTTTTGTGCTTCAGAGGTGGTGGGATGTCAGAACTCAAAATGTCCCTCAGACATTTTTGGAGGTTCCGGGCCCAGGTCAGGGTGTGTGTGTGCCTCTGCCTGAGCTGTGAGCAAACCACAGCAGCCCAAGGAGAAAATCTTTTAGATAACTTGCAATAAACTGCCTTGAGACCGAACAACAGAGACTGCTGAGCCTTTCTTTGGAAGCACGGGGTGGAGGAGAGACTTTTCCACCACACGGAGCCATCCCTGCCCTAGGGTGAGCTCTGGCACTGGAATTCTGTACACCAGAACAAGAACAAAGATCAATTTTCAAAGTGTATGTTGCCAGTATTAAGGAATCACTGCCTCAGAGCAAAGATTATTAAATACAGAGCATTAGTCAAAATGTAAAAATGTAGATTTTAATCAAGATACGGAGTTGTCTCTCATGCCTGTTTTAAGGAGAAAAGCTACTTGAATGAGGATGAACAGATGGATATTGGGCAGCACTGAAGGGCAGAAATGAATAACCTCAAAATTAAGAGCAGGATAAAGTATAAAAATCTTTTATGTTGTTTGCACCACATAAGAGTAGAAGAGTTTTGTGGATTATGAGAAGGAAACCATCTATAAGTGATTGTGACCCAAAACCTCACCAGGAAAACTCTGGTGTCAGCAACGTGAGGTCAAATTTCAGAAGCTGCTGATGATTCCTTCTCAAAGGAGAGTGCATTTAGCACTGCAAAAATACACCTGCATTCCAGAAATACACCTGGATTCCAAAAATACACCTGGACTCTGATACACATGGATTCTAAAAATACACCTGGATTCTAAAAATACACCTGGATTCTAAAAATACACCTGGATTCTGAAACCTCACCTGCATTAAAAAAAATACCCTTGCATTCTAAAAATACCCCTGCATTCCAAAACCACACCTGGATTCCCAAACCTCTCCTGCATCCTTGCTCTGCACGACTCCATGTGGCTGTTACTCTGTGCCTGAGGAAAAAGAGAGAAAACTCCTGCTGCTGCCAATGAAATTTGGATGAAATCCCCGCTAACAACAGGAACAAGAAGTTCATTTGAAGCCTTCCCTGTCAGTTCTGTTCCAGTCTCTGTTCAGTCACTCCAGGCTGCACATGCTTGGTTCTATTGGAAGTGAGCCTCAGCAAAGGAGACAATTTACCTTAAATTTACCTTAAATTTACCTTAAATTTACTTTAAATTTACCTTAAATTTACTTTAAATTCACCAAATTATTCCCCTCCACTAAAACAACTTTATGGCTGTGGAGTAGCTGTCCCACACAGCAATCCTGCTACCTCTGCCATATTCCATTGCCACCATTATTTATAAATAAATTCAGTAATTAAGATTAACTTTCACAACCTTCAGCAGCCCCTGAGGTTCACTTTTCCCTTCTTGGGTGCAGCTTGAAATACACTTTGGGTATCTTGAATCACAGTTTAGGTAATTTTAGGAGAATAATGACATTTATCAGAAAAACTCCTGCGTATGATGCGAATTCCCACGTCAGATTAGGATCCAGAAATGATCAAGACTCATGTGATGTTTAACAGCATTGTTTTACATTTAATATCTGAAAGCAATAAAACTTAAAAAGCCCAAATCAGGAGAATCAACCCCCCACCCTTCCCTCCTAACTGCAAACAATAAATCACAGTGCTTAAGGAGTTTTAAGCCATAAAACTGCAAATCAGGCATTTTGTGCTGCAAATCGATTTCTATTGAGAGCTCTCCCTCGTGCAGCTTCATTTGGAGCTGCCAGGGGCTGCTAACAGAGTTTGCAGCATCAAACACAGATGACAGGAGCTAAACTGGCTCTGTGGGGGCAGTCCTTGCATCTGCAAGAGAAATGGAATTTTGGGGTGGTTTTTTTCCCTAAATGCAAAGCAGGTAAAATTGAAAGCAATTTGTGCAAAATTGAAGTGCAAGTGAAAAGTGCTGCTGCAATCCATCTCCAAAAGTTCAGCTCTGCTATAGTTGAATTTTCCTTTTTCATTTGTTTTTAGCATTTATTACAGCAGGGAATGATGATGCCTCAGGAAGGGGAGATTTAGTGCTGTGCAGGAACAGGAGCAGACCAGAACTAGGAGCACTTGTGCTGTCTGATGCCAAATAATATCTTTGCCTGATTCTAAAATGCACTACAAATAAAAGCTCTGCATTCATGCACTACATTAGCACTGAAAAGGAGCCCCAGAGAACAGCTCATTTCTGCAGCGTGGATTATCAAGCTGCCAAGAAAGAACTACTGCAAACTGATTTTATGATGCTTGTTACTGGCTGATAAAATTAATGTTGTCACGCAGCAAACACAGATTCTCAATACTTGGATAGAATAGCAGTTGTCATAATGAAATCAGTCTGCCTGGGAGCCAAAATAAAATAAAAATGGAAGGGAGATGGTGCTTCAGACAATTTTGCGAGTTCAGTGGAGATGGAAAATATTAAGACAGACCTGAGCTTGTTCACCTGCTCATCACAGACAAATTGGATTAGTGGGTACCTGGCTGTTTGCTCCTTTGTTTGGTTCCTGTCTCCAGTGAAGGGACTGGTTCAGGATTGCTGGGAATGAGAAGTGATTGGAAAATTCTCATTCTGCATCCTCAGGGAAAGGATGCCAGCCACGAGAGGATGTGTGGCTCCTCTGGATGAATTAAACTGCAACACTCACACAATTGAAGTTAATTACCTGACCCAAATCCTTTTCTGGGTTAGGAATGCACTGCTCAGGCTTTTCCAAGAAAAATGCCACACAGATATTCCCAGTGAAGACACTGCAGGTGCTGAACTTTAATCTGGAATTTCCTCAGAGTCAGAACAATTTCAGACAGTGAAATTGCTATGAAAATTTTATGGTTTCTATGAAATCTTGGCCCCATAGGAAAATTGCATCGCCAGCTTAGTGGGGACATGATTTCCCCAAAGTTCATTGTTTATAATGCAGAATGTGCCTAATTAAAATCCATATAGGAGCTCGTTTTCCCTGAGGTGTAACTTGGGTGCAAAGCTGTTTTAAGCCAAATACACAGAGGATGCACAGACACCCCTGACCATCCTCTCTGCTCATATGGGAGCCTCACATGCACATGAAAACATTTACTCACTCCATAAACTTTATAAAGCCATCACTGAATATAATTAAAGGTATATTTTCTTCTAGCTGATCTTTTTAAAGTGGGTCATCATGTTGATTTAAGTAACTGCAATGGTGCCTGTGCATGTTTAATGAAAATAAAGGCCAGTGAGGAACAAGCACAGACAATTTATTGTCCCATTCCCATTTCACTGAGGTTCTTACTCTCAGCCACAAAGCCACTTTCAGAAGTAGTAATAAGATCATTTCCTCTCCTTCCCCCTTCCCCATCTCTTTTATTCTGGGAAGATTAAAAAGAATAAAAGGATCTGGTCATAAAACCTGAAAGAGACAATGTGGGAGTCCAGAGCATCCCTCTGGCTGCCCTGGCAGGTCTGGGACCCTGGCAGGGGTCAGGAACCCCCCTGGACAGAGCCCCCAGAGACACTGCCTGTGATCTCTGTCCATGGAAAAGAGTTTTCAATCTTACAGGATGAATTACAAGCTCTGAGGGTTTGATATAAGTAATAATTAAGTGTGGCACGGGTGCAAAAGTAAAATTTTAGGATTCTAGATTAGGGGTTCAAAGGGGACAAGATGGAGGAAATTGGGTGTGCCTTGTCCTTTTTCTCCTTCTTCATGCCCTCCATGTTTCACTGTGGTGTTGGCATTTTTCTGTTGGTTCAGGCTGGGGACACACTGTCCAACGTAGGTGACAGATATTGGCACGTTATTGTAAATCCAGCACAGGTAGTTTGTGGTATTTAATGTTTGTACCATCCCACTGAGGGCAGAGCCCCACACGCTGCCCTGCAGGACAGAGCTGCGGCAGGGCAGCAGAACATGTTAGAGATAAACAGAATAAACAACCTTGAAACAGCACAGACCAATTATGGCTTCTTCTTTAGCAGTGGGGCTGACAGACAGAGACTTTCTACAATCTCAAAATCATCAATACCTCAGATTCTGACAGGACAAGATTCACAGTGGCTCTAATCCCTGTTCTGTCTGAGTGTGGCTCAAACGGGCTGGAATTGTCCCTGGAATTGTGGCACTCCCAAGCAGGTCACAATTCCTGAAACACGACCCCATCACCACCTACAGAAACCAGCCTCAAACCCCAGCAGGGTTGCGGCAGAGAAGGATTTTGGGCTCCCAAGTCCTGTTTCTGAGCTCTGTGCCCCACGCCCATCACTCTGGGGCACATCTCCCACACTCTGGGAGTTCACACTGAGTTCATTTCTCACCGTCCCCCCAAGGAGGGGTTAAAGCCCAGGCAAATTTCCTCCCCCATCAGGTGTGTGCACAGAGGAGTAACAGCAAATAAGGATCAAGCTTTACATGTGCCATGTCATCAAAGGCTCTGAATTAAAAGAGCAAACAAAAAAATGAAGATTTTGAGATGTGACTGCAAAGACAAGGACAAGCTGGGCAGGGCTGGGAGCAATCTGGGCTGCTGGAGGTGTCCCATGGCAGGGGGTGGAGCTGCATGAGCTTTAAGGTCCCTTCATCTCAAACCACTCCAGGATTTTTTTGATTAAACACCCCCCCAAAAACTCAATATTTCCATCAGCCACGCTGGTTAGAATTCTGAGCATTCAGTGTGACCTGATAGAATACACACTGTGGCAAAGTAGAGATATTAAACCCCACAATTACCTTTGGACTCCTTCATTTGGAGTTATTTCAGCCTAAATTTTCCCATAAACATTAAACTGTGAAAAATCAGTGTCACGTAAGAGACTTTCAGTAAAGCAGATATATTTTTTTCTGAGAGATCCATTAATAGTTGTTATTAAGCAGAGGAACATAAAGCAGCATTTGTTGAATCACAGCTCAAGTGGCCTTTTCATTATGGGCTTCATCTGCCACCACTGACAGAAACAAGGGCCAGGATTGAGCTAAATTGGGTATTATTGACCAAACACCAGCCTGGCAGGACTGCAACAAAAAATGACTGATTTTTGTATTAAAAAATAAAAATATAAGGTCTGTTCAGGACAAGATAATACACAAAAACCATCATCCCTGAAAGATCAATGGTTTTCCATACTGAAGCATTGGCTGTAGGTGTAGAAAGTTCCCATATTTATGCACGTTGCCATATTTCCAAATGCAGAAAATGCCCAGGGAAGGAAACCCTCCTGAAAGGGCTTTAGAGCTCCAGTACTGTGGCAAGCACATTTTTCTCCCTCTCAGGATTTTTCATAGAGGTGCACAGAGAGAAATGAAAGAGAAAACAATTTCTATTTCTGCTCCTTGTTTTTCCCATGTGGAATGTGTTTGGAGAATTGTTTACCTGGGGTGAGTGCTTGGTTGGATTCTGGTGAGGATTGTTTGAGCCTGATGGACAATCCCACCCACCTGCGGCTGGGCTCTCCAGAGAGGGTCACGAGTTGGGTTAGAGTCTGAAAAAGTAGTATGTAGTTTTAGTATCCTCCTTTTATATAGTATAATAATGTATTTTAACATAGTTATAATAAAAAAAAATTCAGCCTTCTAAATTGAGTCAGACATCGTCATTTCTTCCCATTAAAGTCACCCACATTTACAATACAGTAGCTCACCTTGGAGAGCTCAGAGGGACAGCAGCTCCCAGTTTGTCCCCAGGCTGTGAAATCCTGATTTGTTCGTGGCTACAAACCCTTGAAAGAAACATCATTACCGCTGGAGTTTGCTTTATGAGCCTTGAGGCAAGTTTGGATTGTTGGAGGGGTTTTATGGATGTCTCTAGCACGAGCAGCAAAGCTGGAATTTGGGTTGCACTGACACTCGTAAAAAAGCAGGTATTTACTGCTCTCTCTGCTCCCATCACCTCAGAAACATAAAATGGGCTCCCCTGACCAGGGATGTGTTTAAGATTTAAAAATGATAAATCCCAGCAAGGATCCAGGAGGCCCAGAGCAGTTCCCAGCCCGGCAGAGGCACCCAGGAAAGCTCAGGAAGGTTTTTTTTCCAAAAACCTTCCCCTCCTTCAGCAGAGGGCTCAGGGAACAAGGGTCACCTCAGTGCCCTCCCTGCAGAGCCTGGCACACAGCCCCTGCTGCAGGTTCATCGCCCAGGAAATCAGGAGTTTTCCTAAAGGAATACACTGGAATGGGATGGGATGGGATGGGATGGGATGGGATGGGATGGGATGGGATGGGATGGGATGGGATGGGATGGGATGGGATGGGATGGGATGGGATGGGATGGGATGGGATGCAATGGAACACAATGGAACCCAATGGAATCCAGTCCAATGGAATCCAATCCAATGGAATCCAGTGGAATCCAATGGAATTGAATCCAATGGAATGGAATACGAGCACTGGATTTTGGACGAAACTGGATTTTGGCTGCGAAACAGGATGCAACACAGCCTCAGGTAGCACTGTTTTCCCCTCCAGGGGTGAGGAATTTATTAATGCCTTTATTCTGCTGCAATTGGATATTTTGAAACCCCAGTGTCCAGGGCTCAGACATTCACATCCCAAAAACTTGGATTCAGTTCCAGCAGAGGATTATTCGAGGTGTGTTGGTGCCCTGATGAGCCCATTTTGAGCACATCTTTGTCACAACAGGGGAATGAAAAACTGACAATTTACGTCTTAAACTGAAAAAGGGAAGAAGGGAGATGACAACAATTTTCCTTCCATGAGACAAATGTGCTCCAAGTGTGGCTCTTGCCTTCCTTCACAAACTCCTGTCTTTTCAAACCAAGACATTCATCCTCACTCCCTCACTGCCCAGAAAAGAAAAAATCAGCTGAACACGAGGAGGAAAATAAAACACATCCAGTGATGGGAGCTGAAGGCTGGGAGCTGCTGCTCAAACAAGCCTCGATAATCAAGGTTGTCCTTCATGAGCTGCTAATAAACACCCATATTTTATATTCCCCACCCTGACATTTCAGGGAATGAAACTCTCTAATGCCTTTCATAACTTCAGCAGCAGCGCTGAGAACAAGAAGGCAGCAGAAAAAAAAATGATCAGGAGGCCCTGATATCTGTCTAAAGGGCCTGCTTCCATTCCTGTGCAGGGAAGATGAAATATTCCAAGTATTCAAGGGAATGTGGCATAAATTTGGCCCCTTTATTTTAAGTTTTCATTAAATAATGATAAATTACAGTGAAAAAGTCTGTGGAGGAGATGGATTCTCACACCAGTTATAAGCATTGGCAGGGAGTTTAATCAAATTAATGTAAGATATGATCTGAAATATTAAATCTAATGTTTACATCTGGATGGCATACGTTGAGTTTGGGCAGTTTTGAACTGGTTTTAGGTTGGATTATTGAAAGAAAAGCAGGATCCACTCAATGGTTTAGGAGAATTAGGCACCCAGTGCCCAGGATCTTTTGGAAAATCCCAGGCTAAATAAATCATCTGCTGAAGGCCTTTTCAGGAGCGATCAGAAAACAGGGATTTTGTTATTTTTTCTCTGTTATCATCAGCTCTGAAATGCTGTGAGTGTCAGAAGGGCAGGCTGAGCTTCACCCTGCAGGTGTCATCAGGGGCTCTGCAGAGAATAAAGGGTTTGAGGAGGAAATGTAAGACAGGAGAATTACAATATTGGTCAATTCTTATAAAAGTAATGAAAAAGTTCAGCATGGTTATTTCCCTTTCCGCTTTTCAAACCTGAGCTGCCCAAATTTTACAAACAGAGAGGTTTTGGGTGATGCTGGTTTTTGGGTTTTTTCTAATTAATCAAAATTTATTTATTTCATACCGTTTTAATGCTATGCTTCAACAGCATAATCCCGGTTGCTGGGGAAAATTCCAGTTTTTCCATAGAAAGACAGAACCCTTGGGTGAAAAATCTGGGGATTTTGACTCTGCATTGCCATTTTTCTGCATTTTTTATTTTTCTTCCCTCTTCTAAGGTGCAAGTGAACAAAATGTGGGCACAGCGCTGTGCAATAATTTGCAGAAATCCCATTAAGAAGTTAAATTTGCTGGAGCAGGGTAGTGGGAAGAGCAGAGCACCTTAATCCCATGGGAATGCAGCTCCCCTTGGCTCAGGGCTGTGCAAGGGATGAGGGATGGCCAGAGCAGAACTCGCTCAAAATCCCTGAAATACTTGGAATTATAAAATCCACATTTAACTTCGGGATTTTTCCCCCTCTAAAGAAATAAACTGATTTTCCATAAAGTTTTGCAGAGTCTACACTCAAACAAGCCTATCACCCACATGAGAGAACAGAACAGGCTGGAGAAACCATTCCTTTGTCGCCAAATCACACACGGGGGAGGTGAAATAATTAAAAATAAACAAGCAAACAAAGCAGGGCAATTGGTTTGTGCAGTGCCCTGCAAATATCCTTGGCAAATTTGGGGGAAAAACTCCCCAGTTTGGCCCAGTGCAGGGAAGTGGCACCTCTGGCAGGAGCTCGTAAACCTCCAGTGCTCCCTGAGGAGTAAAAGCAGGCAATTATCCAAATAAATTGAGACTGGAACACTGAAGATCATTTTATTCTTGCCTGGAGGGGTTTTTGAAGCTCTCCTTATGAAATTGTCTCATAAATAATTCATTTACGAGATGGAAGTGATTTACTTCAGGAGGGGGAACTTACAAGGGAGAGCCTTTTAGAACAGTGTGTTGTCAAAAGTTATCTAAATTATTTAATCCTAAATTCCAAACAAATTGACTTAGATCAGGTTTCAATATCAATTACTAATGGCTGGTGATTTCTTTGTGTGTTAAGTTAAATGCATAGAAAGGAGGTTATTTCATCCTCCACTCCTAAAAAGCCACCAATTAAACAAAAATACATCTCTTGACCCCCTAAATAGTTGTGGTACAAATAAACTTCTGACGTGGACGCAGGAAAAAAAACCCAATTGTGACTCCATTTAATCAAGAACAATCAGAGCAAAAGGAGAGCAGCCAGTCTTAAATCTGATCATTTCTCTCCACTTTTAGGCAATGGAATGGCAGAATTTATTTTTAAATCTTCAGAATTTCACCTTGGGAAAATTTAAACTGAAAGGACAGAAATTCAAGTTAAGCAGAGAGGCTAAAAAGTCCCAGCTGGCTCCAGAGGGATTTGGGCCTGCCCTGTCCTCCTTCTTTCTCCTTCCTCACCTCCATGTTCTTGGTGATGTTGGCACTCACAGATTGGTTTAGAGTAGAAAGGCACCATTTAATATAGGTAATAGGCATTGGGGAAAAACTGTACCCATGTAACACGTAATGTACCATATAAAAGATAGAAAAGCACCATTTAATATAGGTAATAGGCATTGGGGAAAAACTGTACCCATGTAACATGTAATGTACCATATAAAAGACAGCAGCAGCCCTGGGCAGAGGGGGAGAGAAGGAGGAGAAGAAGACGAAGAAGACGAAGATGAAGAAGAAGACGAAGATGAAGAAGAAGACGAAGAAGAAGAAGAAGAAGAAGAAGAAGAAGAAGAAGAAGAAGAAGAACAAGAACAAGAACAAGAACAAGAACAAGAACAAGAACAAGAACAAGAAGAACAAGAAGAACAAGAAGAAGAACAAGAACAAGTCAGGAGTCAGAGAGGATGTCAGGGTGTGTGTGTGCCTCTGCCTGAGCTGTGAGCAAACCACAGCAGCCCAAGGATAAAATCTTTTAGATAACTTGCAATAAACTGCCTTGAGACCGAACAACAGAGACTGCTGAGCCTTTCTTTGGAAGCTCAGGTTGGAGGAGAGACTTTTCCACCACACGTGTCGGAATCTGAGGTATTGATGATTTCAAGATTGTAGAAAGTCTCTGTCTTTATGCCCCGTTGACAAAGAAGAAGTCATAGTTCGTCTGAACCAGGTTGAGCTCCGTCAGCAATCCTTTCCAAAGCTGGAAAACAAAGGGAAAATAAAGTTATAACAAAGGGAAGACAAAGGGAAAACAAAGGGAAAACACAGGGAAACCAAAGGAAGACAAAGGGAAAACAAAGGGAAGAGAAAGGGAAGAGAAAGGGAAAACAAAGGGAAAACAAAGGGAGCTTAATTTCCCAGCGCTGGAGCTCCACTCCTGAAGGGCAAATCTCTCCTGGCAGTGTTTAATAACGGGAAACTTGGGCCTGGGGGTTTAGGAAATAATGCTGTGCTACTAATCCTAATCTTTAGATGGGATTAGACCACGAACATTACAGAATTTAAAGCTGCAGTAATCACAAAAGTGGAACTTTTTATAGAAATAGTCTAAAGCTCTTATCAAATATATGCTCTATACCCAAAGTCCCAAATCCATATTTTATGCAACTTCCAATTACTCTTCTAAAGGAGCCTTTATTAATTTAAAAGCAGTGATACTTAATCAACTTTGAACCCAGCAGATGGCTCAGCTTTGGCAGCTGTGACCACGCATTAACTCTTTCCAAATACCTCAGGGGTTTTCTAACCACATCATCCTTTGCAGAACTGGTTCTCTCCATGCTAAAAAAAATAAAATATGGGGTGCTCAAGGGATGTCTGGAATAGAAAGAAGAGGCAGCTGCAGATTTGTAAACAAAGCTCTGAATTTAGAAGAATTTTTAGTGGAACATGGAGAAGACAAGGAAGAGATTAAGAGTGGAACAAGGGAAAATATTGAATTCTGCCTTATAAATAAATAACAGGAAAAAATGTAAGAGAGAGGCAAAATTCACATTGTCAGGAAGAGCAGGAGCAGCTCAAACTGTGGAGTTCAAGGGGAAGTGGATTTTTAAAATATTCCAGGTCAACTCTTGAACCTCCTGTTCAGTAGAACCAGGAGGAAATGTTCTCTTTTTTTCTATAATGTGCAGTAAAAATAAAAAGATTTTTAACCCAAAGCTCACAGCACTTACAAAAATTCCCTCCTCTAGAGATTCAGGATACTTTAAATTTTTTTTTCCAATGTTTTCTGCAATTGTCTCAAGTTTCCCCTTCTCTCCCTCTCAAAAGGAAAAATAATTAAATCCCAGCCAATTTTGACGAAGATTTAGATGTGAAAATTCTCTTCAGGAGGAAGATGACACAGGTTGGAAGAGCTGCAGCTCCCACAATAATGAAGCAAAACCAAATTTCAGATGTGTTAAAACCACCCCTGGAGCCTCTGCTTCAGATTTCTGAAGGATTCTCCATCATCCAAAATGCTCCTGGAACCATCAAGAGGAGGAAATTCCTAAAAATGTCCCATTTAGAGATCATTTTCAGGTGCCAAAGTTACTAAAAAGGGCTGGTGTGCAGATACCTTTTTTTTTGAAAAAATAAGTTTTTTTGTCTTTTATCAAAAATATTCCCATAATTAGTAGAATTAAGGAAGAAATGCATGGAATGAAAATCCATCCACAAACTGAAAAAATAAAAGTACCTTTACCTCTTCGTTTGTCCTGACTGTTAAATTAATATAAATTAACCCCAAATCACTTGGATTTCAACCTCTGGGGTGTATCTGCCAGCAAACAAATAAAGGTCATTGCAGAGTGTGCAGATAATGCCAAGTTCAGCTGGTGAAAATATAAAACTAAATATAAACGAGCCTACAGATTAAAAGAAAATCCTGTCCGAAGGCTTATTTTATGTTTTACTCCTAATTATTGGAATTAATAACAATAATATCTCCTCCACTCCCAGGATTAATGGGAGATGTTTCCTTCCTTGCTGAGTCCTTTTTTTTTTAGCAGGGAAGTTTATTCAAACTCCATTTTAAGAATTTGTTTCATTAGGGAAGCTTCGAACATGGAAATGGATAAAGTGTTAAAAGTTTATCCAGAAAATGATGGATATAGAAATATACAGAAATAATTAGAATATAGAGATATGTAGAAATAATTATCTCCTGTTTTGTTCAACAGATGAATAATAATTAAAAAAAAAAAAAAGCCAGTGAGAGGAAATAAAACAAAATAAAATAAACATTTTTTTTAAAAATTCAAATGTTAACTTGCCGATCACATGAAATAAATAAATAAAACTTCCATTAACTTTGTCACATCCTTAAAACAAATGTTACAGCAATGATAATTGTGCAATTAAATTACCAGGCTTTTCCATCTCCTTGATTCATTAATGTTCAAAATGCAGCCCTGTTGCAGCAAATATGGAATTAATAAGGAATGGGCTTGTACACCATATTTTTATAATTTATTTACCAGTTCATTAAGTAGAAACAATAAAACAGGACTAAGAAAAGCAGCACAGGGAACAGTGGTTTGTGTTTTTTTTCCTCTCTATCCATGCCATTTCCCCAAAAGTGATGGATTACTTTGTGTTTTTTGTGTTTGCTGTGGAAAAAAAAAAAAAAAAAGTCATCTGAACCGTGGAAAACCAAATCCCACCCAGGGTATGGCAGGGCTGGGACTGGATGGGCTTTAAGGTCCTTCCAGCCCAGACCAGTCTGGAATTCTCTTTGTTCCATCTTGCAGACTGGACATTTCCCAGCTGCCATAACCTTCTCTGTACCTTTTTTAAACTACAATTAAGAGTTGTCCAAATCAATCACAGAGCATTGTCAGAAAAGTCAATGAATTATCAAAGTGGTTATTAAATGAAGACAAACAAAAACTACCAAATCGCCCTCACACAATTGCTACAACAACCTGGATTTGGGTTTAAACAGGTGATTTTTAATCTTCTCAACTCCACATTTTCCCCAGCCATTATAGACTCTTTATAGCTCATTGCCTGAAGTAGCTGAGCTGGAAATTCCTCCTTTTTTTTTGTCAGAGAAGTCCAGTGGAACAGCAGGGAAATCAATCCCAATGCTCAGTTGGTCTTTCCCTGTCAGATTTAGGCACTGAGTGGATTAACTGACCCTAACTCCTGTAATCCAATAAAAGTGGCACCTGAGGACTGGATGCTGAGGTGAGCCCAGCTCATCCCATCTGGTTGCAGGTCCCCCTGTCAAAGGCACTGTTTGCTGATGGGATCCCTGATCCAATGAAATATTCCTGGCAAAAAGAAGCTGGGAAAAAAAATTGAATATCTGGCATAGGTAGAGCCAATGCCAGAAGAGATTGGGATGCAGGGACAGACTTTTAGGGAATGTTACGGAAGCAAACAGCATTACCAGGAGAGAGGAGGATTCAGCTACTTGTGCCATCAGAGACCTTGGATAAACCTCTTCCAAAGCTGCTCCTGTTGCAAAACTTCCACGGATTTTAATGGGAGTTTCATGTATAAATACTTAAACTTACCCCTGTCCTGGTCCCTCAGTACCTCTTTTTAATTTACAGGATTTAATTTATGGGATTCTCTCTCCATGCCTCCATCCCAGCCTGTTTGCTGCCAGGAAGAGCAGGAGATAATCCTGATTCCAGCTGATGGCTGGGAGTCCTCCATGGAGTGCTGACAGTGGGAATGATCATTAGCCAGGAATAAAACTGCTCCTGAAACTCCACAGACTGCTTGGGAGTCAATAAATGAACACCAACTCCTCTCCATAACCCACTGACAGCACATTCCTTACCCTGTCCCAGAGATTTGGCACTCCCCAGGATAAAAAACTGCCAAATTCCACAAAATCCTGGTGGAATTTAATATTTAAATGCCAGAGCATCCTCCCTGTGCTTCCTGAAGCAGAACTCTGTTTTCTGCACGAAAGGGTCCTGCTGGTGGCTCAGACATCTTCCACATTCTGATTTTTGCCTTTCCAAACCCAAGAACTCACTTGGGCCCGAAGTTTTGTCAGCCTCCTCCAGCACCTCTTTCTTTCCCCCAGACAAAGGAGTTTTCCAGGTGAATCCATCAATCAGCAGGGAGGAAATGATAAAACACAGCCCAGGAGTCCTTTTTTCTTTGCCTTTTGCTGTAACCACTAGATGACACCACTTCCTTAAATACCAGCCCCCTTTTCCAAGGTTTCTGGGCACTTCCACCCCTCCTTGGCTCCGTCTGGAGCTCTGGGTGTCAATTCCTGGCTTCAAGGCAGAAAAAAAAAATTATTAACAGGCTAGAGGATAAACACCTCAGCTACATTGCAAGTTTTCCCCATAATTTTTCCTTCTCTTCCTTGATTCTTCCCCTCCCCAGCCAAATCTGAGTGTTTTGTGTATTTTCAGTTTTCCTGACGTCTGCTGGAAATTCCATTATTCCCGAGGCACACCAAAGCTGATAAATAAATAAATTATTATGAGCGTTAACATCAACTGAGACTTCCAAAGAGCTCCTTAAAAACTTCTGGATGCAAGGTCAGGAGGGACTCACTGAGTCATGGCAAATCCAAGGGATTTTAATCTGGATCCAGTGAATGGGATTCCAAAATCATGGCTTGAAATCCCTGTTCCCTCCTCTGTTTTTAGAATTTCAGGTGCCACAGGATGCAGTAAAAAGTTCTGCCTTGTGTAGGTTTAATGATGAGCCTTGGACAGACAATTTTAACTTCCCACATTAGCACAGAATTGTGTCTTTTATTTTACACTTCAAAACCTCCTCTTTTTCTGTTCCTCAAGGGCTGGAGTTTTTGGGTTTTAATTGCCTCTGGAACCGCACACTGTCATTTAACCCTCTTGTTCAGTCTCATTTTCCACCTTCTCTATTTTCACACACAATTGAGCTGACTTACAGCAAAATAGAATTTATTAAGCTGAAGACAATGTGGGTAATCAACATAATGCACTGTCTGCTAATCCCTGGTTACTCCATTTATTTTTTTACTGTTTATTCGACTTTTGGTCCACATTGTTGAGCAGAGAATATGGATTTTTTTCACTGAGAAGAGCCATTCAATTGGAAAATGTGTGTGATACTTTGGAGTTGTGTGCACAAGGACCAGCACAGCACTGGATAAAAGGACCATCCATCAAAGCCAGGCAAGAGCTTTCATTCTCAAGGCTCTGAAAATTCCTCTTTCAAGAGTCTGGACAAAAAAATGTGTGGTGCTGCATAAATGTACCTAAAAAGGGTGGTGAGAAGGAGGGGATTATTTATTTTGTGAAGGAGGTACAAATCCAGCCAGGATCAGGACACGGATTTGGATGTGAGCAGGATTAGAGCTGGCCTGGGCTGTGAGGGGTTTGCAAATCAAATCTCAGTACCACAAAGACCCAAACCTGGGAATTTTTTACCATGCAGGATTTGATTACCACCATCCACCTCTCCAACAGCTTTGTTATCCCAACATCCCAGTGGAATGATGTTGTGGGATGCACGGGACCATTGCCAGAGAATTATGGGATCATGGGATGGTTGGGGTTGCAAGGGCCCTGAAAACTCATCTTGTTCCAACCCTCCTCTGGACCACGTTGATCCAACCTGGCCTTAGACACTTCCAGGGATGGGGCAGCCTCTGGAAACCCATCCCAGTGCTTCACCACCATCACAAGGAGCTGACCTTTACCAAGCCCAGGTTGCTCCCAGGAGATGAATAAACCACAACAGGTTCTCTCCCCATTTTTTCCATAATCTTCCTGACAGGTAAAAGGGTTGAAGAGGAACATAGCAAGGACATGTTTTGCAAATTAAACATTAGTGATGCATTTCTGGGGGAAATAAACAACTTACAGAATTCTCTTCAGGTTCAGTTCCCTATCAACTAAATTGGATCTTGTCTGTGAGAGAGATAAAATCACCAATTCCCTATCTTTAATCTGGGATTTAATAACCCCATTTTTTCTCCAAGGGCTGAGCGAGCCTGATTGCATTTCTGCAGTTTGGCAGGCAGGGGGGTTGGGGTGTTTTGGTGGGGAGCAGGGAGGGTTTTTTATTTACCTTCACAGCATCTTCCACTCCACCTGGAGCCAAGAGATGATGTTTAATGACCTTGCCACCCATGGAAACAAATCTGACACAGCGTGCAGGCTGCACATCAAACCTCTGCTTTTGTGCTAACAAAAGCGTTCAAGTGAAATTCTGTTTCATTTACCCACAGAACCATAAATCACAGACTGGTTTGGGTTGGAAAGGACCTTAAATATCATTTTGTTCTAAACCCCTGACACGGGCCGGGATGAAATGTAACATATAACTTAAGGAGACTTAGTTTTCTAAAAAGTAAACAATAAAATTTCTGTAGTTTCTGTGGTGTAATTTAAATTTTCTGTAGTTCAGTGAAAAAATAAGAAAGTCAACATGCAGGACAGAACTGATCCTGGCTGGGGTCTGCACACCCTCAGCTTAAAGCTGAATAAAGTGATTAAAAACATTTGTCTGGCTCTGTGCAAAGGTTGAAATTCACCCATTAAACTCAATTGAGAGCCAATGTTTGCTTCTTCCACATATCTGAATATTGCCTTTACATTTTCTGTTCCATGCAGAAGTTCCTAAAAATGGCTGAAATTCTTATTTAAATGCTGTTGTGCAGCTGTCACTTGTGACTCCTGCAACGCAGGCAATGTTCCCCACCAAGTTTTCCCATTAGAGAGAGAGAAAAAAATCCATATATAAAATTTCCTGTAAGAATTCATTGTCTTCCCTGTTATCCTGGGAAAGAGGAGATGCAGAAGAAATGATGGAAGGGGGTTTAGGCAAACACAGGTACACAAATCACACAACGTGCCTTGAAATTTATCCCATTTTCCCTTTGAATTTACATTGGAATTGACCCAATTTTAATTCTCTCTGGTTTTTTTATCGAGATAATTCAGCCCAACTGGATTTCTCTGAGGCAGAGTCCAGTGGTTTGGAATGAGAAAGATTTTGGGAGACCTGGTACAAACACCTGGTCTTGGCCTCCCCTCCCACACCATTTGGGTTATTCTGAGATTTTGTTGTCCTTTCCCAAAAAAATGCATTTTCAGCTGCCTTTCCCTTTGCCCCATTGCTCTGTTCTTCCCAGCCTTATCTTGTCATGGAAGTGCCCCTCCAAATGCCTCCTAAATCTGCTTTTCCAGTCATGGAAAACTCAGCTGATTCTCCTCCAGCTCCTGCAGGATGGGGAAATGCAGTATGCAGTATCTTCTTGGAAGAACTGTCGTTTTTTGGACAAATATAATCTCTCTGCTTTGCTCATATTTAACTATTTAACCTGCCCACTACCAGTACTTGACATGAAGCCCATGAAACTCACACATCTCAAAATGCAATTAATAATTTTTTGGTGTGCTGTTAACTCTTAAAACCATTTTCAAAGCAATTAAATACCACTAAAACCCACTAAAAACTCTGTAAAGCGATTTCTGTTCAAATCACAAAGCTGCAGCTGATTTCTGGCAGCCCCTGTGGGTGAAGAGGATCACATCAATTATCAGTTCCACTTTCATCCCCTGGAACCCAGGAGGCTCCACATGCACAGCAGCTCAACCAGGCCCTACAAATTTGGATTATTTTTCAGATTTTTTTTAATTGCACTGACAGCAAAAGCTACTGTTGATGTCCTTTTGCTATTAAAATTGTACTGACTAAATCACTGATCCAAATAAAATCTGCACATGTGGGTTTAACATTTACTTGGACCATCGCATTCTGGGGTTCAAAAAAAAAAAATACCCAATTAATTTTTCTTCCCCCTTTTTCAGCCTGAAATTCAACACCCGCAAAACCTCAGTCATTTATGAGGGATATTAAATATATATTTCAACATTCTAACACAACAGAGATGAGATCTTTTATCATTGCCAAGGTCATAAAAGACAAGCAGGTTCAATATTTTACTTTGCCATGTCTTGCTAAAGATGGATTTGGAATCACAGCAGTGGAAAAACTCAATATTTTTACTTGAAAAGGAGTCCTGCAGCTGCTTTTGGGGGTATGGTTTTGCCACAGGGCCACACAGACACAACTGGGGCTGTCTAAGCTCTTGAATATTCACGTCCCCATAATGTTTCTCATCAATATATTAATATATTCACAATATTCAACTTTGTGGCCTCCAGATTAAAGGTGAAATGTCCAGATCCCACATTGCTGGAAAGAGTTTCTTTCAGCATTGACCATTTTGCTTAAAGTTTGATTAAATCATGAGGATTTCAACCTTTTCCTTTGGAATTTCTTTGCGGTGATGCCACAGCCCACACAGATTATTTATTTATTTATTTATTTATTTATTTATTTATTTATTTATTTATTTATTTATTACCTGTAACGCAAACAGCAGGGGAGCAGCGAGAGGTTTGAAAATTACTCAAAGAGCTCAGGTGAGAAGGTGGAAAAGCCTCTCCATTTCACAGGAGGCTTTTGCCTTCCTTCACAGACTCCTGCCTTTTCAAACCAAGACACTGCCTTTGGCACTCCCACTCCTTGTGGGAACTCACAATGTCCCTCAGACATTTTTGGAGGTTCCAGGCCCAGGTCAGAAGCATTTGAGACCCTGGCAGGCAGCTGGAAACAGCTGTCACCTGCTGTTCCTTCAGCACGAAGGGGTTTAACTTTCCCTTTTTAGATCCAGCTGCACCAGAGACCTCTGAGTGTGTTCATTCTGCTCCTGTGCCCCACTCCTAATTCATTTCTGGAGCACAAACCTGGAAGAGTGAAAATTCCATTTCTGGAGACATTACTGGGGATATCTAGGAAAGCCTGCAAGAATTTGCTGAGCTGGGTTAAAAGAAATCTCTGCACAAAGTTTCAGACACTGCCAGATTCTTGTTTCTGGGTCAAAAACAGACACAAAGTTCAAGCCACATAATAAAAGCCACGGGGTTTATTAGTTAAGAGGAATCCCACTTGGAATCAGGGCTCCACTGGGAATGTACAGCCAGATTTTGTGGCAGAGAGGGAAAATTCCTGTATTTGTGTGGGTGTTTGAGGGAGCTGGGGAAGCTCTACAAGTCCTTCTTGTAGGACAGGAAGCCAAAGTTGGCAGAAATGGGAATTTGGTTTTATTCACCAGCCCAGCAAATCCCAGGGAAGTTCAGGCAGTCAGAAGGGTTTGATACATCTGGGAACTGCAGGAGTTTGAAGGTTTTTCCCCTGCAATCCTACAATGACACAATGGGGTAATCACCTCTACTTTTAAACTTTCTCAATTCCCCCCTCTTATATTTTGAAAAATCACTTTGAATTATTTCTATTTCAAAGGAGAAGGCATCAATTTGTTATTCCAGTCATCACATCGCATCACATCACATAATCCCCCAAATCCAAATTAGTTCCTCTAAAAAGCAGTTCAGACTCTATTTACTTTTTGCAAAGAGAATTCAGGCAATGTATTAAAAAGAAATCCTTTTCATTTCAATGACTTTTAACCTAGACATTCCATACAGAAAGAAATCATTTCACTTCCCCTGACTTCAGACTTACATCTCGGCCTTCCTAATTATTTTTAAAAGGACTTTAGATGTTGCCCAAATTAATAGTGCACCACTAACAAACTTCTGTGCAGAGAGAGGACTGAGATGAGAGTTCTCACTCAAAGCAAGGCAGCCTGAGAAGAAAATTGCAGCCTGAGCCTCTTTGATCCCCAGTTCTTCATGTGTGAAAGGAATAATAGAACTCGCCTGAGTCCCAGGGCTGTTGTCAGAGTAAGAACATTAAAGATTAAGAGTGGCTCTGATAGTTCAGTAATGGAGGACAATAGCTAAGATAGTATTTCATTTATTCAAAGCTCTACAGAAACTGCACAGCTCCAGAAATCCTGCAATCCACCCCTAAAAAAAGCTAAAGCACTCCTAAATCATCTGAAATATATTACCAAGCAGGGGTTTGTGGCAAAGTGTAAAACAGCTTTGTTCTTAAGAGGAAAAATGGCACTTTTATCATCCCTCCTCTTTTTATTCTCCCACTTTTATCCCCGTGCTGGTTTCCACTTTGCTTTGTAGGGGAAGTCAGCAACTCAAACTTTGCTGGGTAAACAGGGAAAATGTGTTTGCATAACTCTTCCTAAAATAAGATCCAGCCCGCACTGGACAGCTGCTCACTGCTCTCTGCAGATACACATCAAAAATAGGGAGGGCAAAATAAACACAGGGACCACAAAATATTGCCCAGGGAATGAGAGAAATATGGAACAGCACGAATCTCTCCAAAACTTTGTGTATTTTCACGTGAACTTTGCATGTGCTGAAAGCAAGGACAAAGAGAATTATGATGTAAGTGTTTTACCACTAATAAATATATCAGAAAAAAAAAAGCTTTAAATGCCCCTGCTCTGCTTCTGATTTAAATGGAGCTGAGTGTGGAATGAGACACTGAATAAGGTCAGTCAAATTAGCTCACAAGTCTCAAATAAATCCTGTGCCAGTGCTGGGCAGTTTCCTAATTCTTCTTCCATTGAAAAATCAATCCAAGAATAGCCTGGGTTACAAACCTAGAAGAGTGAAAATTCCATCTTTTCCATCCCAGTCAGGAGGCTGGGATACTTGTACAGGGGAAGCCACTCCTGCATTTATCTCATTTACTGCATTCACATGTGCTAAATGGAATTACAGACATAATTACACACTGTGTCAAAAATAACTGCAGCTAAGCACAACCACCTCTCCTTCCCTGCATTTATTTGCTCCCGTTAAGGATAGGCACAAAAATTTTGCAGGAATGCAAATGAAGAGCTTATTTATTCCAAATGATCAATTACAGTAATAACTAATACAGAACCAAGTTAAATAATAATTAACTTTTATTATTGCTGCTGGAAAAATAATATTTCAAGCATATCTGGGGGAAAACACTGAACATCAACATGTGATATTTGTCACAACCTGTTTAAAGTCACACCAGGAATTCCACTGGGTCACAAACAAAACAAAAATTCTTTTTCAAGGAGTTCACTGGTTCTGAGGTGTCATCCCAAGAGTTCTGACTGCTTTAAGAAGTAAGAAAAATGTGTCAAAAATTCACCTTTATATCACTTCCAGACCCTTAGGAAGTCCAGGTTTCCACATACTTTTTGTCCATGTAAAGGGGAAGAAAACAATTCCTTGTTTTATTCCCCCTTGAAATTCCTGCAAGTGCTTGGGTGTTTTAATATATAAATTCTCCAGATGGACTGTGACTCCAGTTAGTGGATTGGCTGATTTTCTCTAATTACAGCAGTTTGTCACTGGGCTGTTTTCTCTAATTGGTCACCTCAAGTGTATAAACGAAGCAGATTTACAGGAGTGTGTTTGTAAAACTTCCCTGAGGAGTCTGGAGCTCTCCAAAGACTCTGCAGCTCTTTGGCCACACATTTTCCATGGAAAATCCTCTTCCCTCATACGGGATCCAGACACAACAGCCCTGAGGACAGGGGAAGGCACAGAGGTGAAAATACTTGTGGATTTATTTTCAGCTCTGTCACCACCCCTGGGGGACTCACTCAGCCTTTGGCATCTCACTTAACTCCAGGGCAACATAATTAATTCAAATCTGTAATTACACATTCACTTTCATCAGAGGACCACAAAAAAGATTCCCAAATTACTGTTATTACTCATAGTCCCAAACACCAGAGGTCACAGCAAAGTAAAGAGAATTTCAGACACAAGGTGTGTTGGCTCAGCTGCTAAAATGCACAGGATACCCCTATTTTCATATCACACAGCACAGTATCACATATTATTTTTATTAAAATCATAAACTTATTCATACAGAGATTTTCCAGAGTTCTTTAGGGTGAAAATTGAAAATGGCTTTTTGTCAAAGCCAAGGTCAATCTTGCAACCTGCAGCATTAATAACCCTGCACTGTTTTTTCTGCTGCAAAAAAAACAAAGCGTGAGAGGAAACTGAAGCAGGATTTGCATTTAATTTCTTCTTTGAAGAAGGAGGCTGTTCTCAGTCCAGGGATGTAACTTCAGAGTGTTTCACTTCACTGGACTGAACTCAGAGTTATGTGAGCAGAAATAACATGAAATGCAGGAGAAAAAAGTGCATTTAAACCCTCAACCTTTAGCTCAACCTGCTTCTTCTTCTGTCTCACCAACTGAAGAGCTCTGAGAACAGTAAAAGGAATTTTAAAATTATTTCATCAATACTTTAAAACTGAAGTACAACACCATAAATGTGATGAGCCTCCAAGAGCTGGGTGGGATTTTGGGGTGCCCAGCATGGATCCCGTGCCCAGAGCAGCTCCCTCATTGCCCCAGGAATGCCCCGGGGAGCCTGGCCCAGGGCACAGCAGGGTTTGCTCTCCTGAAATGTCAATTTTAAGGAATTTAGAGATTTTAGAGGAGCTAAGATTTTAGTTAGAGATAAGCCTTACTAGAGTTAATTAAAATAAATGAGTAGGCCTTGATGAAGTTAAGAGTTAGTAGTTAACTAATTGATTGCTTCTCAGCACAATGTTTAGTTAGCTGGGTTTATAATGAAGAATACACAAACTGACAAAGAGCTTTTAGGAACATAAGACAATCGGGGGCCTCCTCTGTTCTGAAACCAACTGAAGACAAGGAATGGCAGTTCTACCAAGAGTTCATTTGTCACATTTGCATTGAAAAGGTAGAAAGGTCAGAAGGAGGAAGACTTCATTGACTTCCTCATTTTGGGACCCCTCCCCATGGAAGGGACACCGACCCATTTCAAGGAACAAACCACACCTGCTGAATGGCTTTTGAAATGAGGAATGGGATGTACCAAAATGATGAATATGCATTTGTATTTTGGGTATTCAACACTGGTATGGATAAAAGGGCTCTGTAATCACCTGGAAGCTGCGGTGTGGATTTGGGAGTGATCCCACACACAATAAACACACACTTTGTAACTTTAAACTGTTAGAGAGCTTTTGCCCCTCACAGTTGGATATCGGTACTAGATCAATATCCAGATTTTTTTAATAAATCACTTGGAGCAGGGGGATGAAGGCAGCTCCTGTTGGCTCCTCCTCAGCCCCATCTCCATCAGCAGGGCACGCATTAGACCGAGGTTTTGGTGCAGCTTTTTGCTTGGGGTATCAGGAAGATTCAGTCGGGTATTTTCATTGCTCTTGGTTTGCTTTTTCAGCTTCTTGGGCAGCCAAAGGCTGTGCTGCCCCAGCTCCTGCTGGATCACCTCCTCCCTGTGTGTTTTATTTCCCCGGTTTGTCAGGAAGAGCAGCAGCAGCTCTGGATTTCATCCTCCCTGCTGCCAAACAATATTGTAAAAGGCTCCTATTGCCCAAACAACCCCATTTTTTGCTCTATTTAATTTAACACGATTTCTCCTGTTCCTACACGTTCCGGCCACTTAACTCCTGTGCTGTTTGCGAGGGCTGGAACAGGAAGGGGCCAAGTGCCATGGCAGCAACATCCTCTGCTTCCAGCTCAGCAAAACACAGCCAGGCCTCCACCTCCCTAAACAGCAGCTCCTGTTTAGGAGGTTTTAGGCTGAGACTTGTTTAGCAGCATTGTAAACTTCTCTGCACCTTTAAACAGTGAAATCTTGTTTTTTGGGTTTTTTTTCCCTCCCCCCCATCTTTGGATCTAAGATTCAAGTCAGGGAATTTCACTTCATTTGGTGCTGGTTGGCATCAACCTATAGTGACGGGTTTTGGTATTAAGAAATAGAGACAGAAATGCCCTCAGAGAGCAGGGAATTGCCCTCTCAGGGCTGTCTGGTTTATTTCTGCTTGGGAAATGGATTTTATTTGGCTGGGGAAGCTCAGGGGAGAATTGGTTGCCCTCTACAGCTCTCTGAAAGAGGTTGTGGGAAGGTGGGGGTCAGGCTCTGCTCCCAAGTAAAAGGTGGACAGCAAGAGGGAACAGTCTCAGTTTGTGCCAGAGCAGGTTCAAGTTGGATATCAGGAGGAATTTGGCCATGGAAAAGGTGGTCAGGCATTGGAAGAGGCTCCTCAGGGTGGAGTCCCAGTCCCTGGAGCTGTGCAAGGTCACACTCAGTGCTCTGGGCTGGGGATCAGGCACAGGTTGGACTTGAGGATCCTGCAGCTCATTTCCACCCTCAGTGATTCTGAGTTAAATCTCTTCTGCCCTAAGCAAAAGTAATTCTATTTTGGGAGGTGGAATGTTGCAGCATTTTTGAGAGAAAGAGGACATGAGTTACGAGATTTGAGCTACTCCAGTCTAGGCCTCAGATTTGGGCCTTGTGAGGCCTTCAAGCCTCTGACGCAGTTAGAAATTAAGAGTTTGTGGCGCAGATAGAAATAGTATTAAGGTGTGATGGGGAGCACTGGGCTGTCTGGGTGTGAATTAGTATAGGTTTATAGTGTAAGGTTTAGGCTACCTTAAGGAAAAGATAAACAATGTTATCTTGCCAATCAGAGTGCCTTTGTTTTTGTAAACTATGTAGAAGCTGATATAAACTACCGTCTTATCTTGAATAAAGGGAGAACGTTTGATTAACCACACTGGTTCAGATCTGCATTTGTCTTGTCCAGTTTCCCGTTTTTCTGAGATTCCCTGGCTTTTGTGGAAAGTGGACCTGTGAGTTTCCCCATGATCCTGTCATTAGGATTTCACAGCAGGAACCACCCGAGGAGCTCTGGGCGTCCCTCAGAGAGCACAGCCTGTGCCAAGGACACCTCCCAGACCTGACTGAGCTGCCTGACTCAAGCGCTTTCTGATTTCAGAGTGAAACTCAGCCAGGCTGAGTCTGTGCCAGGCTTTCAAGCTTGAAGGAGATGGGAAGAGACGAGTGTGGCTCCAGCCTGGCTCCAGTGCTGGTTTCAGAAGCAGCTCCCCAGCAGCTGCAGTGGCTCCATTTCAGAGGACCTGGCATGGAACCAGCCTAACCAAACCCCACCCTGATCCACCCAGGACCGTCACCCTGATTCTTAAGATTTTCTAAAGCCTTCTGAGTTTACATTCTGTTAGAGAACTTTCTCACACAACTTTCTGTAAACAATCTATTGTTTTGCATTCCTCCATAGAGGCAGAGAAATTTGATGTACTGGTAGTTTGTCCAATGTCACTGGAGAGGTGGCACATTCACCCTCCAATCCACTGTCACCTTTGGAAAAGTAGAAATGCTGGAGTCAGAAAATAAACTTCCTCTTTTTCACCTTTGCAATAGCAGTGATTCACGTCGTGCTTTCACGTGTCCCACAGTGACACAGGACAGCTCCAGGCACCATCACAGAGGTCTGGAGGTGGCACCAGCCACTACAGACAGCTACAGGCTTGGAGGAATGATGAAAGTTCTGATCCCCACCCTGCAGGAACTCCAGGATTACTGCTCAGGGAATTTTTGCTCATTTCTGCTCATTTTGGTAATAAAGCTCCCCAGGGCAGGGATCACCTCTGTCTGCAAGGAGCAGGCAGCAAGAGGAGAAAGTGAAAGGTTCAAAGGCTGGTGAGAAGCACAAATGAGCCGAGTTGGAGCCTGTTTCCAGCTGAGACAACTCAGACACTTCCACTCATGTCTTTAGAATGAAAAGGGGAAATTCCTTCTCCTGCTCTCCATCAAATTGAGGTCCTGAAGTTGTTCAGGACACAGAGGGTTCCACAGTGCCTGCCTCAGCTCTGACTTGGATGAAAACACATTCTCCTGCAAGGTTAAAGACTTCCAGTGAAGACAAAGAATTCTGGAATGCAGCTTAGGGAGAGAAGGGGCTAAAGATGGTCTTGTACACCACAAGAAAGCAAATTTGGAGCCTGAAGCAGAGGAGGAGATGATAAAGGTAATATACTTGACAAAGTTTCCCAGAGATACACACTGGAGAAATCCATCCAGACCATTTATTCCTCTGTGAGCAACTGGAAAGACTCATTATGGATTCTGCCTTTGTTGCTCTATAGAAATGAGAATGCTAATTGGTTTACTTGAAGTTTAATTGAAAATTAATAGAATTCCACCAGAGATTTGCAGCATAGGACTGGAGTTAAAATGACATTTGATTAAAGTCACACTAAAAACGTACTCAAGGACATTCTGAAGACAGCAGCGGTGGTATTCCTTTTGGAATGGAAATAAATATTTCTCCTTAGTAGAAATTGTTGAGAAAGTCCACTGTTTTTAAGGACCATGGGAACACATGGTGATATTTTTACCAGCACCTTTCTGTCCTTTCTTGTGTCTTCAAGGACCCCTCCAAGTGGTCCTGCACTGTTTTTATCCTAAACAGAGGATATTTAAGCCCAGACACACATTTCCCCAAAAATATGAATATGCAAGCTTAAGAATAGAATCCTGACCAGGATTATACAGGAAATTTCCAGAGAAATCTTAAACAAATCAATTGGAATAAATAGAACCTTTTATGTGCACGTGACAGGAACATCAGGAAACAAGAGACACTCAGGTCTCCAAAGAAATGAGGCCAGGCTTTTCCCACTGGCTGGAATATCCATCTTCATAAAGATTTGGAAAATAAATAAATCCTGAACACTGTCTTAAAGCACCAGTGCAGTTGCCCAGTGTTCCACAATGGAATTTTCACAACAAAAGTTCTGAAAATGAGAAATGGTTTGCCAACCACAGAAAAATCCCTGCTTGAACATGGTAAAACACAGGTTTGAAATGAGTGCACCTTTGTGCAAATTAACTGCATCAACTGAATATTCATTTGATTGACTGCAATTACATTTCCTTTACCATTACTATGGCAACTGTTTGGCTGGCATTTGATATTTACTTGAAACATGGTTATCATTTCAATACTATCACCAAAAGTAGGTCATTAAGCTGCCACCCCTATGAATTCATCTGCACACTTCCAAACCCTCCTTGCCTGACTTAATTGCTTTCATTTCCAGTCAAAGCTAAATCAGCCCTGGAAGAAAATATCTATTGATCTGAAGCACAGGGCCATTGTCCCCAGGACTGGTGGCAGAAAATAAAAGACATTTTCTTAAATTATCTGCTGCAGTTGTATCACTACAGAGTCTTTGATCAGGTCAAAAGAAAGAGACTAAAGATTTATTGGGTATTTAACAGAATGTTTTAACTTTGCCATTTCTGTTAATGACTAAAACAGATTTTGCTGGATGTTCAGTGGGTTTTCTTTTAAAGGAGAACACTGAGCACCCACATCTTCAAAAGAACTGGCACCAGGACAAACTGCCCCAGCTATGCCAATTAAGTCACTAATGACAGTGTCATTCTCCAGGCCAATAATGGCCACGGCATGTTCTACAATTTACACCAAAGCATGAAAATATCTTTATAACCCATATTTTAATATTTGAGAATCATTAGCTTTTACTGTGTACAAGTTACCAACGCTTCAAATTACTTATAATAATTAAACAAATTAAAGGATTCATTTCAACTCATAAAAAGCCCACACAGGGTTGTTGCACCCCAAGTGTTTACAATGAGCAGTAAGACAATCGTGTTAAAATCTTTGCTTCCAGTTTCCAACTCAATCACCGCTTATGTATAACTTTTATTACTAATGAAAGGAACTCTACAAGATTTATCCCTTCATGATGCAGGCAGACACATCACCAAAGCTTTACCATTCATTTCCGCTGAGGTTCTTCGTTCCTTTTCAGCATCACAAAAAGTCTCTAACATTCTCCATCAGAAGAATGGCCTGGATAAAATGGGCCTCAGGTCTCCTTTGGCCAAAACTGAATTAAACGAGGATGGAGTCAGAGACTCTGGGGTCAAACACAGGTAATTACATTAAAGAAGTCCATTTCTGTTCTGAGTTCTGAGTTCTCTCCCCACCAGGAGGAATTCTACCCACAACATTCTATCCTGCTTGTTCTCTCATTGTCAGCTGGGCTCCCAGTGCAGGAGCTCTGGCGCCGTCTCTCTCCAGCAAATCCTTCCCTGGACCTGCAGCCCAGAAAATAAATGTCAGCAATAAAATTCCTGCTTTGTGTCTAAACCACCAACTAATTTTTTGGCACACATATGCATCTTCTCTGTCATGTTCTAATGTAGCACAGAGCATATGCAAATTTGCCTGGAAAACTGAAAATCTCAGTTCTCTCAAGTCTTAGAAGAGGTAAAACACCTTAAATTATACCAAATCAAGATATCAGAGGTTTGTTATGTTTTACAGAAGTGGAACCCTCATCCCCTGTTGAAAGAGGAGATACCAGAATTTGGAATTGGTCTATCACCAAGAATTATAGCTGCAGCATTATCTGTATCAGGAAATGTTCCCATTCCTCCCATCACAAATACCCCCTCCTCCCGATATCTCTCTGCAATTTGGCCTCCCAGAAATGACTTCCCAGAGAAAAAATGAACCAGAGAGGTGTGAGAGTGCTAAAACAATCCTCCAGAATTGGAGGCCAGGCTGGACGGGGCTTGGAGCACCCTGGAACAGTGGGAGGTGTCCCACCATGGCTGGGTGGAACTGGATGGGCTTTGAGGTCCCTTCCCACCCAAATCATTCCAGGACTGCTGACAGAACACCCTCAGCACAAGGACAATCTCCCCAGGAAAACTCCTCCAAGACTGTCCTTTCAGGAAATAAAACATTTTCAGTTTTGTCAGGATCTAAATCCTTGAGCTGCCATGGGAACTCCTAAATGCTCATCAATAAACAAGGGCAGCAAAAGAATTTCTGAAATGTTCCTCATTAATTCCCCTTAATTTCCCTTATTAGTTTTGATTTTCACACTTGTCCTTTTTCATGCCTTTCATCCAGCACATTTAGAAATTAAAGCAATGCAAGCAAACAGCACAGAATCAGTTCTTTCTCCCTCATTATTGTTTACAGTATTTGAGATTTCACTGTGAATTTCACAGCCCTTGCTAATTTCAATCTCCCTTCTCCAAACAGCTTTATGTGTTTTTTTTTCCAATTCCCAAAATTATTTTGCTTTGTTCATGCTCCTTCTTTCCCTCAGCTTTTATTGCAAACCAACTAATCCTTTTCATTTCAAACTCATGTCATTATTAAAGCCTCTTATTTTGCTGTTGGGCTGCATCTGTTCCAGAACCAAATTCCAGCCTTCTACAGGAGTTTTACACCTCACAGTTTAACCTGTTGGTCATATTTTGGATATAATCAAACTGTTTGGGTTTTTTTTTTGCCCCGGGAGGTTTGGAGTGCCCATCCCTGGAGGTGTCAGCTGGATGCAACACTCAGTGCTCTGGGCTGGGGACAAGGTGGGCATCAGGCACAGCCATAATTCGTCTGTGCTGTTTCAAGGTTGTTTATTCTGTTTATCTCTAACATGTTCTGCTGCCCTGCCGCAGCTCTGTCCTGCAGGGCAGCGTGTGGGGCTCTGCCCTCAGTGGGATGGTACAAACATTAAATACCACAAACTACCTGTGCTGGATTTACAATAATGTGCCAATATCTGTCACCTACGTTGGACAGTGTGTCCCCAGCCTGAACCAACAGAAAAATGCCAACACCACAGTGAAACATGGAGGGCATGAAGAAGGAGAAAAAGGACAAGACACACCCAATTTCCTCCATCTTGTCCCCTCTGAACCCCTAATCTAGAATCCTAAAGTTTTACTTTTGCACCTGTGCCACACATAATTATTACTCATATCAAACACTCAGAGCTTGTAATTCATCCTGTAAGATTGAAAACTCTTTTCCATGGACAGAGATCACAGCCAGTGTCTCTGGGGGCTCTGTCCAGGGGGGTTCCTGAGCCCTGCCAGGGTCCCAGACCTGCCAGGGCAGCCAGAGGGATGCTCTGGACTCCCACAGAAATCTTCCAGATGAGCACTTGGGGAACCATCAGCAATCCAGGCAGCACCAAACACTCTGTGGAGAACAGAGGGTGCCCAGCTGAATATTCAGACAGAAACTGGTCAACCAGGAACATCTGAAACCAATTACTCCTTTCCCAAGCCATCCTAATGGAATGATTATGCAAGCGGATGGAGAGGGGAGAATTAAATGCAGTGGAGGCAGCGTGGGAGGACAGCAGCTCACTCAGTGATAAGATGTACTCTGTGCTTTTAATAAATAGCAACAAATTGCACATAACCAGTTAAAGTTGAGCACTGAGGCAAGTGCTTTGCTGAACTGGATCCAAAAAACCTATTCTGATCCTTGCTGGCTTAAAAAAAAAAAAAAAAAAAAAAAAAAGAAAAAAAAATTCAGTAAGCAGCAGGAAGGTGCCAGGTTATTTCTTGTTATCTGACATCTCAGAAAGGGAGCTTGTCACCAGCTCCTCAAATTGAGTCATCAGGCCTGAAATGCCTGTCTTAAAATACTCCTTTTTCTACTCAGTAGCATGTGCACGTATGTGGTTCTGATGTAGGGGTTAATGCATGGTACAAAAAATTTCTTTTTCTAACTGCAGCAGTGAAACACAAAGTTCTCAGGAGAGACACAGAGACCAAGGCTCCTCCTGGAGCTGAATCCAGGCTTGTTTCAGGTCTTGTTTTTATTATTATCCATAACCTTTTCACACAATCTGGCATGAAACAATTCTGACAAGTTTATTAAAGCCTTTTGTTGTTACACTTGACATTTATGAAGGGGAGATGATAAATAAGCGGAGGAATGACATGTTTGCCAGAAATGCAGACTCTGGTGAGAAAGGCTTCTCTCCCCAGCCTCCCTTTTAAATGAAATCTACCCTCTGCAGTCATTCCTGTCTCTCTAGGAAGGAGAAAAAAAAAATCCAGTTTTTTTGCACTTGAGCAGCCAGTTTAATCCTGCTTTTGAATTCCAAACATTACAACTTCAGTTTCCAAGCCACTGAGGTCTTATGCAAGTGAAGATTATAATTTTCTTTAAGGAACAAGACAAAGGGCAGCGAGTTTTAGTGTGGTAAAATCATTAATGATGAAATAATTTTAACACCAACTGGGCTGGTTTGGGAGTTCTTCTCTGCTCACTACAGTGCAGCCACTGCCAGGGATCCACACAGAAAACACAGGAAAGGACATGAGTCACTAGAAATCTGCACTACTCCACATACAGATTAGAGAATTATAGGGAAAAAAGCTACTTACACCACTCCATGTCCCAAAATTTCTGAGGCAGAATTAGTCAAAAGTAATTAGAATAAGAACAGACATTTTTGGGTGCCCAAGGAGGAGCAATGGGCATTGCTGAGTGATTTCCTTGTCATTATTGGGTTATTTAAAGGATGGTAGCACATCACAAATGGAAGTGATCTGTGTTGGAAAATTGAAATTTCCTATGGCCAGGAAAAAATTAAAATTAAAATTTTCTGCCAGGAAAAAAATTAAAAAATCAACAGTGCTTCATGGTCAGGCAGCATCAGCAAACACAGTCCCCTCTGATTTTCCAGTACAGGAAAATCCAGGAATCAAATCCTGGAATCCAGGAAAACTTGAATAAAGTGGAGGTTCTACTTCCAAGGACAGAAATTTTCTTTGGGACAGAAGTTCTGATTTGGAGTGTGTCTAATACTGTGGATTGGCCCCAAAAAATGGAAATAACAGAGGAGGGATCCAGCTGAGCAAAGGGCTGAGGTTTGTACCACTTTTACTGGTCTTGGACCATGCTGAGCATAGGCAGAAATTCAGATTAGACTCTGGAAGATCAAAATGATCCTGTCTAAAATACAGGCAGTATTGAGTTTTTCTGTATTCAAAAAAAAAGTTGAAATTCTGTCACAAAGCAAAGGCATTAAAATATGGGTTTTATTTTTCTGAGACTACCTAAAACTCATATGATTAGAGACATAATTATTGCTGAGAAGCTTTGTTGTGCAGCAGAACAACACGAAACCACAGAGCAAATCCCAAATGTGATTTAACACAAAATCCTCCCCAGACCTTGCACCAAGGGAGGATTCAGTGTCAGCCAGCAAAGCTTAACAAGGTGATTTTCTTTCATATTATGGTTTAAAATGACAATAATTAAAATTATTTCAGTTAAGGAGTGTCAGTTTTATTTTTATATAATTTAATAACTTTGCTAATAATTTTAAGAACTAAGTCTGCAGTATCTGCATTCTAAGGGGTTTTTTTAAACATAAAAATCTTACCATATTCTCAATTAAACTTGCATGGAGGCACCTTTGATCTCTGCAATATTAAAATACTAATTAGAAACACAATCAAAGTAAGATTAGAACTACTATTGCCCTGACAGTGCTAGAAATTATTTTGGTTGCTACAAATTAAACAGAAAACCAGGAAAGAACTTCGTGCATCCCTTGTGGGACATTTTGCCTTTCCCTCCCAGGAATGTTCCAGGGAGTTCTAAATAATCCCATGTACAGGACAGCTGCTTTTAAATTGACCTTACAGAATGTCAGAAAAGTTTATTCAGAAGACAAATAATTTGCAAATCATTTGCAATCACACAGCACATCCTGAGGTCACACCAGCCTGTGCTGCTGAGAGATTCTGCATTTCATATGCAGATGCCAATATCAGCGACTGGAATCAAAATCAAATACTGAGGGAGTGTCACAAAAGCACATCTGACAGAGAAAAAATCCATTTACAAGCACCTGCTGGGGCAAACCTGGGCAAGGAAACAATTCCATGGCTTCTGCACATCCACAGGTGTTTGCAGGAACCTCCCAAAGATGGCCTTGACTGCTTTTATTTAAAAAAAAAAAATGGAGCGGTGAATGAGAGAAATCAAAGCTGCAGGTAGTTAATTTGTGCATCCCTTTGATGATCAAAGACTTGCTCGAGGTTCACCACAATTCTGATCTGACAAAGCCACTTCCTTGTCTAGAGCCCAATCTCATGGTGGAAATGGGGCAGAAAATCATAAAATCCTGCAATGGTTTGGGTTGGAAGGGACCTTAAAACATCTCTTTCCACCCAACAGAATTCTGAACAACAAAACAGACCCCCAAAAGATTTTTTTTTTTTCCTTCTCATAAACTTTAAGAATGGTGTTTAATACTTGGCTGGAGGTCTTAGGACAATAAATTTAGGTAAATCTCTGCGCTGCTCCCAAACCATGATAGAGTGGCTTTTTAGCTAGACTTTTTCTTGGTAGCCACAGACTAAACTAATTTTGTCTTCTAAAAAAGACTATATTTTAAGAAAATGCCGGTGAGCCAAAGAGACCATGCTTCAGCTGGGAAAAGACAGAAGTAGAGCGAACGGAGAAAAGTTAGGGAAGTTTGTGGTGGTGCCCCCTGTCCTCAGAGAAGAAGAAGAGAAGAAAATCTCTGTTCTTAAATCCTCGGCCCCAGGGGAAAATGGGGGAGACTGTGGTCCCAAAAATAAAAAACTAAACTGTTGTTTTTTCCCCTCTTGGCAGGGCATCCTTAAAAAAAAAAATCTTAAAAGCAGTCTGTCCATCCATGCATTGGTGGTGAAAACACTGTGCATAAAAAGAAGGTCACCACAGCATTTTTTTTCTCTGGGCAGTGCCATGAGTAAGATGGAAACACAGGATGCAGCAGCTGTGTTTCTTAGGGGGTCTGTGGCACAAGAAAAACTCCTCTCTCCCTCGATAGACTGAATATTGATTGTCTAGAAAGTAGAAACATTATTAGGGTCTGGGTTGTGTCTAACTGTGGTTTGTTGGAGTTAAGAAGTAAAAAGAAAAATGCTTTTAAAAGTTTTCATTTTAAATTTTGTGTGTGTTTTTTTTCCCTTTCTTTTTTCTTTTATAGTGATATAGCAGTAGTAGCTTAATAAACATTTTCCCTTGTAATTAAAATTAAGCCTGCTTTTGCTCTATTCTCAACCACATTTCACAGCATTCAATTAAAAAGTTACATTTTCATGGGGGCGCTGGCATTGTGCCAGTGTCAGACCATGACACCATCCCAACTGGTTTGGCTCCAACCAAAAAGATCCAACCTCTGCTTGGCCATGCCAAGGAAGCTCCTGAGGAGAACACAGACATGGCTATCATGGAATGAGTGTTTTCATTTTTTTATTCACTTTTCTGCCTCTCCCCTCGGCCTGGGAGATGAGTCATTAATCCGGTGTTTAGATGATGTTCTGAGTAGCCTTGCTGAATTCCTTCTGTGTTTTTTTGGCTGTCAGGATGCACACAAAGCCATTGAGAAAGCTCTGAGGACTCTGCTAATTATCTCTGAGCAAACAACACTCCTCAGCTGGAGCAGCTCAATGGAAAGCCTTTGGTATTTTTAGTCCTGCTTTTCAGAGCGTTTTAGAATATTGCTTTGCTTTCAATATTGAATTGTTGGAGCCTGAAATAAAGTGTTCTCAGCAGGGCTCAGGGCCACCTTTCCTGGTTCTGCCATCCCCCCCTTGCTGTCTCTGAGCCTGGGCAGAAATAAATCCACTCCCAAGCAGCCTTTTCTGAGATGAGTCCTAAAGGTAGAGGGGATGCTCTTAAAATCAATTAAAACCAATCACTGAAGAACAGCTACAGCTGCTAGTGCTCTAAACTCAGGAGTTTTCCAAACTTAAGTACCTGAAAAATCCATTCTGCTGCTCCTCTTAAGGAGAGCATTATGACACAAGGTTGGGGAAGATGACAAATGAAATACTAATTATAAAATAAAATACTAAAAAGGTGTTTTAAAATGAAAAGTAATGTCAAGCCAGTCAGGTTCAGTCCTGGAAAAGAAAAATAATGCAAAGCAAATTAATAGGCATAAAGAGATAAATGGATCCAATTGTCACATGAGCCCAAATTAGTTCCCAGTTGACTTAAAGAAATTCAGGGCTGTTAACCTTAAATTGAGCAAAAATTCTATTTTAATTAGCTCATGCAACAGTTAAACAGCAATGGCATTTGAGAGATTAGGTGAGCATTTCTCATCCTTAACATTTCTTTATTCTGAGATAATTTTGCTGGTAAGGTGAAGACTGACACAGGCCATCAGTTCCTTTACTGCAGCAATGTTCAGCAACCACCAACCCAAAATTTCCTACGTTCACAACCCTCTTCCAGAAGAATTCACTACTCGCAAGGTCAGATGGATACAAATTCCACAAGGGGACTAAATGGAGCTGCAGAGGCAAAGCTCAAAATCCACTGGACTGGAAATATCTCTAAAAGAAAAACTAAGGATTCTAAGTGTTTCCATGAGCAAGGAAAAGGGTGACTATGGATTTGCACAGCTCCCAGCCCTTCTTTAGGGACCACAGACACCTCCCAGCAGTGCTGAGGGAAGACAATCCCTTATTTTGCCTCAGACATTGTCAGAATTCAAAATGTCCCTCAGACATTTTTAGATGTTCCAAGTCCAAGTCAAAAGCATTTGAGACCCTGGCAGGCAGCTGAAAACAGCTGTAATTTAAATTTAAACCATTGAATTATTTACCAACCTTGCAAGAAGAACAATAAGTCACAAAAGTTTCGATATTATAATTAAAGTAGTCACAAAGTAAAGAGAAAAACTTTTAAGTACTGTACAAATAGGTTTTAAGTCCTATACAAGAAGGTTTAAGTTTTATACATAAGAGTCAAAAGTTTTAAGACAGAAAAATTTAGGCCTGCCCTGTCCTCCCTCTTTCTTCTTCCTTACCTCCATGTTCTTAGTGATGTTGGCACTCGCAAATTGGTTTAAAGTAGAAAAGCACCATTTTAATATAAGTAATAGACATTAGAAAAAAACTATAAACATTTAACACATAATATACCATATAAAAGATAGCACCAGCCCTGGGCAGGGGGGAAAAAAGAAAAAAACAAAAAACAAAAAAGATGTCAAAGTATATGTGTGCCTTTACCTAAGCTGCTAAGCAAACCGCAACAGCTCAAGAAGAAAATCTTTTAAATAACTTACAATAAACAACCTCAAGACCAAGCAACAAAAGACTACAACACCTTTATTTAAAAACACAAATTAGAAAAAAAAAAAAATTTCCACCACACAAAACCACCCCCAACCTAAAGTAAACTCCAACAAGACCACAGCAATGACCCAGGGCATTCAGGAGACTGTTCTTCTTTGAGCACATCCACACAAGGAATGTGCAGGTTAAAAACTGGAAGCAGATGATATCCCATTGCTTTGGCATTTTCCAAGGACTCCCAACCTCTCTGTTGCTTGTGGCAGCTGGGCCCAGGCCTCTGCTCCCTGTTTTCCAGGAGCACCCAAATAGTTACAGGGCAGTTTGGTGGCAGAGGATTTCTGGGGACTGTTTTCCCTGGAAGTTGCTTTTCCTTTTGCTCAATAATCTGTAAATCACAGAAGTACAAAGCAGCCACATTTGCCAGCACGCCTGACAAGCCCCCCTTGCCAGGAGGTTCAAATATTGTAATTCTCCACGGCTGCCTCGTGTTCCCAGATGAGCACAGAGACAGGCAGTGAGTGCCTTATCAAATTCAGTGTCCTGAGGCTCCCCACGATCTCCCTGTCCTACCCCTGGGCTGGCACTGTCAGGAGCTCCCTCCCAGCAGCTCGGGGGGAAATCAAACCCAGCTCAGATCAGTGATGCCCTCACAGCGAGTCCTGACTGATTCTCTCCACGGGGCCAAGATGACCTGTCCAATCTATTCCCAACAGGCAGCTTCAAACCACAGTTCCTCCTCCTTGCACGTGTCTACTTGTGTCAGGGAAATGACCTTTCCTCATCTCCCCAGGTCCTTCATCTCCATCTGCATCACACATCTTTTCGTTTTTTTTTTTTTTTTGCTTGTTGCTTGCTTGGAATGAAGAGGGGTGCCCAAAAATAGCAAAGGATATTCTTATTACAGCTGCAAAAACCACCCAGCATTTCTTCTGCAGAACTGCTCCCTTCTTATTCCTCTTCTGGCCCAGTAGATGAGGGTATTTCATTACCAGGTGAAATAATTCCCCTCTGCAAAATTGATCAAGTTCTTTGCCACCTCCAGAAGAAAGCGGTTCTATTAAACATGGATTATTAACAATAATAAATGCTTCAAACCCCTGGGCACTGCTCACCAGCCACAGGAAAAGCATTATCATAAAACCCACATTCTTAAATTCGAAAGGAATAAAGCTTGGAGCCGGATTGGTGGCAATGGCAGGGATATCTATCAGGGAAGCCCATTATGATGAAGAGAAGCACTTAGAGCAGAGAAGGGCTCTGACAAAAAGCAGTCAAAACGTTTTCATCAAGGATAATGGATCTGCTCTGCAAATCCCAGCTCACAAACACCCCAACACAGACACACAAAAGCCTTTCTCCATTTTATTTGCATCTTGTTCAAGTGGTTACAAGAATGTTGAGTTAATTTTCCCCCTTTCTTCCCTTTGAACACCATCTCACACAGACAGCTCAGGGCCATTCATGCCTGAGCCTCAGCCACACTGGGATTTTTGTCCCAGTTCCATCAGCCAGAGCAAAGGATCAGAATGATCCATGGGCTTCTCCCTGCTCCTCTCTGCCAGCACAGGAACCTTTCTGCTGCTCCTCTTGGTGCTGCTCTGCCCAAAGCTTCAGCCCCACAAAGGAAGGGAAAAGGAGAAAAAAGGGATTCTGCCCTGCTCAGGTGAGACCCCACCTGCAGAGCTGCTCTAGTCTGGGGTCCCAGAGCAGGACGGACATGGAAGTGTTGGAGAGAGTCCAAAGGAGGGCCCAGGATGATCAGCGTGAAGGAGCAGCTCTGCTGGTGTGGGTCTCAGATTCAGTCAAAGAGAGAAACTGAGAGTTTCCAGCCAGGCAGAAGCCTGGGAAAGAGTTGGAGAAGAATGTAAATAATTATTTATCTCTCTTGTTATTCACATTGTTTATAGTGAAGTTCTATCACTGTGTGTCAAGCACTGTACACCAATAGTGTGAATTGTTTTCACTTCAGGACCAATGGAATTGGTCCTCACGGAGCTCTGTATAAAAGAGCGGTGCATTTTGAATAAATCAGAGTTTTACTCTCACAGCCTTTGGAGTCAGAGTCTCCTCATTCCCATCCTGCCTCAACAGCAACAATGGGACAAGGGGCAAGGCCAGAAATTAAAACAGGAAAATCCATTTCAATATAAGGAAAAATTTCTTTATGTTGAGGGTAGCAGAGCATTGGAAGAACTGCCCAGGGAGGATGTGTAGTCTCCCTCTTTATGTTGAAAGACATCCCAACCCCACCTGGGTGTCTGCCTGTGTCACCTGCCCCAGGTGACCTTGCCTGGGCAGGGGGCTGGACTGGATGTTCCCTTCCACCCCATTCTGGGATTCTGGAAGGATCTGGCTCTCCACAGCAGCTGGAGAGTCAAACCCCAACCTCTTCTCCTGTGTATCTGTGTCTTACAATCCAGCCTAGCACTGAAAACACAGGAATGTGGATGGATGGGACCGCCAAAGCAAGCTGGGGTTATTCACAGCGGGCAGTGTCTCAGCATCATTTCAGTTATGCTCCCCTGTAATGAGTTCAATACACTCTGAAATGTTCCTGTAAAGCTGCTTATGGCATGGCAGCAATATATGGCGTGATGTTACGGGCCTTTCATAACATTCCAGAGTAATTAGGACATAAAATTGAACTGAAACTTTAAACTATATTTCTCTCTCTATATATACCACTCTTCAGCAGGCAAAGGCAGTAATTTAATATTGACTTCTGTCTGCAAGATTACCATATAATCTAAATGCTAATAACAATTAAAGCACAGCATGGTGATTAAAGTGTCTCTTGAATATTGAAAATACAGGTAATAAATGGGGCAAGGATGTGAGGCAGAGTTGGAGTTTAAGGATCTGTTCTGAGGGGCTGTGCTGAACAAAATGAGTTGGGCTGGAGAAGTTTTGTGCAGTCTGTGCTTCTTTCATGCTTAGCCGTCAAACACAGTCTCATTTGATATGTTTTTATTCCAGGCTCTGTCATATGGAAAGCAGACTTGTGAAGCCCAAATCTGAACTCTTTTTTTTCCTTCTCCCATCTCCATAAACACTAGTTTGTCTCGGGAGAGGTTAAAGGGATGGTTTCCCTTACAAATTCAGAGTATTTCCTTTTGGAAGTCAGGTCTTGTTAGCGAAGCACACACTTCAGAGTTTTCTAGGAGGCAGAAGATCCCTGAAAGGCAGCTAAAACAAGAAAGAAAGGAAATGAAATGCAGAAACCTTTTTAAAAACCTACAGTCATGTGTGGAAGCATGCGAGATCCATTAACTCGGGGAATAGTGGGGTAAATGTGCAGCACAAAAGGTCCCTGAGCTCAGCTGTTGGTTCTTCCAAAGCTCTGTTTGTGTTTCCCTTTGCTTGTAGCTCAAAGCAGAAGATGAAATCCTGAATTTCATGGATTTAAAATTTATTTATTCACAGTAGTTTTAATGGAGATGAAATTTAAGTGTTGCAGCAACAAGGATTGTGTTGATGGATCCTGGGATGCAGGAGTTGGAGGGTGACACGGATTAATTGAAGATTCAGGACAGATCCAGCACCTGCTAGCATTCAGGAACACAAATAATCAGGGAAGATGATTCCATGCAGGTGCTTTTATTGAGAGCTCTGGGAATCAGGGGTGCAGACCCAAATCTGACTCCCATACGGCTTTCGAGCTGAACATATTTTATATTCTATCGTTATATAATTTACATATTAATTATTAAACTCATATTGTTCTATTGTATACATTGACTTTATTCAACCATGAGTTTCTCGTGATCTTTCTTAGGCCCCTGACCACAGTTTCTCATGATTATTCTTACGATTAAACAGTAATTATATTTAATTACTAAACAGTCATCACATCTAACAATTATATAATTTCTCATGTACAAGCTACACAGATACAGTTCTAGCAAGGTACAAGGCCTTCATGTACCTAGGGTATTTATTTTTCCAGGGCCTACTAAGCTTAATTTTCCTTTTAACCCTAAATCCCCATGATTTAAAAACCCTTTTACTATCACATCCACTGAATCATCCATTTGTTTTTGCAATAATATATTGAGAGGGAAATCTCCCTCTGTGTGTTCTGATTTCCTGCAGCCAGGTCCAGCCTGGAGCCAAACTTTGAAGGTGTTCACTGATGACCTTTGGCAGGTTTAAAAGCCTCTGGACTTCTCTCCCTCATCCAACTCATTTCCATCGCTGAATTAATGCTGAGAACTGAATTTTTTATTGCTTTTCAATTATTTAATCCCCCCAAAAAATTAAAAAAAAAAAAAGAGCCTGGCGAGATTGTTCATTTTTTTCTGGTCTCTGAATTTGTCCATCTGCTCCCACAGAGGTAGAAGTGTATGGAACAGTTGTCATAAAGCCACAGTGACTGCCCAGAGACCCTTCCCCAGCCACGGGCTCCTTGTGGGGCTTTTTTCAGCCTGGTTTAATTTTCTGCTTGTGGGACTCCCCAGGCACACTGACTTATTTTGCCCTTTCCCCAGTATTTTTTCCCCTACGTGTCTTAGAGGAAGGAAAGGGACAAAACAAGGCTATAAAAATAAATCAATTACAAGCTGTTGCAGCTTGACTCATCTCTGTTCCCTTTTATGCTCAGAGAAAGGCAAACAGAAATAGTTGACATTATTTTGGTTTATATTTTTTGCATCCTCTGCTGTTCAGATCTCTTGGAATTGTCGGGATTTGTATAGATAGAGATCCTGCTTTGCTTTCAGCTCTTTCCCCCTTGCATTTCTCATTTTTTTTATTTTTTTCAATCCCATACTTCAGGATTTCTAGGTTTAGCACAAGAAACCAAAACATCTCTATCTCAAGAGGATTTCCCTATGGATTTTATTGGCCCTGCCTGGGCAGAAGCATCTGTTGAGCAGAAGCTGAAGGACCTGGGTGGTTGGGAAAAGCAACTGCTCCTCTCTGAGTTCTGTGTCACCCTTAGTCACCCAGGTAAGCCACAGGTGGCAGACACCCAATTTCCTCCATCTTGTCCCCTCTGAACCCCTAATCTAGAATCCTAAAATTTTACTTTTGCACCCGTGCCACACTTAATTATTACTTATATCAAACACTCAGAGCTTGTAATTTATCCTGTAAGATAGAAAACTGTTTTCTAATTAAAAAAAAAAAAAATTAAAGCCCTAAACAAGGTTTTTATTAGCTTTTAATTAAGTGCATTTACTAAAGCCTGAATTCTAATTTTAGTTTTTAAATACTTTAAACAGAAGACAAGATTCTTTTGGCAAATGTAGAACTTCAATTATGTTTGTGAAGGAACTGGGGGGTGAGAAATGAGGGGGGTTTACAATCCTGCCACACCAGGGCAGCTTTGCAGGCTGTCCCAAAGGGGCACCCACCTCTCCTGGAGCAGCTCTGCTCCAAAAATTCCCCACGAATAAATGCTCTTGTGTGAGGATTGATAGGTAGGGAAGTGCCAGGCTGGTGGAGATGGTAATTATTAATTCTGCCAATTCCACAATCTGGAGATTTCCAAGTGTTTTGCAAACATGAGTAGATTCACTTTCAGAACTGTTTTTAGTCTGTAATCGAATCCTCTCACCTTTCCACAGCCAGGGAAGCTGAGGAGCACCAATCCTGCTGAGGGGGAGCTTGGAAATGAATCCCTGGGGAGCCTCTCCCCATCCCAGCTGCAATCCCTGCTCAGGTGATGCCGGGGGAGGTTGAGGTTGGATATCAAGGAGAATATCTTCACTGGAAGAGTCCCAGGGAAGTGTGGAGTGAGTATTTTCACTGGAAATGTCCCCATTCCTGCTGGGGGTTCAGACCTCAGGCAGTTGTGTCACCTTTTGATATGATTTACAGGCATCCAGGGCCTGGCTGGAAGCTGGACTGGATGACCTTAGAAGTGATCTGAATGATTTTGTGACTTCTGGAAAAGGGGGATCTTTGTTGAGCACTGAGTAACAGAAGATGAAATCGCTCAGAGCAATGGCACAAGCCCCATGTCCAGCCTGTTCCCACAGCACAGGCAGGATTTGTGCCCACCATAACCTTGTTCTGCCCTTTGCAAGGTGGAAGAATCCTCTCCAATATGCTTGGTCACATCTGTTGCAAGTAAACTGTGTTTAAAAAAACAAACAAACAAACCACCAAAACGTATTAAAACAAACATTAACCATTGGGCTAAAAGGCAAGCAAATCTAAAGTTAAGTCTGTAACTCCATCCAGTGGTACATAGGTGTTACAGCACATTTTTTTAAATTCAGAGACACAAATATTTCTGCTATACTCTGTGATTTGCCTGGGAAGTAGAGAGCCTTTCAAAATTCCCTTTAGAATATCCTTCCTCGTGCAAGTGAAATACATATGGTCAGCCTTGCCAAATTGTTCAGGTCATTCTTCTGTGACTCCTTTGGGATATTGAAGGAGAAGAGATTTGGCCTGAGCTTCTAAAACACCACAAGTTTTTTTTTTCCTTACCACAGGTGTGCAATGACAGGACAAGGGGGAGTGGTTTGAAATGGAGAGAGGAGGTTTAGAGGAGATTTTAGGACAAAATTCTCCCCTGGGAGGGGAAAGCTCTGGCACATGTTGCCCAGAGAAGTTGTGTCCTGGCAGTGTCTGAGGCCAGGCTGTCCAGCTGAAGATACCTGATCATTCCCAGCTGTCCTGGCTTGTAAGATCAGCACGGATTCCATTTGCCATCTGCTGGAGGTGGGGCAGGTTTCTTGTCTCTCCCAAGAACAATGTCTCCCTTGGGGAGAGATCTTCTGTTAATGGGCCATTAATGACTCACTGCACGACTGGGAAAGTTCCATCAGCCCATGGTGAGATGCTCCACCCAGAGGGAGGAGCCAAGCAGCCATACCTGCATAAAATCAGCATTTTTGGGACACCAGGGCAGTCCTTCGCTGGATTCCCAGAGGAGAAGCTTCTTCCCCACTGGATCCCCAGAGGAAGACCAGGCCCATCTACTCCATCCCCAGACCTTCAGAGAAAACTCCACCCTTCTCCAGATCCCCGCTCCAGCAGCATTTCATCTGCCACTGCAGGAGGAGCAGCCACCATTTCACTGGACTGTCACCAGCACCCTGACTCCTCAGAGTGTCAGGTTTCTGATCATTATTTTTGTTTGTACTAATTACATTTTTTTACAATTTTTATTTCACTTTTTTCCTAGTAAAGAACTGTTATTCCCATTCCCATATCTTTGCCTGAGAGCCTTTTAATTTGGAAATTGTGGTAATTTGGAGGGAGGGGGTTTACCTTTTCCATTTCACAGGAGGCTCTTGCCTTCCTTCACAGACTCCTGTCTTTTCAAACCAAGACACCAGTGCATGTGCCTCTGCAGAGACATCGTGTGGAACAAAAAAACCTGTTGGTGAAGAGACAGAAAACTGCTGGTGGAAGGCCTTTAAGAACACCTCAGTCACTGACTGGATGACTAAAGTGGATGAGTGTAATGAAAAGTATCACCTCCCACCTCCCCTTTTTCCTTTAGTCTCACTTTGTCCAGCTCACTCATCCTCTTGTTTTGCTGCCTGGTACACAAAGCCCAACTTAATTCATAATGATAAAAACAAAAGGAAAAAAAAAATACTCCTGCTCTCTACAACATGTTACTTTCCAATTTTTTTTTTTTTCAGACAACTTCTCAGCATCATGATTTTTCAGCCCTAAACAAAGCTCTTGCTGAAAAGGCTCTGAGTGACAGTGGAAGGAAAGGAGCTTCATCACAGCTGTGTGTACTCACAGAAATTTTTAAGGCAGACAAGCAAAGGGAAAAGCAATAGTTATCCACCAAAACAAAGCAGTGCCTCTTGAAAGGAAATATCACAGCAAATAGCAGAGATTTTCCCTCACCCAGACATTAAAAAGAAATCTTTTTCACTTAGCTGAAAAAAAGAGACAATCATGTGTCTTGATTTCCCAAGCACAAGGAGTTGATATTGAAAGAGGGGCTGTCAATTTAGCTGAAGACAAGAGCTGTCCTTTTCTAGCAGTGTTTAACATGCACTCATGAATTCTGTATGAACACAAGTGTCCTTGCTGGCTGATGGAGTGCACGTTCCCACTCAGTGCCAGGCAGGAATTCAAACAGATTTCAGCAGGGCTGTGAGGGAGCACCACGAGTGACTGTTCAGAGGAACAAAACACAGGTGAGTGGCTTCACTGAGAGCCCATTAAAAACCTGGCAGCAAAACTCCTCAAAAGCAACACGAGTCTCAAGGTTTAATTCCTAAACCTGGATTTAATTCCTAAACCTCAGTGAAGAGCTGTGAAAATTAGAGGAGCACTCCAGAAATCTGAGGTGTGGGATGAGAGAGAATACAGCAGGAGCATTTGATGGCATTGATTTTCCTTCTAACCCCCAAATCCCCATGATTTTAAAACCCTTTTACTATCAATGGCACATGTGAGCTGTGGAACCTCACATGGGAAATCCAGTGTGGCTTGATGTCCACTCATGGAATCAGAGAATATCCCTGTGGGAAGGGAACCGAGGGATCTCTGATTCAACCATGGCTCTGCACAGACACCCCAAAATCCCACCCTGTGGATCCCTGGGAGCAGTGTCCAGTGTCCAGGAGCCCATTCCTTGGGCAGTGCCCAACACCCTCTGGAGGAAGAGCCTTTCCCTGATAGCCAACCTAAACCTCTCCTGACACAGCTCCAGCCCTTCCCTGGGTCCTGCCATGGTCACCAGAGAGAAGAACATTTTGTCAAATCCCAATAAAACGATGCAAAAAAGCCTCAGTGCTCCTGTGACACCCAATTTCCCAAATACATCCACATGGGCAACCAGGCCTCAACAGCAATGCCACTCTTAATATCCCTCAGATTTTATTGTCAGACTCCAGGAAACAAGGATATCAAATGTGGAAAAGCAGAGCACTCCAAATTCCTCTTTTACAGCAAAAGAAAGTGGTCATCTAATGCAGTACCATCACAAAATTAAATCACGCTTACTTGTCATTTTGTACAGGCCCAACCAACAGATTAAGCACTACACAGCAAAATGTAATTTCCCTGAGTGAAGGGAGAAGAGGGGATGGAAATATCTTTGTCTGCAGTGTCTGCTCAGTCCTGAGCCCTCCTGGCAATAAAGCAGCAGCCCCAGGAAGAAGATTTAGCAGCGTCTGCCTTCGGGGCACAAGCAGCACTTGGAGTCCCCCTGCCAAGGGAAACAGGATTTCAGCAGCCTGCCAAGGTTATCCTTCTTTTTTAGAGAAATCCTGGCAGGGGGAGAGCTTTTCAGGTTGGAAATTTAATTAATGTGCAGTTGAGAGAAGTAAAAATAGTTTTTTCCTGCCACATCCCAAGTTCAGAGAAAGACTTTTCCTGCAGCTGCCCCAGAGATGTGGGGTGAGAGCTGCACCCAACACCCACCAAAGGCTGCAGAGCACCCACTGCACCCTCAGGAATATTTCCATGTAGAGCCACCAAGGACACTAAATAACATCTACAGCCCCTTGAACAGAGGCTGTGTGTGCCCAAGGCAGCCAAAAACACAATTTCCATGGAATAGTCTGAGTTGGGAGGGACTCACAAGGATCAAACCCAGCTCTGAAATGAATGGCCCATCTGGGGATCAAACTCACAACTTTGGAAATATCAGCATTCCATGGAAAGGCTCTTGTCTCCCACAGAAGGAGCTCATCCCCCTGCTCTCATCCACATCCCAAAACCACAGCGAGTTCCAAAGCTCCTGGAGGTGGCCAATCTTTTGGGATGTGCAAGCAGCAGTCAAGGGATTGCCAAAAACATCAGGGCTGAGAGCATGGAAAACTGTGCTCAGCTTAGCCCAAAGCTCCCTGAGCTGCAAAGTGACATCAGCAGCTTCCCAGCCCTGGAGTCTGTGAGGTTCAGCTCTTTCTGGGACTTTGGCAAAGGGATAAATACATGGAAAAGTGAGGAACGGGGCACGAGGATATCCCCTCTGTGCACACACATCTGATCCAACCAGCACAGCCCCTCCAAAAACCTCCTTCTCTGTTCTGTGGGACCCCTGGTCTGTGACAGCTGAAAAAAAACCTAAATTGGGATTAAAACCTCACTAATTTCAGCTCAGAGTCACCCTAAACCCCTGACATAAAGCAGTAATGCCATAACTCAGATACTCATCCTCAATAAACGTGCAGGAATTCTCTGCCTTTCCCGAAAATCATATTTCCTGAACTGGCTGTGTGCTCTGGCACACGCTGCAGGCTTTATTGATTAGAAGGTCTGTTAAGATTTATCAGACTTGATAATGCACTCTACTTGATTAGGATTTCCAGCTTCAGAGTCAATACAGGTTTCATATGTGATGGAAAACGCTTGGATTCACTCTGCTCCCTTTGGAAGTTTGACAGGAATTGTCATTGGCCCAGCACTGGAAAAGCAGAAACACAGCACTTCAAAAATTAAAGAAATCCTTTTTTGAGAAATTAAAGAAATGCATTTTAAGCAGAAAGGCACCTCCTACCTGTCAGGGCTACAGGAAAATGAGAATGCCACTCTGGACAGAGGCAGGAAATGGGAAATTCAGGCCTCTAGAACAGTGATTCTTCCTCAATATCCTTCCATCTGTACAGGATGAACTTCATCTAATAATCTTCAGCCTCTTTGTAAAGGGATTTTTTATCCTTGTAATGAAAAAATTCACCTTAATTAAGCAGCACCATGAATAAAAAGACTTTTAACAAAACCAACATGTAATTTCTCTCCTTAAAAGTTACATGTACATTAACATTTACAAATCTGTTCCTTTTTAAAAGGATCCGCCCGAGTGAAGCATCTTCAGCTTGTGAATTCACCCACTCAGCTCTGACTACAGAATGGATTTTTCTCTCTTTTAGCACTTGTGGTCAACTGCATCGATATTTCCGTGCCCATAAAACGCCAGACAAAGATGACAGCATTTTAAAGCCTGAGAAGCTGCATTTCAGGCACAGTTGTTAGCATTCAGGAATACAAATAATCAATGGATATTATTCTCTTCAGGTGCTTTTATTGAGAGCTCTGGGAATCAGGGGTGCAGACCCAAATCTGACTCCCACACCCATTTCGAGCTGAACGTATTTCATGTTCTATCCTAATATAACTTACATATTAATTATTAAACTTATATTGTTCTATTGTATACATTGACATGAGTTTCTCGTGATCTTTCTTAGGCCCCTGACCACAGTTTCTCAAGATTATTCTTACGATTAAACTGTAATTATATTTAATAACTAAACAATCATCACATCTAACAATTATATCATTTATCATGTACTAGCTACACAGGTACAGTTTTAGCAAGGTACAAGGCCTTCATGTACCTGGGGTATTTATTTTTTTTCAGGGCCTACTAAGCTTAATTTTCCTTTTAACCCTAAATCCCCATGATTTTAAAACCCTTTTACTATCATTATGAGTGACTTTGCAGTCAGTGATTACCATGAGTCCACGGCAGTAAATAGGGGGAAACAGGCAGTTTTTATTTTCCCAAAGCAGAGCTGTGGGAAAATACATGGATATTTTATGCTTACTTAGGCAGCAATGATCCATTCTCCCATCCCTGGCTCTGCCCCTCAGGCACATCTCAGTCCCTGCTGGGGCAAGAGCTCCAAAGGCAGAGCTGCAGTGAAAATGGAAATATTTTGCAGCATTAAGTGACTCGAACTGAACGTTTAATCCAACATAAATGGGGTCTTCCACACCCCAGTGCCCAATTTCTTTTTTGGACATGACTTCAGGTATCTTTTTCCTTATGGCAGATCCCTTCTCATTCAGGTCATCACAGAAGATAATGCATGAGAAAAGAAAAATAATCCTCAGTCAAGGCAGCCTGGCAGCAGAGCAGGCACCTGGAGGGAGGAGTGCAGGGTCTGGCCAGTTTGAGAAAATAATGAAGGATTTTTTTCTTGACCAAAAAGACGCTGATGTCACTAAAAGGTATTTCTAATATTGATAAATCCTTCATGCCTCATGTCCATAGGTGCCTTCCCAGGAGGGAGAAGCCTCTTCTTGCTGCCCTTTGCTGATCACCTTGACACACAATTTCTCTGTGCCTGGGCACTGCTACTACTGGGCATAAATCCATGGAAAATTTACTACCTGTGAGAGGTTGAAGCCATTTTCTGGCACAAGATCTGCATCTGTCTCATGTGTGCATGTGTATGAGCATGACCTATAGCGCCTCTGAATTATTTATAGACAAACAAGTAATTAAAATTTTTATTCTGCCCATTTCGAAGCATGGAAGAAAAAAAATAATCTACTTTATTCTTTCATCAAGGAAGCTGCTGGCCAAGCTCATAACTCTGTCTGTATGCTGTGAAGAATGGGGTAAGTGGTTTCTCATCAAACACACTTTGCATTTTATGGGATGCACTGAAAAACGAAGTGGCTTAGTGACTTCTGACAATGTCACCAAAGGAGAGAGCTCAGAACACAGAGCACCCCCCTCTCCTGAGGCACACACCCTCCTGAGGCTGCTCGGGAGCAAAGGTGAAGGTGACAGTAATGACTCCAACCTTAACCCCAGCTCTTCACCCCACCCCAAACCCAGGCAGGATCCAAGGCACTTACTCCAAACAGAATGGTAATTAAAGTGAATTTATATTAATCCAGGAGAGCTAAAGGAAAGGACAATGATTTATGAGCAATTTTGCTGGCATTTTCAAGAGGCATAAAAAGCATTAAAAGGGAATATCTAAAAACTATTAGTTAGGAAACCAGCCATAATTGGAGAAGCAATCCAGGCTGTCTTTAGGGCATTTGGTTCCTCTGTGAAAGACAAACCCAGATAACCTTTGAGAAAAATAAAACGAATTTTGAAACTTTTTTTTTTTTTGTTCAATGGATAGGGTGAAAATTGTCCAGTAAAATATGTGTAGTTACTGTTCAAAGTGATTATAAAACACATTATTGGTTTCATGGTGGAAATTCGGTGTTTTGGCAAAATTCACTCTTTATAACAGTGACAGGTTAACCAAGAGTTTATTGCAAGTTTGGCAGAAATTTCACAAGCATCTAATTGACTAAAGGCAGTTTTTCAAAGTTTTAAAGTTTTTAAAAATAAATTTTTAAGTGGCAGTTATTCAGGGTATGAATTTAAGTGGGATCCTCAAAGATTGAATTCCTTGGGATCTGAATTAACTGGTTGTTGGCAAAGATTCTCCTCCATGAGCCAAGTTTCAAATCCTTCCTCTGATTTCATGTTCCCACTTAAACACTGCTCAGGTCTTCCACCCTCCCCTCCACTGGATCTAGAAATCAATTTTTTAAGATTATCTTTAAACATAAAGTTTTTAAAACTTTTCTTTTTTTTTAAAAACAGAACCATAAACTGGGAAATTAAATTACTTCTCTGAAAGCAACCTAAAATATTCCAAGCCCAAGGTTCCATTCATCAGAGACCAAACAAGTTCCAAGGCCAAAGAGATGATTATGGGATTGGAACATCTCTCAGATAAGGAGAGGGTGGGGGTGGCAGGACCCTCTAAGCCTCGAGAGGGCTCAGGGGATCCCATCACTGTGCCCAAGAGGACAAATCCCAGACCTCATCTGCTGCCCTGAGAGAGCACAAGAAACAAAGGGAACAAGCTGAAATTCCATTTAAACCTTGGGAAAAGCTTCCTTACTGTGAGGTGCTCAAACACAGCATTGAATTTCCCTCAGAAGCTGTGGAGTTTCCATTGTTTGAGGATTTCAAGGTCCAAATGGATGTGGTTCTGGGCTGTTCTAGAGGTTCTATTTGCTGTTCTAATTGCTGTTCTAATTGATTTATTAAAAAACTAAAACATTGTGCTGACAAGCAATCAGTTATTAGTTAACTCCTAACTCTTAACTTCATCAAGGCCTACTCATTTATTTTAATTAACTCTAGTAAGGTTTATCTCTGACTAAAATCTTAGCTCATCTAAAATCTCTAAATTCCTTAAAATTTACGTTTTATAATTAGTCTAGATTCTGCTTTCAGGAGGGGGATGGATTAGACCATTCCAGAAGCCCTGTTCATGCAAGCCCTTGAGGTGGGTACATCCAGTTACTCCCTAAGGCCCTGAGTGACCTTTCCAAGCCCCTCAGAGCGGGATGTGAAACAAACCCACCCCTTACCTTTGCCAATTCTCCCTTCCCAGCTTTCTGCCTGGCTTGACAGGTCACATCCAGCTGGAACATCTTTGACTTTGCCTTGGAGCAGAGGTGTGCATTCCCAGAGCAATCAATATGTCCTGCAGGTGGATTTATTCTCTATAATTAAGCTCAGCAAGAGCAATAACAATGCCTTAAGTGTTCATCCTTTCAAAATTGCCCTCCGCTCCCTTTAATCTGTCTGAACAGATGGAGTCCTGCTCTATCACCTTGCAAAACTTTTTCCTGAGCTATTAAAGCCCCAGCAGAATTTAAGGGGATAAATTGAAGGCAGCAAATGTTTAATAATTGCTGTCACTTATTCCTTCACAAAGTTTTGGAGTTAATGAATAAAACATGCTCATAAGAGGTTGAGCACAGGGAAGTCAACAGAAAATGTCCTGCTGAGTTCAACACATCATGCTAGAGCTGGAAATCCAATATTTACTTCCAGGGAATATTTATCTTGCTATGTTGATATTCCAGAAATCCCCCTGAACCATGACCCTAATCCCAAAATCGCGGGTCAGCAAGTAATGAGTTTTGAACTCAGTTTTGTCAGTTTATCATGGATGAACTTCTCAGCTGGGTCCTTCTCCAGTGACACGTCAGTGATCAGGACTGGAAGTGCCACAATTCCTGTTGTGGGGGGCACTTTGTTGTAAGATTATTTGAATCAAATTTGGTTAATTACTGTATTAAATTACGCAGTGCCAAGAAGGGGTGGCAGAGAATGCTCTTTGTGCCTTTAGATCAATAAACCTACTTAAGTGAAAAAAAACAAAAGGTGAAAATAGAACCTTTATCCAAGCCAATTTTTGGGGGAGGAAAATTAATTCTACTGAAGTAAATGATTATTCAGGAAGGTCATGGAAAAAAACTGGCTTAACCTTATGATGCTGCATGATAAAAAATTTGACCCCTACGAACAAGGTTGATGCCCTCTCTGTACATTGAATTTCAGCTTTACTTTTGCCAAAACTCTATAGTGCAACAGCTCAGGCTGTTAATACAAAATACCAAAAATGCATGAATTTTCATAGGTTAATTCTTTGATACCTTTGAAACCTGTAAATAGGAGCAGGACTGCACATTCCACTCTAATTTTAAAGAATAAGGACCCACATCCTGTTGTTCCAGACAAGTTTACCCACGCCTCATCCAAAGGTACTCACTGACCCAAAAACTCCAAATGTGCTGAGATACCAGAAGAAATCCATAAAATAGATCCACACTAAACCCAGGTCAGTTTATGAGGCCTTAGCACTGGCTTTAACAGGATTTTGAGATGGTTTAAACCTCAGGGTGACTCAGATCCCAGACTGGAGCAGATGCTAAATTGGCTCTGGGTGCACTGGCAGCCAGAATCCAGCCCTGATTGATGGGAAAAGCTCTTCCTGCCATGGTGACCTCGGCCCAGGGCTTAAAGGAAAAGATGATGGCGAGGTCTGAGCAGAGCACAGAGCATTGGAGAGATTTAACAACTCCCCTGGCTCTCCCTTGGGGCTTTTTGTTTGGTTGGTTTTTTTTTTTTTAATTTTTACTCACAACCAAAGAGAAAAAGTCACCTTTGATGTGAAGTCTCAAGCTGTAAAACTCACTCAGGGCACACAGTAACTCTGAGCACAGGCTGCCCAGGATTTAAGGTACAGATTTGACTGCTGGCCACTGGCTCCTCTCATGTTCATGAATTACACCTTCATGGACATCTCATTTATCCAGAAGGATTTTGAGACAATTCACCAAACTGGTGACACAGAACTTGCAGCCCATTGTCTTCTCCCAGGTGTTTATTGCATCTAGCACTGGGGGAACCTTGAAGAAAGGTAAAGCACCCCCCAGATGTTGATTTTGCCCACACCCCAGATGTTGATTTTGCCCACACCCCAGATGTTGATTTTGATCACACACAGTGTGCTGGGGGCTCACACAGATTTTATAAAGACTTTGTGCCATGTTCCAAAACACAGCTGTAAGCTAAGAACGTCTCATGGAGGAATGACTGCACTGAGGGAAATCAAGATTTTCCTCCAAAATTCAGAGTTCCCATCACCTGCAGCACTTGCACAACTTGGTGAACTGGAGTTTAACTCCCCAACAATGAGAAAAACTTACATTTAAATTTACAAGATTTCTCTGTGCTACAGTGGGCCACCAAAACACTCCTTCATTCATCCTCAGTATTTCAAGCTGCCCTTTGAATTACTGTCGGAATCTGAGTTTTTGATGATTCCAAGATTGTAGACATGGACAGAGATCAAAGCCAGTGTCTCTGGGGGCTCTGTCCAGGGGGGTTCCTGACCCCTCCCAGGGTCCCAGACCTGCCAGGGCAGCCAGAGGGATGCTCTGGATTTCCACAAATTTCAAACTGTTCAAAAATACCAGCAAGGCCCTTGGTAAATGTTCTTGTTGAACTTCACATCACTAGCACAGGCCCAGGTCAGTCTTTCTGTCATTTCTCATTGAGGTGAAATCTGCTGAAAACACATCTAGTAGAGACAATTAAAAATAGTGCACAGAGGGCATCCTTGGCACTCTGGAACGCTGTTGACATAATGAAGACATTGCTCACAATTACACTTGGGGTAATTTATGCAGCTGGAAGCTTCTGCCAGCACAGGCAATGCCAGCCCTGCTAATGAAACCAGGATCAATCTGACACCAGAATGATGACACATTTTGAAAACAAGGACCAACAGTTTGCAGGTGGTTTAGGCAGCTATAAAATCTGATTTATAAGAGCTTTTTAATCCTTGTTTTAATTCACCTTGTGGGAAGGGACTCTCATAAAATATCCTGCCACGTTACAAGCACTGAGCTGTTTGAGATCCAGCATGGCACAAATACAGGGAATTCTACAGATTTTATTGCATTTTTTTGTTCGTTTCTACTCCAACCTGCTCCCTCCCCACTCTCACCGCAACCTCAGCATTTTTTGCAGCATTTTTTGCAGCATTTTTTGATTGATGCCACTGCTGCAGTCAATTCCTGGACAATCCCATGGCTTCTCCCCAAGGAGGGGACTGCAGAATCAGACCTGAGTCTGTCCTGTAATGTTTTTTGTTTGCCAGTTCCAGGTTTCTTGGCCAACACACCAATTCAATGTGGTGGGTTGAGTGCTGGCCAAATGCCAGTACACCCACCAGACTTATTCATTTTCTGCTGTGAGATAAGGATTAGGAGAAAGGCAAAAACAGGCTCAAAACTTTAAAGGGTATAAAGAATGCTTTATTAACAGAACTAAAAGAAAAATAATGAGAAATCAGAATAAACGTTCAGACCACTTTTCCTTCTCAAACTCCTCTTTCTTTTTCCACTGACAATGTAAAGAGACAAAACCTGGGATTTTCAGTCAGTTTACCACCTCTAAAATGATCTTTCTTCAGTTCACTTAGGGAGAGGAGTTTCTCTTGCCATGCCATGGAGGCCTTTCCACAAGAAACAGTTCTTGCAGAGGGGGGCTTGGCTCTTATTTTAAATGCAGGCGAGCTCAATGGGAAGAAATGAGGATGTCTGACTCAATTCAGAAGGCTGAATTATTTCTTTATTATAACTATGCTAAAATACATCAATATACTATATAAAAGGAGGATACTAAAACTACATTCTGATTTCTCTAACTCTAACTCAACTTGTGACCCTCTCTGAGAGTGCAGCCCCAGGTGGGTTGGGTTGGATTGGGTTGGATTGGATTGGATGGGATGGGATGGGATTGGATTGGATTGGATTGGGTTGGATTGGGTTGGATTGGATTGGATTGGATTGGATTGGGTTGGATTGGGTTGGATTGGATTGGATTGGATTGCACGGGATGAAATTACTTAAAGCACGTAATGGAAGGACGTGATGGGTATAATCATTGTCCATTTGACTGCTGCATCCTTCTCAGATATAAATGAACAGAAAACAGAGCACAAAGTCTCTCTAGGGCTGGCAGAGATGTTGGTTAAAAAACAGTTCCCATCTCATCAAGGGAAGGAATTGGAGTTTTAACTCTGCACACCACAGGTTTTTGAACTAGCAGCCCTGTCTGACCTCCAAGCCCAGCACCACCACAAATCAGTCTGGGTGGAAAAAAAAAATTATTAGCACTATTTGTCATAAGCAGATTTTCCCAAGTGACAGGGGTTTGGTGGGTGGAAGTGGAGAAAGGTTGGGTTACACTCAGAAATAGAAAGGCAGCAGCACTTTTGCACAGCAAAATTTTGCAAAACAGTTCCAGAAATGCTCCTGAAATTCTTCTGGGGGGGGGAGGGAAGCATTATTCCTCATCCCTTGGCTAATGGGAATATTCTCAGTGAGGATCCACGTTTTCCAACAGAAAAGAGGGATGGCAGATGTCCCAGCTAACTGAGCTCCTGGCCAGCAGGACATTATCTTTGATCCTAAAACATGCATAAAAGCACAGGGAGCAATCCTGGGTGTCTGCTTGGCAGCCAAAGGCTCGGATCAGGATATAAACCTTCTGATCTGAAGAACCTGATTTTATTCTCGTCTGTTCTGATACCATTATAGGCGCATTAAAAGTCATCTCATCTTTTTAGCATTGCAAAAAGTAGTGTAAAATAGGGTGGAGATAAATCAGGAGCAGTCCTGGAACATTTCTGCTCTTTCAAAAGGCATTTCCTGTAATCTTTAGGCCCAACAAGGGAGGATAAAAAGGATCTTGAGACATTGTTGTTTACAGCACCAAAATCCAGGGGCAGCCTCACATTGCAGGTCACCAATACCAGGCACTTTTATTACAGCAGTTTCTCAAAAAGCATCATGGATGCATCAAAAAAAGGCTCAGAATGTTCATTTTCTAACGTCACCAGGCTTTTCCAGACTTCCAAGGGCCTTCTCCCATCCCAAACAAAATTTTCAGACCAACAGCACTTGCCAGGCTGCTCTCAAGGAGGAGACTAAAGACCTCCAGGCACCAACATCTCCAAGGGCACAGCAGGAAGAACTCACTTACTGAATTATTAAAGAAATATTATTATTTAAGAAATATGATGAGAAATGTGAATAGACATTCCCTTCAGCCTGATGGGCATCAGAAGCTCTCCAGCTACTCCTACAAAAGCACCAGGCAGCAGCAGCAGCCCTCAGCCTCCCTTTTTTTCCAGCCCTTCCTGGGGCCCTGATTAAATATCTGTTTAGGAAGTGAGGAGTACCTGCTGAAACAAAGCAGCTGCAGCGCCTGGGTTTTCCCCAGAGCTCTCCTGCCTCATGCAGCCAAATCCTGTCGAGGCTCTGTAATATGGTAAGTGCCTTTTGAATGGTTCCAGCTGCAGCAGCCCTTGGGTTGGAGTGCTTTGTACATCACCTCCATTTATTACCCTTCAGGCAACCATTCCCCTCGTTTTACTCTTTAATTTATTGTGTGTTTACCTGCTGGACCACACTGGGAACATTGGTGCTTTTCCAATCAATTCTATCACGGCAGATATTGTCAGTGAGACTCTATTAACAAATCTCTCACATTGCAGCCCTGCTCCCAGCAGTGCTCGGGGTGTGACTGCCATGCTTTCCTCAGAGCAAATTAGACAGGAGAGAGGTTCAGATGCTGTGAGTGGCTCTTGCATAATTTATCACCACCGGGCAGGAAGAATGAAGGGGCAAAGCAATGGAGAAAATCAGCTCCTTAACTGTGTTTGAACAACTCCTGGGGAGGGAAAAGATACTTTGCATTGGTTGGATGGACAGTTCCAAAGGTCAGTCACCCCCCTTCCATACACACACCTGGAATGTTGTGTATTATTCCAGCTATGTAGCTACATAGAAGCCATAGGAAGGTTGTATTATTAAGAATAAATAAATAATATTCCTGCTAGGAAAGGTTATTTTTTTGCATGGGGAATAAATGAACCATTTTGTCACCAGGTGGAAAACTGATCTACTTTGTGACTGTAGGGCACAGCTGAAGCCTCTTTTTCATTAATATATTTATTATTACTACGTAGTTATTTTTAATATATTACTATTGTACTAAATAGTTTCTATTTTTCATTTTTAGGAGTTGCCAAGCCACCCCATTTATCAGTGCTCATTAAATGCATCTCTGAAGAGGAGGAGCAAAACCAGCTTTGCTCTGACGTCCTCCTAGCCAAATGGTCTCCTGTTCTTCATCAGTTGAAAGGGATGTGAAAATTCCTTGCCATTCCCACAGATCTCATTTCAGCCCCAGCACCTCCCAAAGGTGAGGAAGTCAGGAGAGGACAAGCAAATGGCCTCTGTTGGTGCACTCCAGACAAGCAATAAGACATTTTAAGTCGCTTCAGTTACAGCTAATTAAACTGCAGATAATGAATGTGACATCTAGATCTGTGCACACCCACAGCACTCGGCAGCTGAGAGGCCCCAGGGCTTTGCTCGTGGTGCTGCAGCCACTCTCCAGCACAGCTCTTCTGGTGTGTCACCTCTGTCCTGCTCCCTGAGGGGGAAAATGGGAACAGGGGGCAGGACACATCGCCCAGAGCCCTCAGACTTGCATCCCCAAGTGAACAAAGGAGACTTAAGGGACAAAAACCATGTTCTGTTGCTATGCTGAAGCCCCAGTGCTTAAGTAACTTCATTTTAGAAACCAGAGTTCTTGAAAATGGCATGTGCAAGGAAGCCACAGCCATTGGAAATGGGCAATTTCTCAATTTTTTGTCAAGACCCACAAGGAATCATAAAGTCATGGCTGCAGGGAAGAGACCAGGCCCTGCTAAAGCCTCTGCTGATTCTGGTAGAAGTGTGTCAGAGACAATTGAATGGGAAGAGGGTTTGTTTTATTAGGGGGTGGATGGATGGGGGCTGAAGTTGTCCTAAGAAATAAAACCTTCTTGCCTTAGGGAACATAAAGGGAATAACAGGGGGAGTTTCCCACAACAGAGAACTGACTCAGCACAAGCTTTATTTTCCATGGGCTGCTTTGTCTTCCCAGAGTGGTTTCAAAGACTGCCTGGTGTGTGATTTTTAGGAGGAACCTCTGTTTGGGGTGAGTGGGTTCACTGTTATAGACAGTAACAGCCAAAAATTGTTTCTTCTGCAGGCAACTCTCAAGCATACCCATGGGGGACTCTCAAATACAATTTTTGTTTCTCTTTTTGGGCAATCTCTGGAATTTTAACACCAAATAGGTACTTAACAGCTGCTCCCCTGTGAGTAGACTGGAGCAAACAGTTACAGTCCTTGAATGATCAGAGGCAGAAGATGTTTTTTACTCCTGATGTATCTGTGACTGCACAGTGCCCCCAGCCCCACTGACTCATTCATCTCCTTTGTTTCCATCTCCATGACCTCATTAAGAGCTAAACTTTGGGATTTATTTATAGCTGGAGTTAATTTATTACATTAATGACTAAGACAGCAGGACGCAGCTGAGCATCTCAGATGGAAAATTAAGAGCTTCTATTGTGACCTGCATTATAAAAAAAAAGCTGCTCTTTGTGCCTCAGCCTGAATACTCAACACCTTGGGAGAAGCAGCTTCCACTCAGTTCCGTTTAGTTTTATTTCTGGATAATGAGTATCCAATTCCATGTCAAAGCACACCTGAGAGTGAGGGAACATCTGAAAATGATAAAACAAATCAGAGCAGATCAGGCTGGCCTGAGGTGATTGCAGAGCTCTGAGTCCCACAACAGGGGAGCAGCGCTTCTGCCCCACAAAGAGATGATTTTCACTTTCAGACCAGGTGGAAACAAAGTGTGGGTCACTGCCAGAGGTCACAGCTGTGGGATGGGGGGACGATTGGCAATCAAAGCTAGGGCAGAGCAAAGGCACAGCCCTGCTCTCCTTGGATGCCACGGATGGGCAACAACTTCTGCTCCTCTGTTGGGTAATTTGAAATGATTTCTGCTGAAAGGTTTCTATCTTTATAAAACCTGATGCACAAACACCAATCGGTTACACCCAAATGATCCAAACAAGCTGAGGTAAAAGAAAAATTTACAGAAATTTAAAATAACAGCTTTTTAGGGAAAAAAAAAGAAAAAACAAAACAAAAACCAACAAAACAACAAACCACAAGTTCATGAATACTGCGTAACTCAACTTTTTTGAGGTTTGAGTTCCTGTCCCCACATGCCCACCCTCATTTGAGAAAAAGGATATCTGTCTAAAACATTTACACAGAAAGAACAAATTAACTTTCTACTTTCATTAATGAAAAAGAATACCAGAGTGAGCTTGAGTGAGAATGATCTTAAACAACTGATGTTAATTGCTTGTGCTTGTATGAAAGACCTTGACAAATTCCCAGTAATAGATTCCCCTTCCAGGAGCAGTGAGTGCCCTCCTAGGGCTTTAGGAAGGGCATGTTAACCCTTAATTAGCCCCATTTGAGGGCTAATTAATGGTTTATGTGAATAAGGGGGAAGAAAAAGTACTTGATAATAATGGTAACGTACCCAGAAATTGCATTCATTTTTTCTGAATTACTTTAATGCATTTAAACTTAAGTAAAGCAGCTCCCTAAAAAAAAAGTTCAGCTACCAGAGGTTTTCACAGCCAAGATATTAAAGAAAACATCACATTTCTGTGTAACATAAAGAATGAAAGCCACTAAGTTTTCTGCTGTGAAGATCTGGCAGCTGTTTGGGCAGGATCCTGCTTGGGAAGCTTCTGCAGGAGCTTGGCATCCTCAAGGTTCAAAATCCTGAGTTTTCCTCTGTGAAAGTAGAAGCTGAGATCTGAAGGACCTTTGCAAGTTCATGGCTGGATTCAAAGCACAAAGATCTAAAGTTGTTAGAGGGTGTTTGTGGTGCAAATCACACCATGAACTCAGCCCTGGTTTGGAACATGCAGTGGAACCCCTCAGGATCCCTTTCCCAATGACAGTAGGGAGGGAAAAATGCTCACAAATCCAGTACTGAAAGTGGTCAGGAGCTCCCAGCTCAGCACAGCCATCATCTCAAGCTCAAAAATTCATCAAATCATAGAATCCCAGAATGGTTTGGTGGGAAGGGACCTTAAAATTATCCAGTTCCAACCCGTGCCATGGGCAGAGACACCTCCCACTATCCCAGGCTGCTCCAAGCCCCACCCAACCTGGCCTTGGGCACTTCCACGGATCCAGGAGCAGCTCTGGGAATTCTATCCCACCCCTCCCCACCCTCACAGCCAGGAATTCCTCCCCAACAGCCCATCTAACCCTACTCTGTCAGTTTGAAACCATTCCCCGTGTCCTGTCCCTCCAGCCCTTGTCCCAAGTCTCTCTCCATCTTTCTTGCCAGTTCCTTCAGGTCCTGGAAGGAGCAATTAGGTCACCCCGGAGCTTCTCTTCTCCAGGCTGAACATTCCCAGCTTTCCCAGCCTTTCCCATGCCATCACAGGGTGTTTGGCACTGATTTCCTTCCTCCAAGCTCTACCTCCCATGTGCTGAAGCTTTTGGGGGTCTCAGGAAAGCGATGACTGTGCCCCAGAGCAGCCACCCCTAAAAAAAGGGATAACAACCCAAGGATCTGCTCCTCTGCTGACATTGCTGCACTCGGAGAAAGTCAAGGCTCTCATCAGGCATCTCAAACACCATCTGTCCATGTGAGGAATCCAGGGCTCAGACTCCCTGAGCCTCATGATGAATGTCCCCTGCTAAAACTAACAACGCTGCATGGAAGATGATGAATTGGACAATCTGCCTCCCTTAAACCCAGCCTGGTTCCATGGAAATGCCAGGCAGTTATTACACATTCCGTAAATCCTTGCTTAAACATATTTCTTCAATTCTTCATTCTCTTCAGAAGGAAACATTCAGTGTTTGAATCCCCAGTTAGGGAAAAACATAGGAAAAATCACTTAGGAATATTTACGATAAAAATAAATAAAATCATGGATCTTCTCTTAAGTCCTTGAATATTCCTTGTCTTGGGATACCAGAACTGAAAAAAAGAAGTTTATTTTATGTTCCATTCACAGAGTGACAAATTTGTTGGTCCAAATTCTACCTTCAGGAAGACCATCACATCCTTTTCTATTTTATAGAGTCACAGAATATCTAAGGCTGGCAGGGACTTCCCAGAGCCATCAGATCCACCCCCCTGCTCCAAGCAAGGATTTCCAGTTATTTCCAGCCTTCTGCTTTCTGAACAGCAATAAAACTTCTTTTCTAGCCCCTTTTCTTCTGTTGAGCTGTTGTCAGGCTAAAGACTCACATAGAGAGCTCAGAAACCGGGGGGAGATGGGGAATAAAAAAAGAATATTCTGAAGCTGCCAATGGAAGTGTATTGGGATAACTGAGCAGGGAAAACCCATTTGGGCTCTCCAGCTATCAGCATTCTATTGTACACTGCTTTTTTAATGTTAGAGTAACTTTGAGCTCCCAGCACCGATGATTCCAATGGTGCCTTTGAGCTGGGCAGTATTAATTTACTCACAGGTGGCATCAGATGACTCTAAGTTAAATACTTCTGTAAACCTGAGCCCCTCTCTGCTTCTGTTGCACATCTTTAAGCAAGCAAGAATAACATTTCCAACACAAATAGCCCATGCATAATCTTTTTGGACAGATATTTGTATATAACCTCAGGAAAACAAAATAAATTTATGAAATAGAGGCCATGCAAATGTAGGAAAAAATGCTGAGCAAGACATTTTTGTCCTTCTTCCACTTAGAAACAGCAAAGATATTCTTGGTCCAAACACGTAATTCTGTTCCAACACATTGATTTATTCAATTTGATGAAAATGGAATGGCCAGAACATAATTAATGGCTGAAACTCTTTCTGTTTAACAAATTGAAATACTTTGAATGCTAACTAGCCATATGTAAAGCTCATCAATATTAATGATACTTTCTGAAATGTATCATCTATTCTTCATGGACAGAAATAAGTCTGGATTTGCTGAAGCACAGAAATTATTAGGGAGGAATTCACAGGGGCTTCTAAATCTCTTGGAATCCAAAGTTCCATTTTAAAACTGAATTTTCTGAAAATCTCAGACACTTCTCCACAGTGGATGGTCAAAATTGGCCTTTTTTTTCAAAAGTGGCCTTCAGTCCTGAGTTTGCAATATGACACAACATGAAAGGTCTTAAAATGCCCAGGGAAACAGAGAAGGGAAACAGACTCTCAAATGAGATTGTAAAAAATATTCATTATTCTGAAATAAGAGCAGGTTAATGTTGAAACCCAGTGCAGAACTGTTCATGAAGTTATCTGTGGGATTGAGTCCTAAAGTTCTTTACAAGGAGAGTTTAAACCATGCAAAAGTTTGAGTTTCAATACTGTGGTGCTCCTTGGCACACAATTTAAAAAACTACAAAGTCCTATTTTGTAGGAAATACAGGAAAAGGAAAACCCCAACAGGAAAGCCCCAGGAAAGGAGAAAACAAGGAATAGGAAAAGAGACTGAAATAATCACAAAGCTGAGATTGTGCCACGCTGACTGCTGCTTCTCAGGCATGACCAAAGAGGAGTTTATCAGAATTAATTTGAAAGAAAACACGGTAAACTTGGTTTATTCTTTTTTTTTTCTTTTTTGTAACTCTCTACCCAACATTTGAAAAATTACAGAGGAGATGAGGAGCCCACAGCCTTCACACCACATTTTCTGTGATGAAAAGAGCAGGTTTTTATCCTCCTCAACAACACCCAACTCATTTGTATGTGTGCAGGTACAGCCCTTGGACACAGATGCAGGACATCCTGTTCATGGCAAAAGCACACAGTCAAATTATTTACTCAACTCTTCACAAAGTAAAATAAAAATTATCCAACATTGTTTGAATTCCTTGAGTGACAACTTCAGGCTATCCTGTGATGTCATGACTGACTTTTCCAAGATTTATTAACACAGTTTTGTCATTAAGTAATTGCCAGTGGAAAGTTTGCTCTTGTTGGGGTATATACTTTTAATATCTCTCTCATCTCAGCTGTTTATTGGATCCAATTTATGAAGGGTAAGAGGAACATGAGTCATTAAATCACCTAGAGGTGCTTCCTGTTTATGAGGCAATAACCATTTTCCTGTGCTAATAAATCCCAGGACTGCAGTTGAACATTTATTAGCCCAGGCTGCCGTTATTGTTGAGTTAATTGGAAGCACCCTGAAGTTGTTACCATAATGAAACTTCCAATGATTAAATACTGGGGAGAAATCATCTGATTTAAAGTGTGTGGGGGGGGGTGGGTAATGAGAAACTGAGGGGATTGGACAGTGCCACTGGAGGAGTTCCAGCACCAAAGGAAAGTGGGGCAATTTGACTCATTCCAAGACCAATATTTGGTGGTTTGACATGAAATAGCTCCCATTTTTTTTTCCTCAGCAGACAAAACCACTCACGAGCCAACTCTCCTTCTTTCTTCCTCCCTTGAACACCACCAAACCCATCTGATACTGAGAGGTGACTATTGCAAATGCAGGGGAACCCAATGGGAAGAAATGACGATGTCTGACTCAATTCAGAAGGCTGACTGATCTCTTTATTATAACTGTGCTAAAATACATTAATATACTATATAAAAAGGAAGATACTAAAACTACATACTACTTTCTCTAACTCTAACACAACTCGTGACCCTCTCTGAGAGTCCAGCCCCCAGTGGGTTGGATTGGGTTGGATTGGGTTGGATTGGATTGGATTGGATTGGATTGGATTGGTTCGGATTGGGTTGGGTTGGGTTGGGTTGGATTGGGTTGGGTTGGATTGGATTGGATTGGATTGGGTTGGGTTGGATTGGGTTGGGTTGGATTGGGTTGGGTTGGATTGGGTTGGGTTGGATTGGATTGGGTTGGATTGGGTTGGATTGGATTGGATTGGATTGGGTTGGGTTGGGTTGGGTTGGGTTGGATTGGATTCGATTGGCCATCAGGCTCAAACAATCCTCACCAGAATCCAACCAAGCATCACCCCAGGTAAACAATTCTCCAAACCCATTCCACATGGGAAAAACAAGGAGCAGAAATAGAAATTGTTTTCTCTTTCATTTCTCTCTGTGCACCTCTATGAAAAATCCTGAGAGGGAGAGAAATGAGGGAGTTCCCTCAGCTCTCACAGCTCCTCTGGAGCTCCCCAAACCAGGCACACGAGGATTGGGCACTGGGGAGCACAAGAATTAAGACTGCATTTGGAAAAATAAATCACATAACAACAGGATCTGGTTTGTGATGACTTAACACTGCTTGTCAGAGAAGCAGGGAGCTCCATCCATGTCTTCAATGCATTTTTTTCTCCTCAAAATATGAGGAAGCAGCTTAACCTTGAAAATACCACTTAGCTCGCACACTCACGTGGTAATTAATTTTCTACAGAGGCTGAAATCACTTTGCCTAAAGCAAAATCCTTCTGACATTATTAAATGCCACAGTGCAGTTAAAGCACAATTATAAACTAATTCAGAGAATAAATCTCATTAGTTTCCTGAGGCCTTCTGAATAAACTGAAAGGAAAACTTTGCCACAGCTGGCTTTCATCTTTGCCTTCCTGAGCAGACACACAATCAAAAAGCATAACATTTTAATAATTACAGATGATTAAAAACAGATACATTGAACAAACAGGCATGTAAAGCTGCTGCACAAGGAGCAATGGCAAAGTGCTCCACCTTGAATTACAAAAATAAGGGCTTTGGTTTAAAATCCCAGTCACAGGGGCACTTGAGCTGCAAATCCATTCATCAGACTGCTGCCAGCTCTGCTCCAGAGGCTGCAAAACTGAATCAGTTCCCTGCTAGAATCGAGGCAAACAAACTCTATTTCTCATCAATAGTTCCCAAATTGAAGCAAGCAGCAATTGGAAATAAAGGAACAGAAGAAACGTTTCAGATGTTACACCTACAAATAAGAAATTTTGGAAGGAATTCCTCCCTGTGAGGGTGGGGAGGGGCTGGGATGGAATTCCAGAGGAGCTGTGGCTGCCCCTGGATCCCTGGAAGTGCCCAAGGCCAAGCTGGAACAGCCTGGGACAGTGGGAGGTGTCCCAACCCATGGCAGTGTTGAAATGAGATGATCTTCAAGGTGCCTTGCAACCCAACCCATTCTGGAAGTCTACAATTTCAAGAAATCTTGAAATTGGGCTGTTTTTTGTTTGTTTGGAGGTGTTTTTTTGGGGTGTGTGTGTTTTGTTTTCAACTTCTAGGAAAATCTCTAAGAAAATAGTGAAGCCCTTTTATTTTTAGCTGTCTACAGCTCCCTTCAAATTTCTTCACATTTCTCTAACACACCCCACAGGTTTGTAGCAAAGAATGCAGGGACTGGATGGTTTGAGTTTGCTAGGAGACAAAATTCCTGAGTTATTCTTATTTCCTTGCTAAAATACAAAATCCCAGACTTATTCACTCTTTCCTTTCTTGTTCTCTGTGTGGTTATCACCTCCATGCAAAGGCATCGAGGTCAGGATTTTCCATGGGGAGAACTTCTGAGCTGAATGCAGATTGTTATCTCCTTAGGAGATGAATTAAATTCTGCTGGAAAATTAGGATAACTAAAAGTGGCCACTGAAGGGGAAAACGTGTCATACTGAGGTGGTGACAAGGGATTTATTCCCCTCAAGTTTTGCAGACTTACCCTTAAAGCACTTAAAGTTAGTTGTGCTTAGAGATTAATAATTTGGGTCTGATCTTTTGCATATTGGACACTTTAAACAGCATCCTTAAATGAAGGAATTAACTTCCTAAACCCTTACCAAAAAAAAATTGTAACTCTTGGCTGTGACCTGGGAATTCTCTAAGGACTGAATTATACAGTTTTAAAGTAGCACTCAGTTTAAAAAGAAAAAAAAAGGAAAAAACAAAATAAAACAACAAAAACCTCAAACAAAACAACAAAAAAAGCCCACACAACACAAAACTGCCCCACGTGTTGTGCACATTTAATCCCAAAATTTTATAAAAAGTTCATGAAGTTTATAAAAGAATCCGTATGAGGGATTCTTCTTAGAGAGGGGTTTTACTGGATGTTCTTGGGTTTCAAAAATTACTTGAACTCTGAAAGGTGCAGAAAGGCATATTGGAAAAATCCAGGAATGGACCTGGATTCCCAAATAGCCCATCCCATGCCACAGGTCCTGGCAGCTTTCACCTGTTGTTGGCAGAAATGGGACCCCCATGTGATCTGCACTAACACAATTCCTGCTTGATTGGTGTCTCTGAGATCAGCCCTTGGGCTGCTGAGCATGTCCTGGACTCCCTGAATTTGCTGGGAAACCAGCAGCTCCAGAAAGGCAATTCTATTGGTGTTTCTCAGGAGGAAAGGTGCTGTCAGTACCAAGGGCTGGGAACAAGTCAGCTGAAGAGCGTGAGCGAATCCAGCATTTCTACATCTTGTTAAATCTGTTCTCGTGGAAAACCAAGAACTTGCTGGCTTCAGCACAGCCAACTCAGCACTTTACAAGTGAGAGAAGGAAAAAAAGCCCAAACAGAAAGTGTTCTGAGCTTTCAAAAAGTGCTCTTTTGTTCTCCCAGACAACCTCAGTGGCAGCCAAGGATGTGCATCCCAGCCCAGGCAGCTGTGCATCCCAGCCTGGAGCAGATTGCATGTTTTCGAGCTGCTGCTTTCCATCTGATTGAATATTCAGATTTGTTGGCACACACCAGCAGCTGAAAACGAGGGGCCTTAAGAAACTCAACATTTCAAGTCATCAGAGTGCTGTTCATGTGCAGCAAAACAGAAAGAAACATATGGGGGTGGTAGAGCAGAGCTCAGCGAGTCCTTTCCCTCTCTTCACAGTCCTGAAGAGCAGCTGGAAAGCATTTTGAGAGATGGGGTTTGAAAAAGGGGAACACACCAAGGGATGCAAGCACACATCCCATATGTCCCAGGCAAGGGCTGATCTGAACTTTGTGCAGCTGAGCTGCTCTGAGCAAGGGTGAAACTCCTCATGCTCAAATTCCCCCGATTCCATAGGCCTGACATCAGCCTCAAGCTGAAATTTGGATTTAAAGGTTACCCCAAAAGCAGCCATATGTAAGTCAGAACTCGCCATGAACACAGAGGATGGGATCACTTTGATTCAGGGTGACATTTCTCACCACACTCCAGTAATTAGATTAAGTTTTGGGATACAGCTGTCTCGTGCTATTGGCAATTCTCCCTAAGCTGTCATTTACAGGAGGCACTCTTCCATATTTCCCATGTGGTCCTTCATGCCTGTAATTTGAATAAATAAATGCTCCTGAAGTTACTTTCAGCCACGGAGTGGTTTGGGAATTATCTCTCTGATCATGTAAAGCCTCTCATGGTTCTAACGAGCTGTCAAGATTGGCAGCGAAAGGAAGGTCAATAGTGGAGAAAGGAGACACAAAGCTAAGGAACAGATTTTCATGCTGGCAGAAAGAGGAGAAAAATGAGACATCCTGTTTCTTGCTTCCCATGCTGTAAAATGCTGCTTTGATTGGTTTTGTCAAAACATCAAGGGAAGATCTGAACATGCTTTTGGCCCCAAAAGTGATGATTTTACAACAATGAAACAAGGAGAAAGAAGGAGTGTCCAGGATGGGAGATGCTCTGTTTGCAAAGTGGACGGGATAGTGGAAGGTGCCGGAGCTCACCCTAGGGCAGGGGTGGCTCCATGTGGTGGAAAAGTCTCTCCTCCAACCCGTGCTTCCAAGGAAAGGCTCAATATTCTTCTGTTGTTCGGTCTCAAGGCAGTTTATTGCAAGTTATCTAAAAGATTTTCTCCTTGGGCTGCTGTGGTTTGCTCACAGCTCAGGCAGAGGCACACACACACCCTGACATCCTCTCTGACTCCCGACTGCTTCTTCTCTCCCCCTCTGCCCAGGGCTGCTGCTGTCTTTTATACGGTACATTACGTGATAAATGTTTACAGTTTTTCCCTATTGCTATTACCTATATGAAATGGTGCTTTTCTATCTTTTATATGGTACATTCCGTGTTACATGGGTACAGTTTGTCCCCAGTGCCTATTACCTATATTAAATGGTGCCTTTCTACTCTAAACCAATCTGTGAGTGCCAACATCACCAAGAACATGGAGGGAAGGAAGGAGAAAGAGGGAGGACAGGACAGGCCCAGATCCCTCCATCTTAAAACCTCTGACCCCCATGTAAAAAACCAAAACCCCCTGTACAGCACTCAGAAATTCTTCCCTCTACTTTGTGACTACTTCTACTTTAATATCTAAACTTTTGTGACTTCTTGTTCTTCCTGCAAGGTTGGTAAATCGTTCCATGGCTCAAACCCAAAATCACAGCTGTTTCCAGCTGCCTGCCAGGGTCTCAAATGCTTCTGACCTGGGCCCGGAACCTCCAAAAATGTCTGAGGGACATTTTGAGTTCTGACAGGAAGGAGGCAGGAATTCAGACTTTACCAAAGGTTCAGGCAAAGACTTTGCCTGGCAAGCCAAGCCTGGCTGGTTTCACAAGGTGCCACAGGCAGGGACAGCACAGAAAGGGACCCCAGTATCTCATTCCCCTTGCACACAAACCAGGCTGTCCACACACTGATGTAGCAAAGATTCCATTCATTCATTTCCATCCTCATAATTTAGCATCATCCTTTTGGAATAAATCAGAAGTTTCTGCTGCCAGCAAATTCTGATGTTGGATTTTGAACTGAATATCTCACCTCATTCCAGGCACAGCTTCCCCAACAGTTCTCACAGACTTAAAAATAGTTAAAATTTCTGATTACTCATTGGTCTGTGATGTCATGAGGATATTTCTGCCCATTTAGGAATAGTGGGCAGAAAAATGTCAAAGACATGGAGAAATTAAGGCTGCATCCTTTTCTCTTACAAAAAAGAAAGAAAAGAAACTCAGAGAAACCAAACTCTGGGTTTTAAGAAACATAGAGAGAGAATTTCAATGCAATATTCATAGCCAAGAGTTTTAAATGCTAAAAAAATCTGGGTCTGGTTGGTTTGTTGATATTATACAGAAACACCTTAGGAAAGCTCTGGGTGCCTCTCCTAAATCCAGTGCAAATTCCGTGCCTAGATCCTAAACCCAACCCATCTTTTAGCATTGAGTATGATCTCAAACACAACTAAAACCTTCAAAGAGAGCAATGCCTGAGACTGTCACTGCCTCAAATTTGGCTCACATTCCCCAAATCTTGGCGTTATTTCAGAGCTGGCACTTAATGGGAATTATTTCTCCCTCCAGAGCAATGTGGTCATGACTCTCCAAGCTTCTGATTTGCATTTAGACTGCAAGGAAAAGAATTTCCTTTGCAGCAGCCATCTCCCAGCCCTTCGCCATGTGAATATTTCCACCCTAATTAATGTCACTTAACGTAAAATATTATTCCATGTTCTGCAGAGTGGCTGTAAATAATTTAGTTGTAAAACATGTTGACTTTTCATGAGTTGTTTGTACAGTAAGAACTACACCATCTAAACTGGAGGAGGAGAGAGGAATCAATCATTTGTAATAATACCCAATAGGAGGTTTACCACATGTTATATCAATTTTTATGGCCGACACAAATAGCTGCAGCCATTACTTTGGATTTTTATTTTCTGAAGGGAATTAGAAATTCACTGTTACCTTCTGCTTCTCTCATGCTGCCCTGGAAATCACACAATTTTAAAGGTGTTTGGAGTATTTTTTACCCACTAATTAAGGCAGTGCATTAATAAAACACCAGTTTAGAATATTCATTACACACACATTCTATATGAGGCAAAATGCTGATTTGTGTATAAACTAATGAGCCAAGAACCAATCAACACCACAGCAAGTAAATGAAGTGGGGTTAAAAAAAAATCACATTTAAACTTAGTGCTAATTCACTCTCCTCCATATTTTGTGTTACTTTTTGCATGCAGTGGGGTTTTCAATATTGATTATTTCCAGTGCATTAATTACTTCCTTTATTTGGTACTATTTAGTTTTGGCATTGAAAGGTGTCCGTGTTAAGCCACCAAAAAAATACCCTTGATTCAAAGATATACTCTGTGTGTTTTCTATTCTTCAGTTACAGTGAAAACTTCCACAGCAGCAGATTTTCACCTCAATTGCAAGCCTGGAGCAGACCTCAGGGGCATCAGGGCATACAAAGCACAGAGACACGCGGGTCTCTCACCCCAAATCCCACTTTCCATCCCATTACTCTGCTGTCCATCAGAGGTCACATTCCTGCAAGTCCAACAGCAAAGAAAAGAGCAAGTCCAGCAGCAAAGAAACCTCTTTGCAGCAAAGGAACAGGGAATTCTGCTGTGCATGGAGTTTATGACATTTAGCATGCAGAAGAGCAGGTATTTATCAGCCAGCTCATCAGCTCGGTGTCAAACTGTTTGTCATCAAACAAACACAAACCAGAGGCACAAAAGTGCAGCTGGAGATGAATCACCAATACTTTCTGTGCTCTGATCAATATTTCTGCTGTGGTGAAATATGAAAGCAACAAAGACTGATGTTGAAACTGTAATTGAAACATGAGAACTCCAACAAAACCTTTCTGCTTGGAATATTTTAGAATGCTCCTCAAATTCTCACTATAGGTAAACCTATTTTCTCCCTGACAATTGGCATAAATTTAAAAGAGTTTTTTATCTCTATTGATGCTTAAGGCATCATTTGATCCAAATTTCTCTGACATTTTCCCCTTTTCCAGCACGATTTTAGAGGCCTTAAGTGACTGCAGTGTGACCAGCATGGAATCAAGAATGTGCCTGATAAATAATAGCTCTGTTCTCAAAAATTAATGAACAATGTCCCTATAAATACACAATCTCTCCAGAATGACACTGGATTGTGATTTTCCCAGTCTCACTCCTTGCATTCTTGCGTGAATTTACATAGGATGGTAAATTATTTAGAAATCCATTTCAACTACAGAAAATCCAATTTACCCATTACTTATAAAAAGCCATTACAGCTACTTACGTTTTCTATTACAGCCAATTTAATTTCTTACAAAACAGTGAGTCCATAAGATTTTGATCTATCGTAGGTACCAAGAGATAATGGAACACTGGAGGATATTATGACCATGAAACATGAAGAAGGGAAAGAAGTCATTCCATTTATAGTGGAAAGTAAACATCTGAGATAATAAACTGGCCAATGTAACCAGGCTGAGAACTGGAAATAGAACAGAAGAAGAAGAAGAGGGATTCATTTTTAAAGGCTTATTGGTTATTTATGCAGATGCTACAAGTTATAAAAGGAAGAAAAACGATCTTGTGATAAAAGCTGCTTATTGGAACTAAATCTGAATTCCCATCCTGACTGCTCCAAGATGAGGCTGTGGAAGTTCTGTCAGGTGCCTCTGCCAAAACTCCCTGACCATAAAATGGGAAGAATATTTCTTTCTTTGCCTGACTTCCCCTCCTCTGCCCATTTCCATTGACACAAAGGCAACTGATGTCTTCCACAAAGACAAAATAATGGCCCCTGGAGAAGTTTTTCATCATTATTTGCACTTCTATGAATTGCTCTTTAGTTTCTTCTAGAGATTAACACACAGGAGTTTACCTCAGCCTGCCATCACACTCTTTAGAGCATTTTCTAAAATTCTCAAATAATTCCAGGAGATTTAGGGATGTGGCATTTCTAAACTGGTGCCTGGTGACAGGGTCACCATAGCAAATTTTCCTCCCTGGAAAAAGGGATGAGTTTGGGTGAAGGGGTTAAAAAAGCAGAAAGTATTGCAGGTTTCCTTCTCCACTGTTTTTCTGTGTGGAGTTTTTCAAGTCCTATATTTGATTTTCCTGTCCTGCTGTATCAGTTTTCTGTGCCTGTTGGTGATTTCCTCTTGAGCAGATCCTTGACTCTCCTCAGAAAAAAAAAACCAAAAAAAATGACTTTGTTTGTGTCACCAGGTAATTGCCAAGTTAGAGAAATAATGTTATTTTAATCAAACCACCAAACCAGATTGAAGCCAACAGCTGTAACAATGAAAAGAAGCTGAAAACCATTATCCAATTTACCAGGCATCAGTGAGCAGCTACAACTCCGAGCTGCACTGCTGCAGCTTGGCTTTCACTCCTGGTAAAGAACTCACTCTTTCATTGCTGATGATCCAGAAAGGGCAAATTGCTTTGCTTTTCTTTAAAAGTCACAGGCTGGAAAAGGAAATGAGGCAAGAAGTCAGAGGCAGCATCTGCATGACTCTTGTGGCATCACTGAAGAACATCCTGTAAATCTGTTCTTCCTGATGGCTTTTCACTGAAACAGAAAGTCCTGCTGATGGTGCCTAATGCTTCGTGTTCCTGATTAGCAGCTGTCTGAAATGAAATAAAACATTTATCTTGATCTTCAGATCTTTATCTTTAGGAGTTAATTCTGTTACTGTCTGGACTTTCAGGGGAAAATAAAAAAATGTTGTTCTTAAATTCAGGCTTTAAATTAGTCCTCCTGGAGAAAAATGGGAATATTCACTCTCTTCAGATTAAAATGTTTGCATGACTGGAATATTTCAGTTAATATTTTATGATTTAATATTGTTGCCTTTCAATTGTTACGTGGACACAGGAGCCTTTTTCAGTTGGTGGCTGCATTGCACCAGGAGCTGTACAAACACAAATAGACCAAAAATACAGATAGATAAGTGGTTTCTGAAGTTTTTTTTTTCCCCAGGCACAGAGTGCATTGAGAGAAAATATGTCAACTGGGGGAAAAAAAAAGAAAAAAAGACTATAAAAACAAAAAGGTCAAAGGGGGAGGGCGTGCCATGGTGGAGAGGAGACTCCCTGCCCACCCAGCACTGTCTTTTGCTTAATACCACTTGCTTAATAAATTCTTGTTAATTGATTTATCTATAATTGGCCTCCCCAATTGAATTTGTCCATAACACTTCCCAGCTCCTGTTCTGCAAACCTTCCCCTGCTTTTCATGTCTCTTACAAGAAATCTGGGTTTAGGAGTTTCCCCCCACAAAAAAAAAGTGTTGCTTTTTCCTGCTTGGATTTTCCTCCCATCCTGAAGCTTTTCTGTTCCTCCCCTTCTCTACTTTACCTCCACAGGGATCTCGCCCTCTGTCCTGATCTCCTTCCCACCCCTTGTCCCACTCTTCCCCTGATCAAGCACACCTCCTTCCCCCCTTACACAGTCCAGATGCATTTGAATTCTCTCAATAATTAAATAGTAAAAATAATTTTTAAAAAATCTGACCACACTTGTTTCTTTTGCTAATGCCTCATTTCCATTTCTTTTGGAAATCCCTGCAGATGGTTCGTTCCTGCTCTTCCAGATCAGCTGTGTGGAGAGGAACTGCTCCTGCTGTCCTTTTCTCTTCCCTGTACATCCTGTCCTCGGGGAAGCTCATTCAGAAGCACCAGCTCAGCTCTGCTGACAGCTTGCAGATCTGCCTCTCCCCCTAATGAAAATTACATCAGCTCTAATGATTAAATCTCTTTGGGGATGGAATTTCCAGAACTGGTTATTTGCTTGGAAACAGATTAGCAGATATTTGCCTGCCCATCACCATCCCTAAGTATAAGTTACTGACACTTGTTTGAAATCAATGTCTGCTGAGTGCTTAACATGCAGCATAGCCCCACCTGTGACACGACTCATGACTTAATCACCTGGACTTAGAAATACAGAATCTTTACAAAGAATATATTGCTTATCCTTGGTGCATTCCAAGTGTACAGGCTCCATAAAAGAAGAAAAGCACACGAGGATTCCCTGCATATTGTCCATGAATTTGAACAAATCTAATATCTTTCCAGCGCTATTTCTCTTCCTAAACAAGGCTGACATTTATTTGCTTAAATATCCTTTCAGTTAACAGGTACCTGTGCAGTGTTTGATCACAACTATAAATAAAAGGGAGGTAACATAGTGCTGGCAAGCACCGAATCTGCCAGTGACTCCCAGCTGAAATCCACACAGGAGAAATTGCACTTTTTTCCCCATACATATGCAGAATCTGGTGGGAAAAAGTAAGTAGGAGGCAAAGGGATTAACAGAAGTTATAAAAGTGTGAAAGAAATTGTAAGATTAAAGCATGGAGGGGAATCTTTGGAAGTCTTTCTCCTGAAATGCAGCAGAAATGCACCAGTGGGCTGAGCAGTGAGAATTGGTTGTAGCAGCCCTGGGAACGGGCTGGAGGGCGAGGGTGGGTGATGAAAGAGCAATGAGCACCCTGAACACCAGCAGGTACCCTGGTCCCAACTTCCCAGCTGCTTCCTCCCTCAGTGCCTGAACACAGGGACACTACCAGGAATGTGTCCCTCTGTGCTGGCACCCCAGCTCAGTGCAGGAATGTCAAAGACAGTCATATTCACAGAATCAGAGAATCCCAGAATCCCAGAATCCCAGAATCCCAGAATCACAGAATCACAGAATAATGAGGTTGGAAGAGACCTCTAAGATCATCAAGTCCAACCCATGCCCTGACACCACAACTAGGCCATAGCACCAAGTGCCAAGTCCAGTCTTTTTTTAAACACAACCAGAGATGGTGACTCCACCACCTCCCTAGGAAGACAATATCCAGAATTAAAGCAGCTCCTTCCTTTTGATTTCTATTTTCTCAGCCACTCTAATCCCTGCTTTTCCTGCTGGGGCCTCCCGTGCATCCCTGGCCTGCAGGAGCTGATAGCAATTTTTCTGGGGGAAAGGAGCTGATTAATCACAGCCAATTCTTGGTCCCCTCCTCTAAACAACCCCAGGACCTGCATCCACCATGGCTGAGGAGCCTTTTCTTCAGGCAGCTCATCACCAGATCAATCGCTGCTTTCATTGATCACCAATCACCCTAAGATTGCACAAATCTGAAAGTGGGGTTTCACCCTGCTTTCACCTGCTACAATGCAAAAAAATACCTCCCTCTCTTTGGATTTTTGTCCCTGATTCTATTTTGTTTCTCTATTTCTGTTTTATTTCTTGGTGCCCTGCTTTGTTTCTCACCATTTCACACAGCTCAGTATTTCACAGAAGGCTCAAACTGGGCCATGGATTTTACAACTTTTCCTTTGCTTCCAGGGGACACTTATTCATTGGAAAGCTTTCAGCACCAGTTGCAGTTGTGCCAAAAAAATGGAAAATTATAAATACCGGCAGATTAAATCTACCTTTCATATCTAAGGGAGTCAGTCTTTTGATACTTCCTGAAGCCCTGTGCTTCAAAACATTAATTTAGAGCTCAAAAATCTATTGCTGAAATATCCCCCTAATAAAACATCCTAAAGCAAATGGGTGGAATTGAAATGGTGCTGTTAAACTTTATCATGCCCCAGGTGCTTTGTGACTCACATGGATTCTGACCGAGTGTCACAAATTTACAGGACATGTCACACATTTATTCTACTTTGTCACTCAGCTCCTGCCAGGTGCCACTTAAGCCCTTCTGTGTTTCACACTTTTATTGCCACTTGTTTGGCTTCGTTTCATAAACCATTCAGGGGCATAATCTACTGCATATGGCAGAGCAACACAAATACAAATTATAAAGGATTTTTTTTTCTCCCTACCTGACAAATATTTGAGCTCCAGAAACCTCTCCACACTTTCAATCACTCCATCTTAAAAATGTATTATCAAGGGTAAGTACAGGTGACTTTGACCCTGTAAACAACAACCCCATGGCTCTTGCAGGGGAGTAGAAAAGGAAAGCTAGAAAAAGTGATGCTGTAATTTAATCAATCAATTCATTTATATCAAATAGGCACCATTTTTGTATTTTTGTTCTAAAATGCAAGCCCTATATTGAATGAAACAATATCTATTAAAAAACCTAATAAAAACCTACAAAAGCTAATGAAACAATGTATATAAATGATAAAAAGACCTACAAAACCCCCAATTAGTACAAGACATAACTGGCAGGACTCAATCACTTTGTTCATCAAGTGGTTGCCTCTGGAAAGGCAGTGACAGAATCCAGGCTACAAATCATTTACATTGCTAACCCCTGACAAATTTCACCTGCGTGAGATGGTTCAATACATTTTTATTTATTTATTAAGTGCTTACACCTTTCCTGATTTGAAAATCAATTCTTCATTATTTCCTTGCCTGGGTCATACAAATGAAGAATTGTGTGGCTGGTGAATAGTTCCCAAGATTAAAGAGGTGGAATGAGGACCAGAATTAGCAGCCTTAATGAAGTTTTGGGCTCTGGAAATCAATCAAAGCAGCTTTCTGAAATATTTGCTGTGTGCAACAACCTCCAGATCTGATGTGAAGCCAACTCAGGGTAACTCCAGCCAGTTCAGGGTTACCAACAGAGCTGAGGTGAGCCCCAAATCCACAAAATCTTCTCAGGCATTCTGGAAAGAACTCCGAGCTCCCCCTGAAACTGTTCCTGCCTCTCACATTCCATCACTGCCCATAATTTACTGTTCTAGGCAGGTCACCAAGCCAGGCTAAGCCTGAGGAGGAAAAACTCCAGTTCCAGGCAGGTTTTTAGGCTGAGTCCATGTGGGAACAGCACTCCCAACTGCTTCTTCTCTCCCTGCCCAGGGTGCTGCTGTCTTTTATATGGTACATTACGTGTTACATGGTCACAGTTTTTCCCCAATGCCCATTACCTATATTAAATGTGCTTTTCTATCTTTTATATGGGACATTACGTGTTACATGTTACAGTTTTTCCCCAATGCCCATTACCTATATTAAATGGTGCTTTTCTACTCTAAACCAATCTGTGAGTGCCAACATCACCAAGAACATGGAGGGAAGGAAGGAGAAAGAGGAAGGACAGGACAGGCCCAAATCCCTCCATCTTAAACCTCTGACCCCCATGTACAAAACCAAACCCCCCTGTACAGCACTCAGAAATTCTTCCCTTTACTTTGTGACTACTTCTACTCTAATATCTAAACTTTTGTGACTCCTTGTTCTTCCTGCAAGGTTGGTAAATCATTCCATGGCTCAAACCCAAAATCACAGCTGTTTCCAGCTGCCTGCCAGGGTCTCAAATGCTTCTGACCTGGGCCTGGAACCTCCAAAAATGTCTGAGGGACATTTTGAGTTCTGACTTTTCTGCTGTTCCCTGGCTGATTTAGCATTCATTGCATCCCAAGGAAATCCAAAGGCAGAATTGGTATTCCCCAGGGGAGGGGATTGTTTGTTCTCCTGCTTGTGTGAACATTGCCTACATTACACACACAAGCATTTGTCAGTGTTACTTTTATTGACACCAATTAGGCCTTTATTACATTTTCTGAGATTCATTATGTGCAGTAATTAATATACCAGGCTACCATTCACATCAACATCTGTTTAACATTTCGGGGAGGAAGTGAACTAAAAATACAAAGGGAAAGCACCAAATAAAAAACAAATCCCACACCTAGGAAAAAAAAAACCACAAAGCAGACACTGAAGTACCTCCGAGAAAAATGTGAACACTTGACTTTGCACAAAGAAAATCCATTTTAAAATATTCTATCACTAAGTTTGGCTCCCATAAAATAAATACAGGGTTTTTGCACTTTTAGTCATGTAGTTACTGAAGCCCAAATAAGCTAAAGGCAGATAATTATCTGAACTTCTATTAACATGTGCATATTTTGCTGCTTTTGAGGTAACTCTAGAGAAGTTGTTCAATCTCTTCTTCTGGCTCCTATGACTGCAGTTCCTCATCTTCCCTTTTCATTCTGGCCTTCTATCCCATGCATAAATTTCCAGGGATGATGAAGAGCCTTTTAATATTCCCCTTGAATCTAGCATGAAAAGCTTGCTGAAATTAAGACTATTCAAGAAAGCTCTGACACTTTAATTGTGAGCAGTTCTTTAAAGGTGCTTAATTACCATCGGAAACTTGCACGAAACCAGAACCACTTGTCCTGTGCCTTCAAAAATGTTCATTATGCACAAGTTCTCTCCAGAAGTCAAACACAGACATTAAATAACCCCAGTGTTTTCTTGACGGTGGAATAAATTATTATGTAACAGTTTGTTTGCCTTTTTTTTTTTCTTTGAATTTTTAGCCTTTGACTATCTTCTCTCACTGAGATTAAAATTCACATTTCACTGAAACATCCTGCCTAGGTTCAATGCCAATTTGGGCTGATTTTTTTAGGAGCTGGCTCCGATTTCCCTGTGATAAAACCTCCTTCCCTTCCATGCCAAAAAGATATTTATTTTCCCTAACTCTTGGATGCCCCAATCTCACTTTGGGTTCATTGAAGAAGGGTGGGAAGAACATTTCACTCCTCAGTACCCAGGGACAGCAGTGAGAGAGTGCTGTGGATGTCTGGGAGGTTGAGACCATGACCAAGCAGGTTCTGGCACATAAAAGAGTTTACAGGGAGGTTGGAGAGGGATTTTTCACAAGGAAAATTCACAGGAGGGATTTTTCAGCTACACCCATACATGAACCTGATTAACTCCAGCACATCCTGAGCCAGCCTAACTCCATATCATCAAAATATGTGTCTCATCCTTTTAAAAAGCTTTCCTGAATGAGTTATAAAAAAAAGTCCTGCAAGATTGGGAGCATGTTAAGATAATTTTCACAAAACAGTTGCCTAGGCTGAAAATATGTGACCAGACTCCAGTTTAAGGACATGCTAAATACCCTGGAAACCCCAGATTTTTACTTCTCAAAGTCAAAACACCCCTATATCATATTTCCCCTTCCCACCCCACTCCCCCCCTTCCCTCATTTCTTTCCAGCTCCTATAAATAACTAAACTTTCTCCCATTTAAAAAGGATTTTAATTCCTTTCCCCCTCTCACAAAGCTCAGCAGCCTCGGGGCTATTTCTCAAAAGCAGTCCTGCAGTGATGCATTGCATCCATATGTCACCCAAACAGCAGCACGTAAGTGATGGATCCCAGCCATGGATTATCCAGCTGATGGCACCACTGGAGGCATGCTGGCAGGAAAATTGCAAGGGTGCCACCAGAGCTGCACTTTGGCCACAACCAGGATTAATTTTGGGATGTGGGAACAAGCACAGAGGGGAAATGGGACATGGTTGTAGTGCCCTGAACAATTACAGTGCTTGGCACGGTAATGGAATTACAATGCCTGAGTTTGCTTGGAAAATCCATCACCTGCTCCATGCCCTCGTGCTGGGAGATAATTCAGTCACCACTGACAGCCACTTGGAGTTTATTGGCTTGCATTTCACAGACTGGTTTTTAAAATATATCTGGAATAAACTAATAGCCAGAGATGCTGGTTTATAGCTGCAGAAGGCTCCAAGATTCCATGCATACACAGAGATAAAAGGATAGCCTGATTCTTATCTCACTCATTTAATAGCTGCTACATTTGTCTAATGCCTTAAGCTGTTTCCCCACGGTTACACCAGTTGTAAGGCTTATAGGGTTTATGCCACTGCAGTGGTGAAAAATCCCTGATTTCCTCCAACCTATCTTCCACCTACCCCAAACTGCTGCCACCGTGCCATATTTCCACCTTAGGCCCTCAGAATTAGGAATAGGCGTATTGTACAAACCAGTCCAGACAACCAGAAACATTAAAGGAGATTGGTGGTGTTTCCAGGGATATGCACACACAGATCCCAAGGCTTTCCTGCTCAATTCCTTTGCTCCCCCTCAAACAACAGAGATTGCTGCAGGAAATCCCCCTGGTGTCACCAGGGCTCTTGTCTTGGTCTGAAAAGACAGGAGTCTGTGAAGGAAGTCAAAAGCCTCTTGTGAAATGGAAAAGGTAAACCCCCTCCCTCTGAATTACCACAATTTCAAAATTAAAAAGCTCTCAGGTAAAGATATGGGAATGGGAAAACCAGTTCTTTACTAGGAGAAAAACTAAAAAAGTGGAGGGAGACTTGGCTCAGTCCCCTCTTTACAGAAAACCCAGGGACAAGACACAAATTAAAAAGGAAATAAAACGAAATAAAAATTCTCAGAGCAACAGTGCAGGGTAAAGACCTGCTTTTTTCCCCATGGGTTCCTGTAAGCAGCAGGACTGCACACAGCACACCAAGCAAACCCCAAAATCCAGCCACCACCCCCTCCCAGCGGAAGCAGCTCATGAGCCAGGAAAGCCTGAAGCACTCTTCATTCTCCTGGTGATAGAGAAACAGCAGAAACTGCATCTCTTCATTAGGTCTGGGCATGTTACTGAGATATTAAGAAAAGCCTCTACAAGCATTCCAGAGATTTGGACAGTGCTGGATTTTTAAATGCATGTTAAGTTTTCCAGGAAAAGGCAGCAGAACACAATATTTTTCCATTTTTAATAAACAGGAACATCATTAAGCTTGCACAGAAACCAGGGAATGCTGTTTAGACTGAAGTAAGATGGAAGCAATAGTAACTGGGTTTATTCTGGTTTTCCTGCCAGTAAAGCCAGTGCTATCCATATTTGCAATTCAGAATCTTGGTCAATACCTGGCTGCACTGCTCCAATTATTTTAAGTCCAGAAGGAATCTTTGCTCTCCTCTAAGAAATATTTATATTTGGCTCTTTGCATGTTTTTCTTTTCCTTTTTTAAGCTTCCAGAGAGTTTTCTCAGCCCTCTCTTCTCCAGAAGCAGCTCCATGAAGTGATTGTTCCTGCAGCCTTTCCCCCTGGGCACATCACATCCCACCTGGCTGTATTAGCAACACTGTACTGGGAGAGTGTTCCCTTTGTGACAGCAAATAAATGTGACACACATTAATCACAGCCTGGTGGGGCCATGTCCTCCCTGCCAGCCCTGCCTAAAAAACAAAAGGCATCAGCAAGATGAAGCCTTGACACGAGGTAACAACTGTGCCCAGGATGGTTGGTGCAGCCAGCTGAAAAGAATTGTTTGACCCGGACAGCGAAATCAGCTTGTCACACTGTGGTGGTGGAAATAGGGCTGGGGATTGAGCAGCTTCTGTTCATCACTTTGAAACATCTGTGACCCAACAGTTTCAGGGCACAGAAATGAGAGACAAAGCGGTTCAGTATCAGAAAAACAAGTTCAGGAGGGCAGGGAAGCGAGGCAGCTCAGGCTTCTCACTGAAGACCTGCATCCTCCGAGGGTGCCAGTTAAACTGGGGACAGCAGCTGCTGTGAATTGTCATTTCCTCAGGTGTCCTGAGACACAGACTGTGCTGAGCACAGCCCATCACAGCAACCTCAGGTGTCACACTGAACAAACTTCTACACTGGACTTCCAGAGGGCAGACTTTGGCCTGTTTAGGAGGCTTACTTGGAGCATTCCTTGGGAAGAAGCCCTGGGTGTGTTTAAAAAGCCTGGATGTGGCACTGGGTGCCAGGGCTGAGTTGAGCTGTTGGGGCTGGGTCAGACTCAATGATCTTGAAGGTCTCTTCCAACTTGGTCATTCTGTGAGTTCTGTGATCCTGTGATTCATTATGCAGATGAGATTTTAATGAGGTCTCCCCAGCCGTGTTTATTTTCAGATTTTGTGAGGTTAAAATCTAAGGAAAGGCGTTCATCCAGGCTCTCTGGGCTCTTGGTGTCCTCACCTGCTCCAGGTTGCCATGGCACAACAGATCCCATGAACACCTGGATTCTCCTGGCTGCAAACCTGAATTGAATAGAAATTTATCAAATCCTCTCACCAGTCCACCAGCACTGCTGCAGAGAATAATTGACATTGCTTAATACTAACCAAAAAAAAAAACCCCAAAAAAACACTACAAAAAATCCCCAATCAAATTACTGTTTAGCACTGTCTAATTCCATGGGAGAATTGCATAAAGATGGATACATCTGACATCCATTTTATTAATCAGACTATTTTTAGTAGATAAACCAGTCAAGAGAACAGCAGGAGTTTAATAAAGTGTACATTAGTAGAACAATTATGGAGTAGTTGCAGCAGCCTGTTCCCTCTGATAGGGAGCAGTAGGAAACATTGTTCAGCTGGAACACAATCTTGCAGTGCAGTATTTAAGTAAATAATACATTTCATGGTGAGCTAGCCTGTAGGTTATGTTCTACAAAGGGGTTTTTGAAAACATCAGGGAGTGTCTGATATATTTCCATTTCCCATCCAGCCTTTCAATATCACATTTACCAGTCGAGGATCTTAAAATAATAAAAGGTTTTATAATCTTCCTCCTGTATAGAGAATTATTAATATACATACTTGGCAGGCAGAGGTACAGTTTAGATTTTATGACTTAGCCAAGTGCAGGGCCAGAGTCAGGATCAGAGCCTGGATGGCCAAAGCTTCCCTTCCTTCCTTCCAACTGCTATACACACTTAAGTTGAAATGCTGGAGATTATGCTTTCCAAGAGAACAAAAAAATACAAAAATATGTCAGGTATTTGCTCAGTTTCAAAGCAGAGCATTACACAGCCCTGCCAGAGAATCCAGTTCAATATTAGGCCCCTTTTTAGCTACTAAGGGACTGACAGAACCTGTAGAAATACTGAGCATGTGACAGCCAGCCCAGATAATTCATATTTAACACACTCATGGAAACAAGTTTCTTTCAACTTCCAACAGCCAACAGGGCCCTGGCTGGAAGTTTTAATAACTCTGGTGTTATTCCAGCAGCTCCTAAAGATAATGGATATCTTTCCATTACCACCAGCTTGTCCTGGATCAGTCTCTACGAACTCAAGTGTTTGCAGATGTCTGCAAGAGATGGGAAAAAAAGGAGCCTCTCTGGCTGTGACACTCTGCTCGCTTTGGTCTGTGCATTTTGGGAACTGCTCCCTGTAATTATTGAGCTGCAAAAATTAGAAATTTTATAACGTAATGCGTTGGCTGCTGTGGTTTTCCAAATAACTCACAGGCACTGCATTTCCCCTGGATACTGGCCCATGGCAGTGACAGTCACACGGGGTGGGACAGAGCACCTGGCATCCCTGCAGCTGCTTTTTTTGTGTGTTTTAGCAGCATACAGCCTTCATCAGTGCAATGAAGAGTGATTAAAATGCTCCAAGTGAGCTTTTTATCCCCTCTGCAACTCCAAGTGTTTCCTGGGCATCAGTGGCAGCTCTCCTTTGAGACTTCCCTCCTGGTTTTTCATTCTGAATATCCAGCAGCTCCATATTCTGCTCCAGTCCTGGAGCAGGGACAGGCTCTGCAAGGCACAGCAGGTAATAAAAGTGCTGGATCTGAAACCCAGAGGGAATTAAACACAATTGTATTTCCTGGGGAAGCAGGAATATTTTCCCTGCCACTTTGCCAGCACAGCTAGAGACCCACAGCAGCACTGAGAAGGGGGAATTTGGGGAAATTAGTGAAATAAAGGAATTGTTTCAATCATACCCATATAAATAACAGCCGAACAGCTCAACAAATCCATCATCTCTTGGGTCTGTGACTACAACTGGACGTGAGGGTGTCCCTGCCCATGACTGCATGAACTTTAAGGTCCTTCCAACCCAAATCATTCCATAATTCTGTGAAGTGTTAACAACCCACGGATAATTTGACCAAGCAGGCCAGGCTCTGGGGAAAGAAAAGCTTTTCCCTTCTAAAACAAACAGTGAAATTGAAACTGAAATGTATTTCTGGTTAGGTTAATCAACACAGCTACTGCTGAAACCTGGTAAAAAAAAAAAAAATTATCACAGATGCCACTACATTAATTTTGTTAAAATATGCTTAAAAAGAGAAAAACCACCCTTGCATGTTACTATACCTCTCGTTTCCTTAATTACTTTGATTATACACCACATGTTGTGGTGAAGTAGATTTGAATAAATATCACTGCCAGCCTGCAGGTTTCTGCTTCCTAAGGCTCCTCTGTGTGTTGTGCTGTAATTCCAGTGGGTAATTCCTTTAATTCCTCCTAGCTCAGGAAGATCCATTGTCCTGTTGTTGTAGGCAGGGAGGTGTTGTGGCTGGTATTTCACCAGTGCTGGCAGGATTTTCTGCCTCGTCTGCCATCTCCTGGCCCAGCCACATTCTTTTACTTCTAAATCAGGTTCCAACATACACCAGGTTTCTCCTGTGAGGGTGGGGGGCACTCCTAATACAATCGTGTATACTCCAACAAATATTCAATATCACATCTTTCATACTAGAAATGGCACGAATTATATCTACCACACATAACAGAACGGTGGAGAAAACTGAGATGTCTTTGTTCCCTCCTCTTCTAGAGGGAGAGAGAGAAACAGAGACCGTGGGCCACCTGGAAATTTAATATCATGTGCTGGCAGAGGAGAAAGAGAAGGTGGGGGAAAGGTGGAGTGTTGTCCTGATTCTTAAGATTTTCTAAAGCCTTCTGAGTTTACATTCTGTTAGAGAACTTTCTCACACAACTTTCTGTAAACAATCTATTGTTTTGCATTCCTCCATAGAGGCAGTGAAATTTGATGTACTGGTGGTTTGTCCAATGTCATTGGAGAAGTGGCACGTCCACCCTGCAATCCACTGTCACCTTTGGAAAAAAGTATAAATGCTGGAGTCAGGAAATAAACTTCCTCTTTTTCACCTTTGCAATTGCAGCGGCTCACGTTGTGCTTTCACGTGTCCTGTAGTGACAGTGGAGTTTGAAATACTTTACTCTCATGTCCTCCAATCAAATCTGGTATTTTTAAATAGAATCTGTAAAGGAAAGAACATCAAATGTCAACATGTTTGCTTTGTGGTGTCACTGTATTGATTCTCACATCCTCTGACACAGGAAGAAAGTAATGCCATTGATGGAGTGGAAAATGGCATATTGGATTCCTTTAAATGCCAATATGATCAAAATGCTGCATCTGCTCTTATGTCAAGGAGAGCCAAGAAATTCCCTTCCTGTGCCTCAGAAGCTGTCCCTGCCAAGGGAGGGGAATACCTGCTCTGCAGGCCAAATGATCGAGGGAAAAACCTGTGGAATGTGAAAAACTGAAGCGACAGCTCTGAATTTTGCTGTCTCTCAGCCTGGAACAGGATGGCTGAAGTTGGAGCAGGGAGAAAGAAACTGAGATTGAGGCAGAGAATGGACAGAGTTGGAGCTAAATTAAACTAACCAATGGGACAGCCTGAGAAAGGAAGAGTTACTCCTTGAAAAGAGACAGGTCTGGTAGAAAGGAAAGAGATCCAAGCCTTTCTTGCCTTTGGACATGGGGCTAAATCAACAACAAGCAACAATTTCTGCTCCAAATGTTTTTTTAGATACCAAACCCCACCACAGCTGTTGATAAAATGCTTTTTTTTTTAATTGAGAGATTAGTTTGCAGGGTCAATATTAAAAACAACTTTTAAGTCTCTCTTGAAGCTCCGTTAGGGTGCTCTGAGATGCAGAGGACTCACAAAGCCTGAATTGTGTACATTTTAGTGCAGGGCTGTTTTGTGCTGTGGAAACGTGGCTAATTCAATTTAAAATATTTTTTCCTGTGGTTTCTGATGCCATTACTGCAGAGGTCCACATCTCTGTTTTCCACAGCCAGAGAGGCTCCAGCCCAGCTTCTCAATACCCTAGAGCTGCTTCCCTGCAGGAATTTATTCCTTCCCCTCAGAAAGATGCTTTTCAGTTTCAAACAAAAATGGCTTTGTCAACTGGATGGATTTGATCGCTCAATAAATGTGCTTTATCAGTGGAATGGATTGGGGTGTTTGCATTTTTGTCACCACCATCTCAATCTGTCCTGCCCATAAAACACATTCCATCAGTGCTTTGGGCCACCACGCTCGCAGTGGGTGTTTTGTCAACAGCCTAAATCCATCCTGCCAACAAAATCCATTCAGAAGGAAAATAACTCAATCTCTCCTGTCAACATCAAGAGGAAAATCTTGGTGTTTGGAGTACGAAAAGCAAAACCAAACCCCACAAAGTATTTTCAGGACTAAATAGGAAAATCACAAAATATCCATTAGCTTAACATTGGGAAATGATAACTGAGAAAATTAAATAACATATTCATATTTCCTGGTGGGAGTGGGATGTGATCCTGGAAATTCTTAGGGTGTTGCCTGAAGTTTCCACCACCCAGAACTGAACTGAAACCTGATTCCCAGAGATGCTGGATACTGAGTTTGGAATTTCATAAGAAAATTCAAAGGCTCAGTAGGCAAAACACAAAGCTTCATAGAAGATGAAGACATAGGAAGCTGATTTCTCTCGCTGACAGGAACATCACAGCCATAGAAACATAAACAAAATCTATTGTGGCCTCCTGGAACTTGAAAATTTAAATGATTGATCAACTGTTCCACTCAGTCATGGTTATTCCCTCGCTGCCTTGTTTTGCTGCAGCTTCCTGCAGATCCTTTGTACAAGGTGGCCTTTCCTTCCCCCTTTCGCCTCTCCATAATATATAAATTCATCTCCAAAACATATTAAAATAGCCTCAAACAAGATTGCAGAGGATCAGACTCAGTCTGACCCCTCTTAGTTCTTTATTCACCTCAAAGACCAGAGGTCACTCTCACAGAGGGTGTGTGACTATTAACAGAAGTTTTCAAGTCCTAAAACAATAAAAATTGGCTTTTCTCATGTAATAAAAGCCAGGCAGAGTTTGAAAGAAGACTTAGCATCTTTGTATGCCCATCCTGAGATACTGCAAGGTTTTCCTGAAGTATCAGCTACATGCTGCTTTGAAAAAGATGGATTTTTTCAATAATCTCAGGCTGGGCAAAATCAAACACCTTTTAAAAAGTTACATTCCCATTTTTTTCTATGAAATTCAGTGTAAATGCCTTGTGCTTTACTTATATGTGAAGGATGTACAGGAGTGCTTGAGAGATTTCCATAAAACATTGAGTTTGGGCAGGATAGTTTGGTTTTAAATGCCTTAAAAGCTGTATCCTGGATGCAAAACAGCTAATTAATGTATTTTTATGACTCTCCTAATATATTATTTTGTTTTTTTTCTTTTCAACCCCCAGCTCATAAGGCAACTTGAAAAGACAATGAAAATCTGAAGTTTATTTTAAAATGGGATGTTTGCTTCTCTTGTGTGGGAGGGAAGATGAACCACTGTGGACCTCAAAGCCTTAAACATCAAAAGGCAAAAGAATTTTTGAAAATGTTGCTGAATTAGAGAGTCATGTGACCTAAATCCAGTGTTTGGTTCAGTAATTCCTGGAGTAGATAATGTCAGAATAGCCTTAAGCAAGGGAAGGTGAGAGAGGAGAAGGAAGACATGTAATAACCAGAAGCAGATAAAAATCAAACAAACCATTTGTTTTTCAGCATCCAAACAGAATTTGCAAATCCACAATCCTGGGGCCATTGCAAGTTCCATTCTGTCCCAGACTGTCCCTCTCCTGCAGCAGGTATATCATTCACGGAGGCTCTGCCACAAGGGCAAAGGATACTGTGTGCCCCTGCAAAATCCAGAGCACTCATCCAGCAGCCTGAATCATTTCAGCTTAGTCAAACATCCTTTTTTGGGCAGGGCAGAGGGGGAGGTGATGATGAAAAAAGCTCTGTGATGCTCTTTGCTTTGTGGAAAGAAAAGGCTGTGTCTGTAATGCTCTCCTGGAGGAGGGTGTTGGCAGCTTAAATTCATCCATTAACTAGGATCCTGAGCCAGAGCTTTGAAATTGTCACTGCTTTCTGTTAAATGCATTTCAGCCTTGCTTGTCAGATCCTAAATTAAAAGCCCTTTAATTTAAACATAACTCAGGCAGTATTTAAACTTATCCCTCCAAAACCTCAGGAAACTTGAAGGGTTATTTCAGCCTTCATAGAGCCTCCCATCACTTTTGTCCTCTCTCAAGGCCCTATCAGTGAAGAAATGCAGGAAAAGCATGCTCAGCACTGCAGTGTCAAGCTTTTTTTAAAAGGACTGTTCACTGCCTAACAGTGAGCCCTCATTGGAAAGTAATTTAATCAATAGTCAGGTCTCCAGCAGCCTCTATATCAAGTTATAGTTGGCATTTAATAGAAATGCAAAGCAGAAATAGCTTTAACACCAGTTGGTATTTTAAACCACATAATAAATTCAGTGCTATTCTGTTCCATACAATTAATAGCACTAAAGTTATTTAACATATTAACAAAGATGTCTTTCAGATATTAAAATTCACTTCAATTAAAATAGCAATGAGGCTTTAAACATCCAGTATTTTAAAATTCACCTGATCTTTTCAGTCATTTCAAAAGGCCCTTTAACTAACAATTAACTGCCCCATAAAATTTAAATTGGAGGTGAAAAGGAACCAGGCACTTAACAAATATTGCTGCAGCATGTTTGACTCCAGGTGGGCACAGAACACAACGGGCAGAACCAGCAGCAGCCAAATTAACGCAAAAGTCACTTCAGGAGCTTGATTATTTTTTGCCATGAGCTGCACTTGAAGCAGCTCCCTGCACAAATGGAAATCGAGACAACCACTCGATTTTTAACCTCACAAGTGGCTCTGCTCATGTGTGTGCTCACCCAGTAGTTGCTGGGCTGAACTGGATTTTAACTGGATTTTAATGCCTCTCTTAAGTGGCATTTGTTGACCTGTGAATAGTAAAGTAAAGAAAAGCAAGAATAATGCGCCAAGCTTATCCTGCCTCGAGCTTTCAGCACTGAGTTACCCTGAGCTGATCAGGGCCCACTCAGAGTTGCTGTTTTTTCCCTCTGACTTTCACACTCTTGTCTATTTGACTAAGACCAAACCAAAATGTTAACAGAGACACCAGCAGCTCTTTTGCTTTGCTTTCATCACATCAAAGGAGAAATATTTAACACTGACTTTTTGCCTTTTCTAGATGGGATTCTTCACACGAGGATTCCACACACCTGAAGTGCATGTAGAAAAGCTTGCTGTGCACCAGGATTAAGGATTTTGCTGGCAAATTCAATACCATTTTCACTTCCCTGACTTGTTAGTGAGGATTCCAAGCCCAGCCTCCCCATCCCTCTCAACTGTGATGCTCCTCCCCTCCCCTGTGTGCCTTTGCTGCAGAAGCTGCTGATGCTCAGAAATATTTCCCTGTGTTGAGAGAAGGTTTCAGCCTCTCTGCTGCCAACATCACACTGCTCAGTGCTATTGTAATGCAGAAAATCAGAGGAAAGGCTGATTAGAATAAGTGATAAGCAGGTAGGACTTCCTTCCCCTCCTTTTGTTACAACATCCTAAAGCCCTGCTGTGCCACTGAGCTGCAGAGCTGCCACCCCCTGGCTTCCCCGAAGCAGAAAACCAGAGCCACACAGCAGCTCTTGTATAAAACCAGTGGGGATTAAGTGATTTCATGGGGTCACTCTGTCAAATTGGTGTTTGCAGCTGCTCCTAATGCTGTATCTTGCTGTACTTGCACTCACATCCATAGCTAAAACCACACTGAACTCCTCTCTAGCCTCTGCTTTATGTTAAATTCAAAGGCTGAGAAGGCTAAATCCCAAAATCTGCAATGATTTACTGTGATTTTGAACATGAACATTTTACTTTACCTCACTGCCTCCAGGTGGGCTCCACGGCTGAGCCCTGTCACTTCAAGCAGAGGGTGTGTGTGAGAAACCACTGCTAACTCTTTAAAAGTTTATTAAACTTTAAAAAAACTACAACAAAGGACTCCTTTATCTAGGTCTTCTCCTCGGCAGCAATGAGAAATATCAGTTTGAAGCAATAGCAGTGGTTCAGCTCCAGTACATAGCTCTGCTCACAACATCACCCAGTGCTATGGTGAAGTTCAGGGGAAGATCTCAGTCTTTGCTCTGATTTTCCTTTCATTTTCTCAGTAGGAATAAACCTGAGTCAGGACCACACACCTGTTTGTAGGATCACAAGAAAACTTCAGTGTAAACAAGTACATTGGCACAAACATAATATAAAAGTAATCATTCATTAAAAGCCTGGTCAGGCAGTTTGAACTTCACAAATTTTTCAAGTTAATAACACAAGATCTTTCACTGCTGTCACTCAAACAGTGCTTCTAAAAAGTTCACAAAGCACAAATTGCAAGATGAATCTTGACACAATCAAAGCAAATCTGTGGTAGCAACAGCCATGAGCTGTTTGCACAACATGAAGCAGGTCAGAAGCCAGAGGGGAAGCACAACAGCAGCTCCCAGCACAGCAAGGCACCAATTTTCTCCATTACTCTGAGATATTCTCCCACAAAACAAGGAGGAAATGTTAAAAAGTTTACTACTGCAATTAGCACTTTCACAGTATGCTTAGCACCCTGTAGTTCAATTAAAAATAAATAGGTCAGGGGGATTGCATGAAAAGGTACTAATTAAGGCATTTTTTATTTTTAATTTTGTCTGTAAGAACTGAATACTGAACTAGTATTTTTATTGAAGCTACCTGATTTATACAATGCTGGATTAATTAATTTTGAATCACTATTTGATCTTTTACGATATTGCTTTACTTTCTTCTCTCTGCTTGCAAAGAATGATTAAGCTGTGCCTCTAATGAGAAACATTAATTTAATAGTTCTTAAATACATCATTAAACTCATTTCTCAAACACATTAATGTTTCTGATTTATTTGAATTCAAATCAGAGTTTTCTCCCTTTAAGCCATGAAAACTTCACTCTTAATGTTTAATGTGATCAATCAAAGGTGGGGCAGTAATTGGTCTGGCCCTGCTTTATTTATTGAAGCACAGAAACTGCTAAATTCAGTCAGAGATCTGCTTCTTCTTTATGCTGCCTTGAATAAAAAAAAAATGGTTTAAAATGTTGCAGAAATACTAATTGTTCCTAAAAATTCCTGGACATAATGAATACTGTCTGTACTGGAGATCTATGTAGTCCCTCTGGATGAGCAAACTCATCAGTCCCTGGGAGAAACAACACTGTCACAATTTGCAACAGCCAAGAATCTTGTCCTGGGTTTGAAAAAGTGCCAAGAAAGGTTTCAGATCCCTGAAGAGGATGATGTGTCCAATGCCCCCTTGGCTGACCCCAGGAAATTTGGCAAGAACAGACAGAATGGAATGAAATCCCTGCCTGCAGAGTGTGGCAGCTGGAGTGAGGTATAAAAACGCTTGCACACATTTGCACTGAGATTTCTATGCACAAATGCTTGTTCCAAGTTAATTAAAAGTAACACAGAAAAACAGTTAAGAGACCTTACCCTGGGATGTGGGAGCCATTTAGAGCTGATAGCAGTTGCTCTTCCAAATGAAGTGATTGTGCAATTCATTGCAGAAAGTTTCCACAGTTCAGCAGAGATGGTGCCACACTCAGCTTCCACTCATTCCCATGGATTTAGCACCTGCTTTTCATGCTAGAGGAAAAAAGGGAAATCTATGGACAGCAATTCATCCCCAGGATTCCAGGAGTCACACAATGCAGTTGTTTTCTTATGCATTCTGTTGTCCAGAATAATTAAGAAATCCAGGACAAGCCTGAAGCCCTACCACCATATTTTTGCAGGGTCACAAGTGGCATTTCTTGCACTAAACAGTTCCAAGGTGTAGGGGAGGGTCAGTGCCTTGGCAGACAAATTATTTGCAGACCTTCAAAGATTTATTTAAACATTTAGAATTAATCTAACATTTATCTTGATCTAAATAGATAACAATGAGTGAACACTGTGGTATTATTACTTGAATGTTTTTCATTTCCTCTCACCTTTAAATTCTCTTCTGTACTCTACCTACCAGTAGTAATTTTAATAATTTTTAGTTGAAGCCTTCTAGATTTCCTCTACAGCATTCCTGCACAGCTCCCAACTCCCACTGCACCCCGTATATCAACCCACTTTTTCAACTCCTGCACTTCCAAACATTTAAAACACCTTAATGGCTTTTCTCATTGAACCATAAAAATTATTTATAAATTCATTTTAAGACATTCATACAACAAGAAACTCATAACACATCATGAACTACAAATTATGTTTACTGGAGTATAAAAAATTCTTTGGGTCTATGTATATATAATGAAGGGAAAAGGCAACTGCTTCTCCAAGTGGACTCCTACTAAAAGCAATCACCAAGTGCAAGGTGAGAGGATAATGAATTATTGGCTCCAAAGTACTTTTTAAAATAAACATCTTGACAGGAAAAAGCAGTTTTTCCAAGCCTTAATTTAAGTACATTTGGTGCAATTTCAAGGAGTAATCTCACTATGATTTCCAAGATTTTTCATAACAAAGCAGCAGCAGCATCTCCTTCTCTCTAAGGGTAAAACCATACATAGGGGCTGTTAATTTGAGTTATTGCTGCAGCTCAGCAAGTGAAATCACCCCAGGAGTTCAGTGACACTTCAGAGGAAATGCTATCCATCAAAATTCATACATTATTTGGGCTTCAGAAAGAGAGGTTCCTCCCTAAAAAACTGATGAAAATATGAAGAGAGATAGTCACTTTGGAGTCTTTCAGCCACTGAAGGTGTAACCACACTTAGTGCATCCAACTCAAGATATGAAACTAAAAAGTTAATTTAAAATATCTGAGTTAAAACTAAAGACAAACTCCTTGAAACACAGCCTGCAATTCTGACTTGAAGATCCTACTTGACCTGTAGGATAATATGGACTAAAAATGAAACTGCAAGTCAAAGAAGGTTTTTCTTGAATTCTCTCTGGTTCCAGCCCCTCCTAAAGCCCAGGCTGCCCTTCTCAGGGGAGCTCTACAAACTGACATCAGGATCCTGGACTGCTGAGTTTTCCTTCCCAGGGAAAAGAGCCGATGTTTGTGCTCAGGGCCCTGTGCCCTTGAGCTAACAGCTGACTGCAAAAAATCCGATAATTGAAGGATAAGTCCCAGACAGGAGCTGCCCCCACCTCATACTTGTGCTGCCCTGACAGTCCCAGGAGGTCTGGGCTGTGCCTCATCCCAGATGCTGAAAATTCCCGTTCTTAGCTAAAATCTATTGGCTGTGCTTCCATGGCCACTTCGTCACCTTCAGGGCATCACCTCAGCCCATTTTGTCATTTCCCGTGTCTGTGTGTAGGACTCATTGCCCTGTCCCACACATTTTCTTGAGTTCATCATTATCCCCATTAAAGCAGGAGTGCTTGGAGAGAGGGACATGTGTTTTGAGCATTGATGGACTGGGGTTCTCCTCTCTGTGGCAAATAGGTCATAACATCTCTTTTTACTCTACATCAAAGTATTTCAAAGCAAAGCTTAATCTGCCGGACCCATAATGTAGATTTTTAGTAAGGAAAAGGCCATAAAGCAGCTGCCTCAGAATTGATATGGAAACACTGATTATCTAAATCATCCAAGCCTGGTATGAAATGAAAAGCAGCAACCAGAGCAGGGACTGATCCCAGGAGAACTCACTGATGATTCACTGTGGAAGATGAAAAGCTGTCTATATAAACAAATAGTTTTTGGTCCTTTGAACAAAAGTAAAACCAATGGAGTGCAGCAGTTGCAATTCCTGCTGAGGATTCAATCTTAGCAAAGGGCATGGGTCTGACCCTGTAGCCCTCTTCCATAAGAACCAGAACTGGAACGAGAAGGGACTGCAGACTTTTTTTGCCATCTGTGCCCTGTCCTTATCTGATTAAAGGAGTCAGAGCTGACAAAGTGTCCTGTGCTGCCATTTCAGTGGACACAGCCCTTCTGTGGTTACTCCTGTAGCCTAAATCCCCATTTTCTTTGCTGATCCCAGGTGATCATCCAGGCAGACCTTGAGCAGCTCTGTCCTGATGGGCTCAACCTTGGCAGATGTTGAACAGCTCCATCCTTTTGATTTCAAACTTGATAGACCTTGAACAGCTCCATCATTTTGGGCTCCAACTTTAAGCAGCTCCATCTTTTGGTTCCAGCCTTCCATCAGGGGAAGGTTTGACGGATATTGGAGCTGCATCACAAGGGATCAGCAAAGAAAATGTGGATTTAGGCTACAGAAGTAACTTAAAATCCATCTTCCCTCCTGGCTCCAGCCCACACACATCACCTCTATTCCCAGGGAAGGACATGGGACACCTGCAAGTTGGATCAAAGGAACACAGGTTTGGGATGGTGTCACAGCAGCAGGTGCACTTAAGCACTACCAGAGATCATTCTGCTCTTTTTAATCAACCCTGCCTAATTTCCACAAGGCTGCTGTTTGGAGTTTATTTTCAGGCATCATTGCCTTGAACCTTGGGTTTCCCTTTTCATCCAAGGAGCCAGCACTGCCGAGGCTGGAGCAGCAGCTGCGCTGCACTAGGAGTAGGCAGTAAAACATCTGCTCCTGGAGAGCTCATCTGGCCAGATGGGAGTCCTGGAGATTCTGATAACAACCCCTGATGTGCCTCCACGCTAACCTGGCCACTCCTTCTGGCAGCTTTTACACCCCTGACCAAGTCTGCTCTTGGGTTTTAAAATTAACAAACCTTTAGTGGTTCTTGTTTACAGGTTGATGGTAATGATTAGACACCAAGACAGGATAAATACCCTGCCTGGTACAGCTTTAGGGAAGGAATGCGTGATTGCACAACATAAATTCACAGGAAAAAATAAGATTTTAAATCCATTCAAAGATGCAACTGAGGTTTACAATTTGTAACCTCCCCACGAGTACTAATTAAACTGAGCTCTGCAGTCTTGCACTACAAGAAATATCATCTCTGCTAAGTGGAGAGGCTTAAGGAGGAGTTTAGTCCTCTCTTATAGATGAGTAATGTAATAGTTGGCTCTCACAATTAAGAGATACCTGTTATGTGGATGTTTTTTTCCTTATTCAGTCTTTTGTTTTATCTTTGATAAAGTTTAATAAACCTTTTAAAATTGTAAAAGTGAGAGTCATTTCTCACATCCTGGAAAATATTCAAACAAAAAACCAATCAAGCATGAAAAAGAAGACATTGGAAATAGAAACACGTGACTGATGTTGAGTAGTAAATAATAAAACCAGGCAGTGTTTGAAGGTCTGGCCTCCCTGGTCCCACACAGGGAGAGTTTGTTTAACCTAGTTAATTGTCGTCAGGAAAAAATGGCAAAGATTATGGAATCTGTAGCATTTTCATGCCTATGTCTAGGATGCACACACACATAAAAACCTTTTGTTGTCCTGATTGTTTTAGTTGTCCTAATTACTTCTGAAGGGGATAACATTTATCTCATTAATAAATTTATGCCAACAGCAGATAGGGAAGACGCTCTGACAAACCAGCTCTTAAAAATTCTCAAATGCATCTTTAAGAGTATTGTGTGAACATCCATTTCTCCAGAAGGCAAAAAAACCTCATAATCACAGGACAAATCTAATCCTAATAAGCAGGAAATCATGGGAGCTTCCCACATCTGTTTTCCTCTGATTAGATTAGCAGTGGTGTCATATCCAATGTCATGCTGTTGTACGCTGACCTTCAGCAAATTAGCAGAGCTGTTATTTTTGGTTTTAAACAGCAAGAAAAGCTTTTTGAAAGCTGCCTTTCTTGGTGAAGAACAGCAATATGTTATGTAAGGATGGATTGCTTGAGGAAGTGGTAGAATTGTGTGACTGATTTGGGGGACCCAGCTGCCAACACCTTCACAGGATTCACTGGTCAGGACTATACAAGTCAACAGAAGTTCTTGGAAATATTTATTACAATTTGGGGTTGGCATTTCCAGAATCCAGGGGTACATTTCTACCACGTGTGTAACCCCATTAGGAAAAACACTTCCCACTGACAGCTGAGCTGACTTATTCTGCCGGGTAAAATTCTCTGTGCCAGCCAAAACTCTCTGTGCTAGGCTGATGCACTGGGATGGCATCTGGAATACAGGCAATAAGGATTCAATATTTAAGTTGCCAAACTTAAGCTAAGTTGTGGAAGATCAGGAGCTTCATCCTGGAGATCTGCAGGATCACAGCTGGCCTTTAGTGCCTTCCAAGTTATCCTTCAAGTCAGAGATGTAAATGCCAATTTTCTTGCTGCAGAACATTTTGCTGCTCATTGTAATCATATTTCAGGTTTTGGCTGATTTCTCCTATCACAGCTACTGGGAGACTTAGCAAGTGTCTGGACTTTATCACTGAACACTGTTTTATACTGGGAGAAAGTCAGGTCCTCAAAACTTTAATTTTAACTAATATTATTATGGACTCAATTTTCTGTCTACCATATCATAAAACATCATCTCCAGCAGTTTTTGAAAGCTGGGCAAGTATGGCCACATCCTTTCACTTGTAAATTGGGTTTCAACATGCACCAGGTTCTCCTGCGAGGATGGGGGCACTCCTAATACTAACATGTATACTCTAACAAATATTCAATATCACATATATCATACTAGAAATGGCACGAATTATATCCACTACACATAACAGCTTCAAGGGGAACACTCCAGAATTCAGCAGGAATGATTCTGCAGTTATTCAGATATTCAGTTATTCAGTTATATTCAGTTGTTGCAGATTCCACAATTCACAACTAAATTATTAACTTCAGGAAAGATGCTGTGAAGCACAACCAGGGAAATGTCCACATTTGCAGATATCCTAGAAAGCAGGAAGGTCAAGGATAGCCAAGTTGTGAGTTTGCCATTTTAAGCTGGCAGAGCAGCCCCAAAAAGGCTTGTTTATAAACAAGGACAGCCCAGGGCAAAACTTCATGGAAGGCTGTCACAGGGTTACTGGTTCTGTTTGTTGTTCATTCCATAGTTTTTGTCGTTTATTTGCTTTATTATACATGCTAGAAAAGAACTGTTATTTCTATTCCCATATCTTTGCCTGAGAGCCCCTCAATTTCACAATTACAATAATTTGGAGGGAGGGGGTTTCCATTCTCCATTGCAAGGGAGGCTCTGGCCTTCCCTAGCAGATGCCTGTCTTTCAAACCAAGGCAACATGAATGGGTTATTTTATTAATATTAAACACCTATTTATGCCTTTGCTGGAGCTTGGAGAGGAGCTTTGGAAGCCTGATCATAACATTAGGCCCTGCAGGGAAATACCTGCAAATGGCAAAATATTTGTTGCAATCAGACAGGAACACAAGGCACAGATGGGCTTCTCCCCTTTGGGATTGTCACCAGGGGCTTCCCCTGAAGCTGTGGCTCACCCCAGAGGAATGATGCTCAGTTCAGTGCCACATCCCTCATCCCAGCTTCTGAGAGCTCTGATCTGGCACAGGCGACACTCCTGTCCCCTGAGACTCCCACAGTTCACGGTTTAGAAGCTAAATTCATCACAACCAGCAAATTATCTTCATTCACAGGAGCCTGAACCAAAGGGAACAGAGTTGGCAGAGCAGGGAACAGGCAAAGAAAAGCCACTTCAGACTCCCATTTCCAGGCAAAACTCCTTTTTCAATGAACCCTTTTTAATTCACCCTGGAAGAGAAGAGGTGCAGGAGGAGCCTGGTCCTCTTGTTTTTACCATAGCTTTTGAAGAGGAGTTTTTGACACAGTTTTAAAACTCATCAATTCTCTCTCTGTTTATCTATGCTGATGAGCATTATGTTGTGCTTCAGAAATATCTATTTCTGCACTTGGGTTATTTTATTTCCCTATTGTTAAAATGAAAGATTGGCTAAACTATTTCAGTAGTGCCTGTCAAGCACTTCCTTTCTTCTGCAAATCCTCAAGCTCTGATTCTCATCATTAAGTCACTGACAATATAAAGACAGACTTCTTCAAATAAACCATCATCAACAAAGATAAATGCACAGAAATTATACAGAAATTGGCCTGAAGCATCATTGCAATATAAATAGAATTTTCTGAAGAGTAAATACATCCCTATTCAATACCCAGAGCTCAACACAGACAATAATGATCTGCATTTTAAAAGCCCTCTTGTACCAAGTGCTGTGCAAGGATTTAAAAGGTTTTCAAACTTCGAAGACCATGTGAAAAAACCTCTCCATTCCATGATGGCAGATTGAGCCATCAGCTCCACCAGACAACAGGAACAATGCAGTTATCAAGCACTTCTCCCCGTGAAAATGCAAATCCAGCTGGAGGTCACCTAACCCTGTCTATCTGGAGTGGGATGCTCAAAGAACAATGTAATCAAGGGCAAGCGTGCTGTGATTTGTCTCCAGTCTCCAAACAGCCAGAGGGCTGCATTTTGTCAGAGCTGGAAATGGCAAGAGGAACACTGGAATATGTCCTCCAGGAAATACCCTAACTTTGTCTTGAATGAATCTGTGTCTTAAATTGCTGCAGCATCAACTGCAAAGCCCCCACAGTTTAATCTCTGGTTTTCTTAAACATTATTTCCATTTCATTTTGAAGCCCATTTGCTTTCTGATTCCTGGTGCTCCTTGTAGTGTGAAAACAGCATCCCATGGAAGTCATTCTCTTGGTGTCTTCTCCTTATCCATCTTGATTTTAATTTCTATCATTTAATCTAAACTGAAAGCTGTGCCTCCAGTCACCCCTCTTATCCTGCCCTTGCTTTTCTGCTTTTCTGGGCTCAGGAATAGCAAGCAGAGCATGGCATGAGTTGGACCACAGCTCCAGGAACCCACTTTTGCACTTCCCCAGGCTCAGAGTTTGGACTTGTCCAAGCCACATCCTGGACTAACCCTTGGAGGTCAACTGGGAGATTACAATTGCTGCAATTAACCAAGTGTAAAAAGATTAGCAACAGTTTATCCAGCTTTTGTACTTCTGTAGATGAATTTCTCCTGCACCTTCTCCATTCTTTCCTCCGTCTGGAGTGGAGCTTGGATGCCACAGAGCTGCCAGGATATTATAATCAGAAAAAAAAAGTCAGGAATAGAAGCACAGTGTTAGACAGATGGTTTAGGTCCTTCCTTCATTTGTTTTTCAAATTAACTAAATGTGTCCAAATGAGACACTTGGTAACTGAAACTGAATATCAGCTCTCCCTTTCCCATGCAGTCCCAACAGCCACGCTCCAGAGGAACCTGGGATTTTGCCTTCCCATGGATAAGTGTGAGCCACAAATACTAATTTTATGTTCAGGAAAGGAAAGGTAAAGGATGCCTCTGAGCCTGACTTCATGAGGCCACGTTTTATTGGACATCAAGGCTTTTTAAAGCTTTTCCATGCAATAAACGCCTCTTATTTGGAATTGTGTCTGAAGATGATGCCAGGGGGGTGGGTGTGTGTTCCCCACAAGCAGTCAGCTTTTCAAACAGCACAGGTAGACCTTGAAAAGTGCAGTTAATCACACGTGGAGAGTGGATTGAGGTATTAAAGAGACCATTTGAGGAGCTGGGGAGCCAAGCGTAATGTGATGGCACATCAGGGTGACATAAACAGTTGTGACAGAAGTAAAAATACAACACAGACCCTGTGAGCGTCAGAGCTGATTTCCCCTTCTCCTCCAAACAATTCCCAAGGTAAGAAAACAACACACCAAGGGAGTGACATGAAAGGGAAAAACCATCCTCTCTCATTTGGTGGGGTCACTCAACCTATTTGTGGCATGTCTCCTCTGTCCTTTCCCTGAACATGTGTGCAGAACAAAATTCTCGGAGCGTTAAGTGCTCGGTAAACAAACAGCACCAAGCCAGCAGTCAGGGTTGCAGACATTTGGCACAGTGCAGGTACATCACGACAGTGTGTTAAATGCATTATTCAACACACTGCAGTGTGCACCATGTTAAAGTGACAATTTATACTGCATTTACCTTTCTGTCAGCAAAGGTATTAGAACAGAATGAGGTGCTCTGGAGGAACAGAAATAAGGCATTGAAAGAGAGATCCAAGCTGGAGTGACAGAGGAAACAGTTTACCAAACTCAGATGCCTTGATCTCAAAGGGGAATTTAAAGCCCTGCTTGGAGCCAGAACATTATAGTGAGCAAGTCCTTTGTGTTTAGTATGCAGACATTGCTACCTGTGAAAAAAAAAATATATATATATATTTGCAATCACATTGCTTAAATCCCCAGAGCTTCCTATAGAAGTGGGTTCCCAAATTATATCATCTACCACTTCCCTTGTATTCTTAAGGATCCAAAGAACCCAAGGGGATTGTCTGCATTTAAGTCTGCTCAGATACAAATCCTGAACTCCTTTTGCTATGAATGCAGATGAATAAACTGAGCATAAATAAACCTGGGATATCTGTTCAGCTTTGCCTGTCTTGGAAGAGATCAGGTCCACCTCCCCCTGCATCAACCCCTCCATTTGGGAATTGAAGATGATGCTGATAGCCTACAAGGCAACTCTTTGAAACAAGTGAAAATGAGACATCAGTGAGAAATGAGATGGAATTTCCAGAGGAGCTGTGGCTGCCCTGTTCCCTGGAAAGGTCCAAGGCCAGGCTGGACAGGACTGGGAGCAGCCTGGGACAGTGGGAGGTGTCCCTGCCCATGGCAGTGGTTTATTAAAAAATACGCATATTGATCTAGTACCGATATCCAACTGTGAGGGACAAAAACCTCTCTAACAGTTTAAAGTTACAAAGTGTGTGTTTATTGTGTGTGGGATTGCTCCCAAATCCACACCACAGCTTCCAGGTGATTACAGAGCCCTTTTATCCATACCAGTGTTGAATACCCAAAATACAAATGCATATTCATCATTTTGGTACATCCCATTCCTCATTTCAAAAGCCATTCAGCAGGCGTGGTTTGTTCCCTGAAATGGGTCAGTGTCCCTTCCATGGGGAGGGGTCCCACAATGAGGAAGTCAATGAAGTCTTCCTCCTTCTGACCTTTCTACCTTTTCAATGCAAATTTGACAAATGAACTCTTGGTAGAACTCCCATTCCATGTCTTCAGTTGGTTTCAGAACAGAGGAGGCCACAATTGTCTGATGTTCCTAAAAGCTCTTTGTCAGTTTGTGTATTCTTCATTATAAACCCAGCTAACTAAACATTGTGCTGACAAGCAATCAATTATTATTTAACTACTAACTCTTAACTTCATCAAGGCCTGCTCATTTATTTTAATTAACTCTAGTAAGGTTTATCTCTAACTAAAATCTTAGCTCATCTAAAATCTCTAAATTCCTTAAAATTTCTTTCATCAGGGGGTGGCACTGGGTGGTCTTTCAGTTCCCTTCCAACCCAAACCATTCTGGGATGTTCTGCTAGAGCTGCCACCACTCTCACAGTGCTGCAATTAAGCACAAAACCTTTTAATTTCTCCTTGGAAAAAAAAATCTCTCAGCCACAAGCAAGTAAAATGTTATGAAAAACTTCTTGAAGCTTAAAGGGGCTAGGTTGATAAATAAGAAATTTCAGTTGTTTGATTCAGGCACAGGAGCTTAAAGGTGGTGAGGACGTTGACAGCTCCACCCATCTGTTGTCACCCAGCCCGAAGCAGGAGCACAGGGCTCGTGTTTTGTGTAAATCACTCACTACAATGGATATTACAGCATTAAAAGTGTGTTGGGGGTTCGGGTGCAATAAAAAAAATTAATTTACCATTCACCAAGCTTCTCATTTAGTGAAATCAGCTGTTTCAGCTCTGTTATCTGTATGTTTCTAACGTATTTATTCCCTATATTATCAAAGCCAGCTCAAACCAAGCTTTATTTTGTATTATTTGCTTTATGTAATTTGTGTGTGTACTCCTGAGAGAAACCCACAGTGTGACAATGACAATTCCACATTGCCATCTTCAGGTAAGACAAAGAACTGAACAAAACCCTCTTCCAGAAGTGCATAATCATAGATGGATCTTTTTAGAATACGAATTTTAAAATACCTGTTCTTTTGGAATACTCTCCTATTTCCTGGAATGCAGGAAAAAGTGTGTTTTGCTTCTGGAGTATTCCACACTGCACTGAGGCAGAGTTGGATCCAGAGAAGCAGCAGCTCAATCCTGACCTCCTGTAGCCACAAAAAATTGCAATTTGCTTCTAAGGTGTATTTTAAACCTACAGAAGAACAATATTGGTGTCTATCCCCGCGAAGCTGACAAACCCTGAGACATCAAGCCCATGAAGCACTTGGAGCTCTGAGCGACAAGGACACAGAGTCAATAATTTGGGATGTACAAGTTTGATTTTCACGTCTCCTGTCGCATCAGGACTGGCAGCACATTTTAAAGCAGCAAAAATAAAAAAGCCAAGCTCAGATTTAACTCCTGGCCAGGCAGGGTCTCCTAACGCTGGCCTGAATTTCTCTGCCTTGTTTGCAAGATAGTTAAGATATAATTCCGGTACTAATTAATTACCGTACCAACTAATTATTGTACTCTTCAGGTATCACGATGAGGAATGACAGATGTGAAACTTCTGGGGAGTGTTGTTCACTCAGCAACCTCCCTGCTGGAAAACTCAAGGATCAAAACCAGTTGTTAAACCTCTGTCGTTGAAACACAGATTAAGGATATATTTATCCCAAAATCCCAGCTGTTTCCAGCTGCCTGCCAGGGTCTCAAATGCTTCTGACCTGGGCCTGGAACCTCCAAAAATGTCTGAGGGACATTTTGAGTTCCTACAATCAACTACTTCACAACAGTCTCTAACCTATTTCTAACACTGGTGTGGACGACACAGAATCTCATTGCCCCACGTCATTGGAGTTCTGAAGAAAACTCACTTACAAATCACATTTTGGGGCAATTCTCTGTAATAACTGCTCCTTTCTAATTTTCAACTGTTTTTTCCATCCAGAGCCCTGCTCCTCCTTCCCAGGCTGCCTGGAATGTGAGATTGCTGCAGAAGCAAACACCCTTAAGAGAGGGTTTGCAAACACTCTCTCTACAAGTTAGTATTTAAAAGACCAAATAAGGAAATTGAGGAAAATTTAGAAAAATTTAGAAAAAAAAAAAAAGAGAAAATTAGGAAAATTAAAATTTGTAAAATTAATTGGAATATTAATTGGAAAATAAAGAGAGGCTTCTCAGACATCTGTAGAGTCTGAAAAGGATTCTCTGACCCTCTCTTAGACCCAAGTGCCCAAGTTTACAGGCTCTTCAGACAAAATTTAGAGCACACAAAAATCTTCAAAATCATCTCAACATTTTGTTCTCAGACATTTTAGAAGTTTGGAGGTGACTGGACACAGTCAGATTTTAGGGGCTATGGAGGGAGAGGCTTGGAGATGGCTCTGGTTTTTAATGAGGAACAGAGTCCTGATGGCTTATTGTTAGCTCAATTATCTTCCTAACTAAGAGAAAGCAGCCAGGTTCACAATGAGAGGCCAAAATTCTCCATTGTTATTCTGCTGTAGCTGAGCCCAGAAAAGGAACAGAATCAGTGCCCCATGTTTTCCATGAATGGCAGAGACTGCGGATTCACAGAAGGAGATCTTTTT